>NC_058414.1:67413472-67741049 GCF_002201575.2 Neomonachus schauinslandi
CCCTATCCAGCTGAATTCCTGAGAGGAGACGAAATCCAGGTCTCCTATTCCTCCGCCATCTTGCTCCGCCCATCGGTTATTTCTTTTAGTCAGGAGACCTCTCAAAACCAGACCTTCTAGAACCAGACTTCTAGTATCTGACTCACTGTACTTGTAGTGGTTGCTTTGGCAGCTGAGTGCAAAGACTACTCCATAGAGATGATCCTTGCCTGGGAACATTTTGAAGTGGATGGGGTAGTGTTCCATGATTCGTTGTTTACATATAACACCCAGTGCTCCGTGCACTACATCAAAAACTAATGATGTACTGTATAGTAACTAACCTAATAGAAAAAAATGAAATGGATGGGGTGTCTACATTAGAATAGAGAAGCTAATTCGCTCATATTGGGCTTGAAACTTTAGCCTTACCACTAACCATGCCATGAAAGGACATGATGGTATCCCAAGGATGGGGAAAATAAGAAGACTATGAAAAATGTCCAAATCTTTAAAATTCATTCCATGACTAAAACATTTTAGTCTTGGACTCAGTACAAAATTTCAAAACTTAAGCTCAATGAGCCATAATAGGACTAATCATAAAATTCTTAACTGTAACAGCCTTTAATTATTGCAAGCTATAGCCATGCTTTGTAATGCTCACAGCAATGAGATGCTACAACACTATCTTTTCAAACAGTAGAACTATTTCAAGTACCCTCCAAAATAAGTACACTTCAAAGTGCTCTCTAGGCTTGGGACCAAAAGCAAAAAAAAAAGGGGGGGGGGGGGCAAAAAAAAGGGAGAAAGTAAAATCATGCAAAGACAGAAAGCATTCACCTTCTATAGGATTTTTATCTCCACTTATTGATGTGATATAATTGTAATTGAAATTATAACTGGATTTCATTATTTCAGATCTGGGGAACTAAAATTCATAGCCTTATTCATGTTAAAATGGAGAGTAATTTGTTCAAAATATCCTGGTGAGAAGAAAATTGCCTTATGTCTTTGAGGGGTCATAATAGTTTTCACAGTGTCTACAATAAACCCATTGCAGGACATAACAGATAATTGAAAACAAAAGCTGAATATATTAAGTCTGTTGGTACCAAGGTTAAAGTAGTGGAATGACTTATTCAGGTTAAGTGATGCTATTAATGTGGGGCCTTCAACATGTGGTACATCTAGTACATTAATACTTAATATGGCACTTATGTTTTTCATATAAAGCTTCTACTCTCACTTGTAATCTGAATATTTCTTTAGAAGATGAGAACATTTTTTTCCACAATGATCATTTTTTTTCTCTAAAAGCCTTTTATCTGTAGATTAAACAAGCAATTGTGTCCTGATCAAAGAGAACCAAACTTAACCTGAGGGATAAATCATCACTGCCAGACCCAGACCCATTTATTGTCCTATCTGCTAAAAAGAAAAGTATCAATATTGGTAATACATAGGCTCATGAAAGCAATCATGTCGAACTCTTGAATTTATCAAGGATGTATTTTTTTTCCCTAAAATTTGGAGAAAAAGAGTTTTTTTCCAGCCATCTGAAAAAGAATTCCTCACCTCTTTTTCCTCCCTTTCCAACTTTTTCCTCTTCGCTTTCCACTTTTGCCCACAGTACTTTCTTACTCCCTTTCTTCCCTCCTATTATGTCCTTCCCTCCCTCTCTTCTGTTCTCCAACATTTTATTTCTGTAGCTTTCTTGAAAGAATAAAAAGAGGCATCAAATTATATAATGTTTATTCAAAGTGTTGATCTCAAGGTCTTTAGTATTTACATAAAATTGGAGCCAATGAGAAGACCCCATTCTTACACTCAGAGTAGGAATGAGGAAACTTGGAGTATCTTCAGTAGTGTCCATAAATAATGTTAAATAAGTTAATATTTGATTGGGCTTAGCCTCCTAAGTGGACTCTCTTGCTCTGGTCTTTATTCCTTCCAATCCAACTTGTTTGCTGCCAGGAAGATTTTTGAGGCACAGAAATTGGGCTATCATCTCAGAATACTTAATGGGTCCCTATCAACCACAATAATGCCACTAGGTAAACTGGGCTCATCAATGTATGACCTCCGCCAACAGATCCAATCTCTTCTTCTTCCCCTCCCCTCATCCTAGCCTTCTCTCCCTGACTTTAAGTACTCCTGCATTTCTTTCATTCTTTCCTCCACTTATCCAACTCCTTAGCAGTTACCAAACTCAATCCAAATTCTACCCTCTCACAATAAGCTTTCCCTGATTACCTTCCCCTTTAGGCAGGCTAAAGCACATTTTTTTTCCTGGGCTTCTACTTCATTTTGTAAGTACACATGTATTAGGATGTGTGTTTGCATGCTTTGTTTCACAGAGTTACAGGATTCTAAACTTCTTGAGAGCAGGACTGGAATTGAGATTCAGGTCTTTCTCCCTTGAAAGGCAACTATGTTTTGTGTCCTTTTGAATGTGAGAGATTGATAGCAATGGAGAAGCAGAGTTGGAGGTGCCACTGAGACTTCACATTTATGTGATTTGGCAGATGGTGGTACCTTGAATCAAGGAAGACTATGGAAGGAGTAGATGAAACACCCATAATGAAGGATAGCTCCATGAGAAAGGCCAACATTTAAGGCATGAGGACTAGAGCTCAGAAGGTATTATGGGGGAAAGAGACAAGGATAGAAGTGAAGGTGGACAGATTTTTAAGGAGGAAAGAATTAATATTATAAAATGCTTTAAAAGTACATAAGTTTTTGGAATGAAAATAAATAATTAACAGGTAATCATTTCAAAGAAATTTCAGTATCTAGGGTAGGGTAGATTAAATTGTAATAAAGTTTATCATGAGATGAGGTTGAGGATGTGTAGATAGAGTGCAGATTACTAAGTTTGGACTGGAAAGTGGGTGAAGGTGGGGTTGTATGATTGGTGTAGGACCTTACCTTGAAGTGAGAAATGTGTGTATATGGAGGTATTTTTAATGTACTTGTAGGTTGAAGAGAAAGAGGTAGTTAGGATGGAGTGTTGAATGTACAGAAACAAAAAATAAATATATAATTGAAGCAACTAGGGTGCAGAGGTAAAAGAAGGGGACAGGATGCAGGGCACAGCTGGAGAGTTTGGCCTGGGGTTGAGGAACTTTTCTCTCCATCTGGAGGGATGGATGGAATCCTGGATGAAATGTAACTATGTTTGAGAAGGAACTTTTAACTCCTAATCCTGGTTTTTCTTTTGTTAAGTGGAACAAACCCTTTGAATTCAAATGATATTGTAGGTGCTTTCTTCTCTATTTTACTTGCCTTTGGATTTTGTGATGTCCAGGTGGGTACCACCTTGCGTTACTCCACCTTACAAATCTATTAGTTGTGATTCCTATCCATCTCAGGCAAGCAGTTATGTTCTGCAGCTCAATATAGGAAAGCAATTAAGAAGTACTAAGGGACCACACCAGCATTTACCTCTAATTGTGCTATCTAAAGTTTTTTTTAAAGATTCTTATGCAAAAAATAAATTTCTCTTTGGCTAAGATGTTTGAGCAGTTACCAATCCAATTAAAGCAAACAAGTTTGCACTTTGTGGCTCTGCTTACTGGGAGACTTTTACTGCACAGTGAGGTTGGCAATGTGCATTTAATGCTTAGCAAGAGTTGAAGAGCTCTGGAATATCCATTTTGGTAAAAACTAAATGGTATGCAATTAGGACCAAAAATTCCAATGCAGCCTAGGGATCTACATGAGGAAGACCACATTTTTTGTCCTCTTCTCTCAAACCTTCTTTGGGCAGTGTAGCTTTATGTAGACCATATTTCAATTCATTCATACTTTAAGAAATCTACATACTTAATTCTATATGATTACATGGGGCATAGTTATCAATATCCCCTCAGTCTCCACTATTTTTAATGGATGCAATCTTTTTCTTCATGAGCTCATATACCTTCAACTTTTAAGTATAGCCTTCTTCAAATGTTGATAGGTTAATGAAAAACTTTGAGTAATTTTTATAAATGGATTTTTTTTGGACATCTATTAGAACACTCAACATAAAGAAGGCCCTGGGATTAGTTTTTCTGGCAAAATAATTGCAGCTACTATGTGTATAAAGTCCCTACCACATGCTCAAAGGTTGGCATTCATCTTATTTATTTGAACAGTCACTATCTAATGTGACTGTTTCCAGTTTGGACTTCTGTATGTTGACTCTTCAATTCTTCTGTAATGAAAGAATTAGCCTAGAGTGGTTTTTAAAAATCCCTCCCAACCCATCTCGTGGCTAAGCCAAAAAGAGAAACTAAATAATTGCTATCCAAATAAAGCAACAAATGAAACAATGTTTTTCTTTATAGGCACTGGTTTAGAAAGTGATTAATGCAAGCTTGTTTAAAAGTGCTAAATAGCCATTAATAAAATGTTTGAAGTAATTCAACACTGTGAATAGTACACTTGTGGTTTTTAAATGTTGCACATAGACTGGAATTACTTGACTCATTTCTCATACTGCTTAGGAGGTTTTGATGTCCTGGAGTTGTCTGACAGAAGAGTGTAAACTTGTAGCTCTCACGTTCTCTTTTAACAGAGCCACATACAATACACACAGTATTGGCTGAGCACATCGGATGTAGATGTAAAATTCTGTGATAGCCCTCAGAAGGGAAGGAGCTGGGCATTAGGGTCAGGGATTGGATAGGAAGCATGCAAAAATCAGTAAGCTGTGTTTCCTGCCACTGGAGTTCACATGCTGTCATGGGGGAGGAAGGGCTAATAGAAATTACTCTGACACATTTAATGAACGCAGAGTCATTACTAATGAATGAAGGTACTGAAAAACCTACCATTTTTATATGATTTTATATTTAAAGGTTAAAATTGATTTTTATATTTTACTTGTAAGGGATGCAATGAAGCATGAGGAAAAGTAGCAATTTATCTCCTGCTCTGTTGCCCTTCTGCTGCCCACTACCAAAAAAGCGCTGTTTTCAAGGATGAAGTCTCTCCAGCAAAGGGGTCTATTAACATTAGAACTCCTATCCAAACGGACCTCCTATTTTCCATTACAGCTGGCATTTGCTAAGTGTTTCACAAACTAAATAATAAGCCAATTAGCAATTAGGCGTTATGACTCATGGTGGTAGCTCTTAGGGAAAATATATTTACTAGTTCATAGGAGCTTTCTTTAATCAAAAGATTGACTGGTGGTAGTAATTAGTGTCCACATGGCAAGTCCATGGGGAAATATTTTGGAGATTGACTGGGTTTTGAATGCTCTTTGTCAAGAACTGTGAAGCTTTGGTATTTTTATCCTTCTTGCCAGGGAACAAGTTAGCCCGCCATGGTTTGGCAGAAGCTGGCAGAAAACCTGAGCCTCCTGGGGCAGACACAAAGGACAAGGTTATGTGATAGACCGTAGCAGTAGGCTCACAGAAATAGCAGTGGCCAGAGTCTCCTTGTTTTCTCCTGCTACTTCCACAGGGTGATGTAGCAAGCTCCTAGTGATGCCTGCATACCGAATGGGTTGTGTGAAAGGAGAGGTACCCGGAGCTCAGGGGACCCAGATCTTCTATAATGGACTCAAACCTGTCGGACCTTTGTCCCGCAAGGGTAACTTCTTATGGTACTAAATAGTACCCCACTCTCTGCTCTGGAGGAAGACCCTATCTCCACCTTCCAAGCTCTTTGCTATATACATATCCTTGAAAGATTGTCCAGAAAAGAGGGGCAACAAGTACCTCTGCATTGAAGGTGTGCAGACATGCAAAACACCCATGGAAAATTGTCTCCTGACATCCCGAATTAGGAGATGCTCTTCCACAAGTAGCTCCTATTACATGCCAAGCAGCGCTCTAGCTACCTTAGAGAATACTTACAAATATCTTCAGCAATGCCCCCAGTGATTCCTACCACAGACACGTATATTCTGGTCTCACAGAGGAGG
Organism: Neomonachus schauinslandi; assembly: GCF_002201575.2. Taxonomy (NCBI): domain Eukaryota; kingdom Metazoa; phylum Chordata; class Mammalia; order Carnivora; family Phocidae; genus Neomonachus; species Neomonachus schauinslandi. The sequence goes on from NC_058414.1 coordinate 67,419,372, forward strand.
AGCCTGAGGCTTAAAGAAAGTTACTTACTTAGATCGAAACAATGAGGACCACCATGGGATCCAACCCTAGGCTTCTCTGATCCTGTACTCAGCCTGCCCTCTCCCAATCTGAAGGTCAATCCATTTTACTTTCCAACAGGGATTTTACTGACAACTTTACGGACTCCAGAGGAGGGTGAATCTTAAATAACGGTCCTTATGCAGAAGGTGATGATATTTAGCAATCTGCTAAACTAACACATAGTACCCCTCTTGGTGTATATACTTAATTGACTAAATTTATTTCTTAAAAGATGATCAGCATGTATATATATATTTAACATTATATATTATATATACTTTATATATATTTAAATATATAATTATATTTATATATCTTATATATAATTATATTTATATATTATATATGTATAATTAATATATATGTAAATTAATCTTTATAATTATAGAATTTTAAAGTATATAGAAATATAAATTATATATATTATATAATATAAATTATTAAATATATAAATGAGGCTCAAGTAAAGAAACTCTAAGTAGTTCTCTGGTAAATATTATTTTCCCTTGGTTCATTACTTTGGTACTTTGGGACAGTTTATTACTATTGAGAAGTTGGCAATATGAATAGTTGTGACTCATTAGCAACTGAATATGGTCTGTTCTTCAGCACTCAGGAGTTATTGAAAGCCACTTATTAAAAGGCCTCTCGAGTGCCACTATTTGTGTGCATGTATTTTTATGCACCATTCTAGGATCTGCTGTGTTTCTCTTCCTATGTAACATGTAGACTGCTCCTTCTGCCTCCAGTGCTCTCCTTCCAGGGGGTTTCATGATCCCCTAGTCTTATCTCACAAAGATCTGGCTCATCTCTCCCACAGATAGGAATCTTTACCTCAGGTGAACTTTAGATCTTATTTTCTTTCATTGGATCATCTTGATTGTGTATCTGTTTTATCCACACATCATAATGTAAGCTTTTCTTCTGGCCATACTGGGTCTCTTATCTTTGTATGTTGTCATGTTGCATCAACTATATTTGATATGAAGTAGCCTTGAGGAGGCCTAAAAATTTATACTTGGCACTAATTGGCAAGGAGGACATAGGGAACACAGTGGGAGGGGGGGCTGACCTTTCCCTTCTGTGGCTAGGCCTCTTGTCCTCCTGTTGTATGCAAAAAGGGTATATGCTCTCCACTCTCCATCTTGGCCTGGTGCACCCATTTTTGGTGTATGTCTCACTTTCTGCATTAGATATTTCCTGCTGAGACTTTGAGGAGAGTTCCTTCTTTGGTTTCTTATTGAAAACCTTCCGGATCTTCCTTAACATTGCTTATCCTAAAGTCTCACTATATGGTATAGCAGGCTTAAAAAAAAAAAAATGCTCCCAGTGTTATCACCCTTTCTGTAAAAACAAACAAAAAATATTCTCTTAATAATTAGCACTAATTAGTGTTGTGAGCAGATGGCTTTCCATTTTATTCCTACTCAAAGCAGAATATGGGTTATACTTCAAATTCTCAGATGCTATGGTTTCTATGTGATATCACTCCAAAATGAGTAAAACATAAATGTGTATGTTCACATAGATGTAAATATAAAACTTTCCCATGCCTCCCTCCCTCCCTCCCTCCTTCCCCCCTCCCTCCCTTCCTTCTTGTTAGTGTTATGTGTATTCAGTATTTTATGTACACAGAAATGTAGGTTTATATGTATCTGACCTAATATAGCTATATTCACATACCTCAGTTCTAAGATGCATATTTTTATACATTCAAATATTTTCTGATGCCAGCATGCTTCTTACATTGATTTCTATATTTAATGGAGTGTTTCTCCCTCTGAAAAGCTATTAGCTGGTAGTGCATTTAATTGATAGCTTCTTAGGAATAACTAAATAAATTATTTAAGGGAGAGGCCCACTGAAAGAAAATCACCATGGTTTATAATGGAAAATAAGCCTTTTCCAAAAGTTAAGTACCCAGATATGATTGTTCACTCCTCCTCTCACCTCTTCCCTCCTCCACCCCCCACCCCCAGGTTTGAGTAGAATGAGAGGTAGAGTCCATGTTAGGCTTCAATCTGGCATTAACACAAAATGGCAAGTATTCCTGGGGCTACTGTAATTCCAACAACAGCATCTTCTCCTGCCTAACATCACAGTAATCTTTGTTGGCATTAAAGCTATTTCATCTCTGGCAGAGTAACATTTAGTGGCTAGATTAGGAGCCTTATCTTGCTAAGACCAGCAACATCAGGAATCAATAGATGAGTGATTTCTGCAAATAGTACCTGAGGGAGGAGCACACTTTTTTTTTTTCCTGAAATTTCCAGGGATGATGCTAACACTGCAGATAGCACAAATGGTGAGGTGGAGGAATTTTTTATTTTATTTTATATTCCCCCCCCCCCCCCCGCAACAGAAGGAGAGCAACTTAAACACTTTGTTCCTTTTCCAGGCATAGCAGTCGATGCAGAATATAAACTTAGTTGAAGACCTCTCTGTGAACCCTGCTGTACCACTTTTAAAGCCCAACTTTATTTTTCATGAGCAGTTTTACTCACCTGTGGTGTAATGTGTATATTTCATTCCCATAGGCAGAGATAAAATGTTTTCTTCTGGAATAACAATCTTTTCTCTTTAGAATTGGTTACTTAGCGAGGAAAGCCTTTTCTAGGCCTGTTTCCCCATCTGAAAAATGGTGAAAATAAGAGTTCCTACTTGAAAGAGTTGTTACGGAGAGTGAATTAAAAAATGCAAGTAAGGTTCTTGGCCTGGTGCCTGACTGTAGTAGATTATTTGGTAAATAATAATTGCATGGAGACTCTTTCACACTCATTTTCTTAGGTGTATTTGCTATTGGTATGTCCATCCCTCCCTTGTCAGCAGAATGTGTAGCCCTGTGCCAGTGAAAGCTGGGATTTGGTCTTCAGTTTCTAGTCCATGTATTCCTACTTTTGGCAGACATCTGCCCTGATTCTGTCTGTAAGAAGCTTATTTCTCCATGTCCAGAGACTCCAGAATGACCATGTGTGGCTCTGTGGAGGGCTGATTTCAGTGGTGTCCTCACAGTGCTCCTGGATCACTGTAGTCTGAGCTGGGCTCACAAAAACCACTTTCACCTTCCATCTCCAATCCCAGCATTTCTTCCTGTTGTGGTGAGCAGTGGTGGCAGGCGCTGCTCACATCTCCTCCGCTCCCTTTCCATCTGGAAATGCAGCGAGGTTTCCCTTCTCTGGTCTCCCTACATTGAAGCAAATTAGACTAGCTCTTATTGCTGGTAGAAAGTGAGTTAAATTGAAGTTTGGAGTGCAGCTGCCTATAGATGGAACTCTCATTTTTTTTTGCAAAGTGATGTCCTCAGCCAAGAGCTAATGTTTTTCTTCTTGCTTGTGTTTATTTGTAATTTGCCTACCTGTGGCATTAAATGAGCACCTAGAAAAAGAGAGAAATGTACAGAAGCTGACAGTAAGAAACTGGTCATTGACAAGCTCCCCCTTTTTTTGGTCTCCATTTCTTCAGATGGAATGAGAACACAACTCTAGAGCAGCAAACAGTTGTACTTTCGCCAGATAATATGGAGGCAAGTCTCAATCCAGGCTTTGGGGGTAAACACAGGGAGCTTTTCAAGATACAGAACAATTCCTTGGGCAGTATCTTCTCTTCCATAGCATGGGTGCCATTGGCACTAATGGTGAAGGCTAGCCAGAGACCTAACTAACATGTATTGATGACTACCATTAATGTTCTAGGGATTGTGTTACATATTTATATTCTTCGAAAAAAATAAAATGATTAGGAGTGATTACTTCAGACCTCTGGGACCACTATGGTGTACTGCGTAGGAAAAACTACCCTGGGAGTTAGAAGACCTTCACTAATGCTGGTTCAGCCGCCAAAAACCTATGTAGTATTGCGTCATGTCCTTCACCACAGTTCCTTGTACAGTGGGAGAGTTGGGTTTGTGAATTTTATACTAAAGATCACAAGGTGGACACACTCAGGAGCCACTGTAACTCCCAAGTTAAGACCTGAATGTGCTAATCAACATCTGCTATATTTTCAGTCTCAGAGATTGATTAGCCAGTTATTGAGGTTTGGGGCTTTCTGATAGTTTTCCTTCTCTCCTGCTCACTTTTGGGCCATTTCAACACCACTGATTTTATATATTCTTATAAACACACATACTCGTACCTACCCCAGACTGGGGAAATAGTATAGGAACTGAAAGAAGTCCATCTCTTAAGTAATAATTCTGACTAAAAAAAAGACTTCAGGGGAAAAGGATGAAACCTTTTGATTACAATGAAATTTGGGAATTGAAGATTTTGAGGAGGTTTGGGAATATATTTTTCAATTTGTGTGTTGCAGCTGATAAGCAGATAAAGGCTGTAATGTAAAAAGTCAGAGTTAAGAGATGTACAGTTCTTACAAACATGAAGAAACTTTGTGTTATTCTTGATTTCCAGATTTATTTGGTATAGGACTAAAAACTAATTATCATTCATGAAGTGCCAGCGTAGCTTCTGGCTTATAATAGTAGATGGAGTATTTTCTTTATATGGTCAGGGCTTTCCTCAAAGCTTAGGCTAGTCAAGGCTTTCCCAGTAATTAAAGAAACATTATCATTATTGTTATCCTAATTAGCTACATTGTATACTTACACAGCACACACAAACAAACACCCTATCTGGGGGAAGGAAAAGACTTAACATAACACTGTTACTATGTGTCTGGCACTTTGCCTAGCTCATTATATACTTTATTGCATTTAATTCTCAAAAAAAACCCCAGTAACATCTATGGTGCAGAAACGTATTGTATTCCTTGAATGCCAATGGGAAGGCCATTGTTCTCTATGATGCTTGCTTATTTTTTTTCCTTTCCTCTATTCATTTCCCTTTATCTCTCTTTCTTGCTTTCTGTGTTCTTGTCTTCATTCTCTTCTCCTAAAGTCCTTGCTCCTGGTTGCTGATGTTCCTTTTCTTTCCCCTTCCCTCTGCTTCCCTCTGCTTCCCTCTCCGCAGTCTTAAGTCTGCCAAAGGCTCCGGTGGGTATTCTTTAGCCCCACTGGTAACTTTTGTAGCTAAAACAGTTGTAGGCTTCTGGCATAAGTCAAACCACATTTGGCAAAATGTGTGTTTTGTATCTGAAAACTGGGTTATACTCATTCTAGAGCAATTAACTAGATAATTGCTCTGGCATAAAGACAGCCTTGTCCTATTCTTGCAATGAAATAGATAATTTTAACTATAGCTCCACCTAATACTTCCAGGGAGTGCTAAAAAACCTGGCCCATTCTTGTTTTAGATCAATTAAATATCTCTGCAGTTTTTTTAATGCTCGCTTTTACAGGAAGTTTACTGGCCTTAATCACTGTGTTTTGTTTTTAAGCTGGGAGTCCTTGGTCTCTCATGAAATAAAAAACCAAATGCTCTTTGAATTAAGCAAAGTGTACAATGGAGGGGCAAAAAATTCACCTTTTCTTGCTTTAATTTTCTTTGGCCAGGGCATTTCACTCGTTTGTTCAGCACTTCAGATTAGGTAGCACCAAAAGGGGGAGTGAGTCTGTAGTCCTAAAATGTGATATTGGAAAGAATGTCATGAAGGAGGAGTGAGATGTTCCTGGTCTAATACTGGTGTTTATATCATTGACTGGTCACTCCAGCTGATCTACAGTCAGCTGCATGGTTACAGAGAACCTGACCTGTGTGCTCAGCTTTGTACTGTTCTACAAATGGAAAACCACATGGTTCCTTGTCCCTAGGAGTGTATACTATAATTGGGGAATTTAGAGGATCCCACATACCTAATAGGAACAAACTCTGCAGGAGAATTGGGGGTGACTTTTTTTTTTTAACATTAAAGGCTGCTGGTGTTCACAAGAAACAAAAAGAGCTGTGTGACTAAGGAAGATTTCTTGGAGGATTTGGAATGGGAATGAGAGCCCTAAAGAATATAGCAAGTGAGGGAGGAACAGTGTGTCCCAAGCAAGGAATATTGTGTCTTCTTCCACTTCCTCCTCTATGATAAAACTAGGCAAACCAATCACTGAGGAGGCAGAATAGATAAACCTTCAGGTTTTGGAATCAGAAAATGTTGGTTTGGACTATAACTTGTTACTCTCTGGCTCTGTGACTTTCACCGAGTCTCCAGCCTATCATCTATAAAATAAAGGTGATGATATAACTTACCTCTGTGTATCTCAGAGGATTTACTGTGATTCTCTTCATTCACTCAATATGTTTACATTGTTGTTAATTTGTTTTAGCACTTAGTTCTAGATCCTTTGCTAGGCTTGGGGGACATAGAGGCAAATATATCGGATACCTCTTTGTCCTCAGAAAGCATAAGAGTAGAGAAGACCTATGCAATTAGATAAAAGACACAGTTGGACCCCTAGCAAATCTTCTAGCAGGCTATATGGGTGCATTCTCAGTTGCTGTTGGCAATAATCATAGTGTCCCAAGTGGGGAATTATAAAATAGAAGAAATAATTCCAATCTTCCTACCAACGCAGTCAGTGATATTATGCAAATTCAGTATCCTGTACTGAGTCATTAAGCTCCTTAAAAGCTTCCCGATATAGAGTATCATACTGATTTACATAATGCATACATACACGCACGTGCATGTGCACACACACATGCACACACATACACACAGTAATGCTTTAGGTTGGACAACATCTCCTTGAGAATAGGAGTTCTGCCTTTATAGCTGTAGGACTAGAAAACCGTATAGCATAGACAGATTCCTCATCTTTGGAACTGCGATACCTGCTACTTTGTTGACCTTCATTGTGAATAAAATTTACCCAGTTATCCCAGTCTTTGGCACTTAGAGATACACTGCTATGCAAATTGCACCTGGGGATGTACCTTAATCTAGCATCTACTTAGTCTTAAACAATTTTGTTACCTTATATGCATGCATTTTGTTTCCTTCCCCCATAAGTTGTTGATGCCTATGGGCACAGATTCCTAAGAAGCAGGACTCTGAATCAGGTTCAGAGATTAGCATACAGGAAGTGTATTAGAAAGTGTGCTGGAGATCACACCTAAGGTAGAGGAGGGAAGAAAGAAAGCAGAGTTGGCCAGAGAGAAAAGGTAGGCTGTGGCATGGTCTTACTGGAGTCCTCAACCTGCCCTTGGGGAGCTATGAACTTGGGAGAGCCCTTCGGGGTTGTCCCAAGTTGGGGCAATGTCACCAGGCCTTCATATCCCCACATTGATCAGTTATCGGAAGAAGGCTGTTACAGGACTAGGGCATGGCCTTGGGTGAGGTGGCTCTCTTCAGCTGAGGTAACTTCCTGAGAGAGCTGGTGGAACACATCCCTTAATTCCTGAAGAGGGACACGGGTGGTGGGTCACAGTATCCCCTACACAAACTCTTCTCTAAAAGGTAAATTTAGGCTAGAATCCTTATATTCTACCATGATATTGCCAATGTCTGCATAAAACAACCATGGATTTGGTATTCAGATACCCTTAGGTTCTCTGGAAGCTTTCATTATGATAGAAATTTGACCTGAGAGTGTGACTCAGATTCTCTGAGATGTGTAGTTGTTGGGGTTACAGAGGAGGATGGGTGTTATCCAGATAATCCATTATAAGACCAATCTTTTTCTCTATATTTGGGTACATGATAGAGCTGAAACTAGCTCTCTTTTAAGACCTCTTTCTTGGGTCCTGAGTCAGCATTCTCTCATGGAGGTTTTATCATTACTGTCTTCCCTATTGCATGTATATTCTTCTTAATCTTGTTTACATTAGCAATAAATAGCTTCTAGAGAGCAAAATGATGCTTTTATTTCCATCAAGGACTCTGATGATTGGCTCAGTCATACCATAATACATTGCTGTACTGAGCTAACCTAATGACTCCTCAAAACAGTGTAATAAACTCACAAATGAGTTTATTCAATTTTCAGTAACTGTGGGTTAATCTCCCAGGAATGCATAAAATATAGAGCTTTCTAAGATTACACTTATTTGCTTGCTTTTAAATTTGTTACCATTCATCTGACATACTTTAATTCCAATTCAGATGTTAATCTTCTATTATTTAAAAATTTCTTTAATTTTTGTATGCTTTTTAAAAATAATAGAACTGTAAGGTATATGTGTGTGTGGGTAAATTACACATAAAAAACCATTTCTATGCTAATGAAGTATGTTATATGAGACTCTTCATGCTTTTAGAGAGAAAATAGACAATACTGAAATTGATCTTCTTGGATAAAAGGTGTTTCTTAAAAATATAAACCATGAGCTTTCTAGTTAGTTACATTTTTCTCTTATCTTGAAGGAAGTGTTCACTTGAAATTACTGGGGTTGGGGAGGGAGGTTGGGGAGAGAAACCAAAACAAAACAGATGAATGACTGGTTACAGATTTAAGACTTTACAAATCTTATTTTCTATAGTTAAAAATAGGGCTGTTTTCAAAAAAAGATTCAGAATCCGTTTTACTCAAATACAGTAATTCAAGTTGAAAACCATTTTATTTTAGTAAGGGTTCCTACTCCCCTTCTCCCCACCTCCCATCCCCAACTAGTATGTTATTTTTTATCTCTCCTTCTTCTGTACTCAAAAAAACAAACTCCTGGAAAACTTTGAATAAATGGAAAAGTATGAAGGTTAAGATAAAACCTCTCAAATACATATGAAAGTATGAAAAATAAGATAACACCTCCATATGTCTAGGAATCCATTTCATTAATTATCAACTACTGACCAATCTTATTTTGATTTACCCCACCCATTCTCCTGTATCCACCAGATTATCTTTTTTTAATGTTATGTTAATCACCATACATCATTAGTTTTTGATGTAGTGTTCCATGATTCATTGTTTGCGTATAACACCCAGTGCTCCATGCAGAACGTGGCCTCTTTAAAACCCATCACCAGGCTAACCCATCCTCCCACCCTCCACCAGATTATCTTAATGTTACATTATTTCATCTGTATATCAATGAGATTTATAGATAAGAACTCTTTAAAACACAGAACCACAGACCTATTCTCACTTAAGTTAATTTCCTAAGAGCATCACATAATAAGTGTTCAAGTTGTCTGTCATATTATTTCACCTATTTGTTTCAAAACAATCTTGAAATAAGACTCCTACATTACAGTTGGTTGCTATAGTTCTGAAGTCTCTTTTGCTATGTGAGTTTCCTCTCCATCTTTAATTTTGCTTCTTAGAGTTTTTTGATGAACCCAGGTCATTTATTCTGTATAGTTTCCCCACAGTCTGGATTTTGCTGGTTGCTTTCCAATGTGTCAATTAACACGTTCCACTTTCCCCTCTATTTCCTGTAAATTGGTAGTAAGATCTTGAGAACTGATCAGATTTAGCTTTAGTTTTTTCACAAGAATACTTCGATAATGTGTTGTATTTCCATCCAGAAGCATATAAAATTCAGTTAACCTTTTTTATGATGTTAATAGCCATTAATGATTATTGCTTAGGTCCATTATTTATGGTGTTACCTTATTAAAATTCTATCATTCCAATTTCATTTATTAGCTGGAATACTTCTTTATTTTTATTTTTTTAATTTAGTTTAATTTTATGATATTAGTCACCATGCAATACATCATTAGTTTTTGATGTAGTGATCCACGATTCATTGTTTTCATATAACACCCAGTGCTTCATGAAGAAAGCCCTCCTTAATATGCATCACTGGGCTAACCCATCCCTCCACCCCCCCCCCCAAAACCCTCAGTTTGTTTCTCAGAGTTCATAGTCTCTCATGGTTCATCTCTCCATCCGATCCCCCCTCTTCATTTTTCCCTTCCTTCTCCTAATGTCCTCTGTGCTATTCCTTATGTTCCACAAATAAGTGAAACCATATAATTGACTTTCTCTGCTTGACTTATTTCCCTTAGCATAATCTCCTCCAGGCCCATCCATGTTGATGTAAAAGTTGGGTATTCATTCTCTCTGATGGCTGAGTAATATTCCATTGTATATATGGACCACATCTTTATCCATTAGTCTGTTGAAGGGCATCTCAGCTCTTTCCACAGTTTGGCTATTGTGGACATTGCTGCTATGAACTGCATATGGTCCTTCTTTTCACTACATCTGTGTCTTTGGGCTAAATACCCAGTAGGGCAGTTGCTGGATCATATGCAATTTTTTCCATTGCATATTTTTTCCTGCTTTGTTGAAGATTATTTGACCATAGAGTTGAGGGTCAATATCTGGGCTCTGTATTCTGTTCCATTTGTCTATATGTCTGTTTTTGTGACAATCCTATGTTGTCTTGATGATCACAGCTTTGTAATATAGCTTGAAATCAAGCAATGTGATGCCCCCAGCTTCATTTTTCTTTTTCAACATTTCCTTGGCGATCTGGGGTCTTTTCTGATTCCATACAAATTTTAGGATTGTTTGTTCCAGCACTTTGAAAAATGTCATTGGAATTTCGATCTGGATGGCATTGAAGGTAGATTGCTCTGGGTAGCATAGACATTTTAACAATGTTTATTCTTCCGATCCGTGAGCATGGAATGTTTTTCCATCTTTTTGTGTCTTCTTCAATTTCTTTCATGAGTGTTCTGTAGTTCCTAGAGTATAGATCCTTTACCTCTTAGGTTAAGTTTATTCCGAGATATCTTACTGTGTCTAGTGCTCTTGTAAATGGATTCGTTTCTCTAATTTCTCTTTCTACTGTTACTTTGTTAGTGTGTAAGAAAGCAACTGATTTCTGTGCATTGATTTTGTATCCTGCCACATTACTGAATTGCTGTATGACTTCTAGTAATTTGGGGGTGGGGTCTTTTGTGTTTTCCACATAAAGTATCATGTCATCTGTGAAGAGAGAGGGTTTGACTTCTTTGCCAATTTGAATAATTTTCATTTCTTTTTTGTTGTCTGATTGCTGTTGCTAGGACTTCTAGTACTATGTTGAACAATAGTGGCGAGAGTGGGCATCCTTGACGTGTTCCTGATCTTAAGGGAAAGGCTCTCAGCTTTTCCCCATTCAGAATGCTATTTGCTGTGGGTTTTTCATAGATGGATTTTATGAACTTGAGGAATGTTCCCTCTATCCCTATACTCTGAAGAGTTTTAATCAGGAAAGGATGCTGTATTTTGTCAAATGCTATTTCTGCATCAATCTAGAGGACCATATGGCTCTTCTCTCTCCTCTTATTAATGTGTTCTATCACATTGATTGATTTGCAAATGCTGAACCACCTTGTGTCCCAGGGATAAATCCCACTTGGTCGTGGTGGATGATCCTTTTAATGTATTGTTGGATCCTATTAGCTAGGGTTTTGCTGAGGATTTCAGATTCCATATTCATTAGGGATATCAGTCTGAAATTCTCCGTTTTGATGGGGTCTTTGCCTGGTTTGGGGACTAAGGTAATGCTGGCCTCATAGAATGAGTCTGGAAATTTTCATTCTGTTTCTATTTTTTGAAACTGCTTCAGGAGGATAGGTGTTATTTCTTCTTTGAATGTTTGGTAGAATTCCCCAGGGAATCCATCAGGCCCTGGACTCTTGTTTTTTGGGAGGTTTTTGATCACTGCTTCAATCTCGTTCCTGGTTATTGGCCTATTCAGGTTGTCAATTTCTTCCTGTTTCAGTCTTGGGAGTTTATAGGTTTCGGGAAGGCATCCATTTCATCCAGATTGCTCAGTTTATTGGCATATAGTTGATAATAATTTCTAATAATTGTTTCTATTTCCTTGGTGTTAGTCATGATCTCTCCCCTTTCATTCATAATTTTATTAATTTGGGTCCTTTCTTTTTTCTTTTGGGTAAGTCTGGCCATGGTTTATCGATCTTACTAATTCTTTCCAAGAACCAGCTTCTAGTTTCCTTGATCTGATCTGCTGTGTTTCTGGTTTCTAATTCCTTGATCTCTGCTCTAATCTTAATTATTTCTCTTCTAATGCATGGCGTAGGCATCATTTGTTGCTTTTTCTCTAGTTCTTTAAGGTGTAACGTTAGTTGATGAATTTGGGATTTTTTATTTTTTTGAGTGAGGCTTGGATGGTTATGTTTTTCCCCCTTAAGACCACCTTTGCAGTATCCCATAGGTTTTAGACCGATGTGTTTTTGTTCTCACTGATTTCCATGAATTGTTTAAGTTCTTTGATTTCTTGTCTGACCCAAATATTCTTGATCAGAGTAGTCTTTAGCTTCCAAGTGTTTGAATTTCTTCCAAACTTTTCTTGTGGTTGAGTTCCAGTTTTAAAGCATTATGGTCTGAGAATATGCAGGGAATAATCTCAGTCTTTTGGTATTGGTTGAGACCTGATTTGTGACCCAGTATGTGGTCTATTCTGGAGAAAGTTCCATGTGTGCTCGAGAAGAATGAGTATTCTGTTTGAGGGTGGAGTGTTCTGTATATACCTATGAGGTCCATCTGGTCTGGTGTGTCATTCAAAGCTTTTGTTTCTTTGTTGATTTTCTGCTTAGATGATCTGTCTATTATTACTGAGAGTGGAGTATTGAAGTCTCCTACAATTAACATATTGTTATCAATATGACTCTTTATTTTGGTTAACAGTTGGCTTATGTAGATGGCTGCTCCCGTGTTGGGGGTGTAGATATTTACAGTTGTTAGATCTTGTTGGATCGACCCTTTAAGAATGATATAGTGTCCTTCTGTGTCTCTAACTACAGTCTTGAGCTTAAAATATAATTTGTCTGATATAAGAATTGCTACCCCAGCCTTCTTTTGAGGTCCGTTGGCATGGAAGATGGATCTCCATCCCTTCACTTTCAGTCTGGATGTATCTTCAGGTTCAAAATGAGTCTATTGTAGACAGCATATGGATGGGTCCTGTCTTTTTATCCAATCTGCAACCCTGTGCCATTTTATGGGAGCATTTAGACTGTTCACGTTGAGAGTGATTATTGAAAGATATGAATTTCTTGTCATGTTGCTTGTGACGACCTTGTTTTTATAGATTGTCTCTGTAAATTTCTGTTCTAAATCACTCTTGGGGTCTTTCTCCTTTTATAGAACCCCCCTTAATGTTTCTTGCAGGGCCAGCTTAGTGGTCACATGTTCTTTTTTTTTTAATTCTTTTTTATTGTTATGTTAATCACCACACATTGCATCATTAGTTTTTGATGTAGTGTTCCATGATTCATTGTTTGTGCATAACACCTAGTGCTCCATGTAGAACGTGCCCTCTTTAATACCCATCACCAGGCTAACCCATCCTCCCAACCCCCTCCCCTCTAGAATCCTCAGTTTGTTTTTCAGAGTCCATCGTCTCTCATGGTCTGTCTCCCCCTCCGATTTGCGCCCCTTCATTCTTCCCCTCCTGCTATCTTCTTTTTTTATTTTTCTTAACATATATTGCATTATTTGTTTCAGAGGTACAGATCTGTGATTCAACAGTCTTGCACAATTCACAGCGCTCACCATAGCACATACCCTCCCCAGTGTCTATCACCCAGAGTGGTCACATATTCTTTCAGTTTCTGCTGGTCTTGGAAGCTCTGCATCTCTCCATCCATTCTAAATGACAGCCTTGCCAGATAAAGTATTCTTGGCTGCGTGTTCTTCTCGTTTAGTACTCTGAATATGTCTTGCCAGCACATTCTGGCTTGCCAGGTCTCTGTGGATAGGTCTGACGTTATTCTGATGTTCCTCCCTCTGTACGTAAGGAATTTCTTCCCCCTTACTACCCTTAAGATGGTTTCCTTGGTTCTAAGATTTGTGAGTTTTACTATTACAAGCCGGGGCATTGGCCTGTTTTCCTTGATCTTGGGAGGGGTCCTCTCTGCCTCTAGGACACGCATATTTGTTTCATTCCCCAGATTAGGGAAGTTCTCAGCTATGATTTGCTCAAGTATATCTTCTAGTCCTCTCTCTCTCTCTCTCCATCCCTTCAGAGATCCCAATAATTCTGACATTGGAACGTTTCATTGTGTCACTTATTTCTCTGATTCTGTTTTCATGGATTTTGAATTATTTTTCCCTGGCCTGCTCTTTATCCTTCTTTTCTATCAATTGGTCTTCTAGGTCACTAATTCATTCTTCTGCCTTTCTTACTCTAGCTGTTAGATTGTCTATATTAGATTGGATCTCACTGATAGCACTTTTAAGTTCTGCCAGTTCAGCTTTCATTTCTGCCCTTAGACACTCTATGTTGCCATTAATCGATTTCTTCATTCTAGCTATTGTCCTCATAACTGCTACCCTAAATTCCATCTCTGACATCTTGGTTATATCTGTATCCATTTGTAAATCTGTGGCAGAAATTATAGTCTATGAGTCTTTCCTATTTTGGGGGTTCCTCCTCCTAGTCATTCTGCTGAGGGGTGGTTGAGAGAATGTACAGAGTACAAATTATTGACCACAACTGAAGCAAGATGCACCTGTTTTATAGGGATTTTAGGGTTGTCGGCCTCTTTTTCTCCCAGCCTGGCTTCTGGGGGAGGGGCCTGCTGCGCTGTTACTCAGGCATCCCTGTTTGAGCAGAGTTGCCCTGCCCCCTGTGTGGGGGTGGGGGGATGGGCTCAGTGAAAACGGGTTTTGGGGGCTTTTGTTCTCTGGTGGCTTTCCACATCTCTTCCGAGAGTCAGAGCAGAAGAGATCATTTCTCACCCTCTGCCTCAGAGCAGAGAGATCACACTCTCTTCTTCAGTGAGCTCTCCAGGTCACACTATATCCATTTCTGTCTGTGCTGCTATAAACTGTAGCGTCCTGGGTTGTGCACCCCTCAGCAGTGCTCCCAGTCCTCACCTCCAGGTCAGGCACATCTCTGCCCTTTGTGCTTCTAAAACCACCAGCCGCCGCCAGTTCACTCGTGTGGTCCCGCTGCTCTGGGTTTTAGTCCGGGGGGCTGCCCTAAAGTCCTTTCCCCACCACTACCGGTCTGCAAGTCTGTGCCCCGTCCCCAGCGTGGGAGGCTATGGCTCACTGGCAGTGTAGGATCCCAATGGCCAGGCTCCCTCCCACTGCCATTTATCCTCCAATATCTGCCTGCAGAATCATGGCTCCCCTCTTTGTACCTTGAAACCAACTGCCTGCTATATTTGTAGAGATCCAGATCTATTTTCTTATATCTCAGGCTGATTTCATGGGTGTTTAGAGTGGTCTGGTAAGTATCCAGCTCAATTCTGGGGACGGTTGGAATAGGGTCCCCTACTTCTCTGCCATCCTTTCCCCCCTCCTGGAATACTTCCTTAAAGAAACACTTATTGACAACAATTGAGGTATCCTAATGTTCAGTTTGTATACAGATTCAGTTTGCTTGATTCTTTCCTTTTATTTATTGGTTTTCAAAAGAACAGATTGGTTCCCAGCATCCTCTAGATATAATCAATGAATTTATTATCTACCACATTTTATGTATTAGTGTCAATCCATTGTAACTGTTAAATGTATTGATGTTCAGTTGTCCTTTTTCAGCCAACGGGAACCTCTTTAAATTGGTTTGTATGTCCTTTTGACTCTTCCATAATACTCTTTGGCAGCTTCCTAATATCTCCTATGACAACAGGTTCCAGGTTCATTTTATATATATCACAGATTTGGAATCAGCAATTTCTCTAGAATTCTGGGAAATGGTATTAAAAGTAACAATCTGGGTGCTAGGGGTTATTTGTTTCTTGTTAGTTTTTTGTTGCTATTGGGTCATTGTATCCTGGCTTTTTCGTGAACAGCTTGCTTTTCTTAGTAAGAACTCATGATGTAACTTACTGATAGTCTCACTTTTAAGACCATAGAGTTTTTATTTAACTGCAGTGATCTTCTATGTCTTCTTTGTCTCATGCTGAAAATGTCCGTTCTCAAAGAAATCCATATAATCATTCATTTGCTTTATCCTGTGATACACAAACAATTGATTCAGAATAAAATACAAACAGTGCCACTGGCAATATGATTTATACAGTTTAAGACTTTTTTGCAGTTCTTTTTATACTCCAGTTATATCTCACCTGGCATATATGGTAAAAGTTACTGTATTTCAAAGTCACTTGAAATAGTTTCCCTATTTTGCTACAAACTCAGTACATGGGTTTATTTGCTATGCTTTAGCTTTTTGGATTTGCCTTTTTTTTTTTTTAATATATGACAGAGAGAGACACAGCGAGAGAGGGAACACAAGCAGGGGGAGTGGAGGAGGGAGAAGCAGGCTTCCTGCAGAGCAGGGAGCCCGATGCGGTGCTTGATCCCAGGACCCTGGGATCATGACCTAAGCCGAAGGCAGACACTTAACCATCTGAGCCACCCAGGCGCCCCTGGATTTGCCTTTTAAAAACGATTAAAATTAGGTACAGAATCTTCATTGTTTCAATGTCAAGTTTATAAACAAGGTATGTTCAGAGAGGTCTAGCTTCTCTGTTGTCTTGATCCATTCCTTTCCTTATCTTCCATGTAGGTGAACACTCTGAGAAATCCTTAGTCCTTTAACCAAAACTTTTTTTTGCCCTTGGTATTTAGGAAAGTTTTGTTCAAATGATTTTATATTAATATCCTCCTTTAATAACCACAATTTCTTTATTTCTGGATGTTGTCTTTTGGCTTCCTACCATAAGCACTACCAGAAGTAGCTAATGAGGTATTTCCTTCTCCCCATTCTCTCCCAGCATTTATTTTATTTAGTCAATTTTTTATAGTATTTTCTTTTTTCCTTTTTAATTTTTTTATTATGTTACGTTAGTCACCATACAGTATATCATTAGTATTTGACGTAGTGTTCCACGATTCATTGTTTGCGTATAACACCCAGTGCTCCATGCAATACATGTCCTCCTTAATACCCATCACCGGGCTAACACACACCCCCACTCCCCTCCCTCTAAAACCCTCAGTTTGTTTCTCAGAGTCCATAGTCTCTCATGGCTCGTCTCCCCCTCTGATTCCCCCCCCTTCATTTTTCCTTTCCTTCTCCTAATGTCTTCCATGCTATTTCTTATGTTCCACAAATAAGTGAAACCATATGATAATTTACTTTCTCTACTTGACTTATTTCCCTTAGTATAATCCCCTAGTTCCACCCATGTTGATGCAAATGGTGTGTATTCATCCTTTCTGATGGCTGAGTACCATTCTATTGTATATATGGACCACATCTTCTTTTTCCATTCGTCTGTTGAAGGGCATCTCAGTTCTTCCCAGTTTGGCTATTGCGGACATTGCTGCTATGAACATTGGGGTGCATGGGCCCTTCTTTTCACTACATCTGTGTCTTTGGGGTAAATACCCAGTAGTGCAATTGCTGGGTCATAGGGTAGCTCTATTTTTAATTTTTTGAGGCACCTCCACACTGTTTTCCAAAGTGGCTGTACCAACTTGCCTTCCCACCAACAGTGTAAGAGGGTTCCCCTTTCTCCACAACCTCTCCAACATTTGTTGTTTCTTGCCTTGCAAAGAGAGAGACCGAGTGAGAGAGAGACCGAGCGAGAGACCACACAAGTGGGGTGAGGGGCAGAGGGAGAAGCAAGCTCTCTGCTGAACAGGGAGCCTGATGGGGGACTCAATCCTGGGCCTCTGGGATCATGACCTGAGCCAAAGGCAGATGCTTAACTGCCTGAGCCAACCAACCCCCCCCCACCCCCACCCAGCATTTATTTTAAAACATTATCCTGCATGGTATTGGCACAAAAGCAGACACATAGATCAGTGGAACAGAATAGGGAGCCCAGAAATGGGCCCTCAACCCTATGGTCAACTAATCTTTGACAAAGCAGGAAAGAATATCCAATGGAAAAAAGACAGTCTCTTCAATAAATGGTGCTGGGGAAAATTGGACAGCCACATGCAGAAGAATGAAACTGGACCATTCTCCTACACCATACACAAAGATAAACTCAAAATGGATGAAAGACCTCATTGTGAGACAGGAATCTGTCAAAATCTTAGAGGAGAATATAGGAAATAACCTCTTTGACCTCAGCCACAGCAACTTCTTTCATGACCTGTCTCTAAAGGCAAGGGAAACAAAAGCAAAAATGAAGTTTTGGGGTTTCAAGATAAAAAGCTTCTGCACAGCAAAGGAAACAGTCAGCAAAACAAAGAAGCATCCCATGGAATGGGAGAAGATACTTGCAAACGACATTTCAGATAAAGGGCTGGTATCCAAGATCTATAAAGAACTTCTCAAACTCAACACCCCCAAAACAAATAATCAAGTCAAAAAATGGGCAGAAGACATGAACAGACACTTCTCCAAAGAAGACATACGAATGGCTAACAGACACATGAAAATATGTTCAATATCACTAGCCATCAGGGAAATACAAATCAAAACCACAGTGAGATGCCACCTTACACCAGTTAGAATGGCAAAAATTAATAAGACTGGAAACAACAAATGTTGGTGAGGATGTGGAGAAAAGGGAACCCTCTTACACTGTTGGTAGGAATGCAAGCTGGTATAGCCACTCTGGAAAACCGTATGGAGGTTCCTCAAGATGTTAAAAATAGAACTACCCTACGATTTAACAATTGTGCTACTAGGTATTTACCCCAACGATACAGATGTAGTGAAAAGAAGGGCCATATGTACCCCAATGTTCATAGCAGCAATGTCCACAATAGCCAAACTGGAAGGAGCTGAAATGTCCTTCAACAGATGAATGAATAAAAAAGATGTGGTTTGTATATACAAGAGGATATTACTCAGCCATCAGAAAGGGTGAATACACACCATTTGCATCAACATGGGTGGACCTGGAGGGGATTATGCTAAGGGGAATAAGTCAAGCAGAGAAAGACAGTTATCATACGGTTTCACTCATATGTGGAACATGAGGAATAGCATGGAGGACCATAGGGGAAGGGAGGGAAAACTGAATGGGAAAAAATTATAGAGAGGGAGACAAACCATGAGAGACTTGAGACTCTGGGAAACAGACTGAGGGCTGCAGAAGGGAAGGGTTGGGGGGATGGGGTAACCTGGTAAGGAGGGCATGTGCTGTGATGAGCACTGGGTGTTAATGCAACTAATGAATCACGGAACACTACATCAAAAGCTAACGATGTACTATATGTTGGCTAGCTGAACATAACAATAAAAAACCCATTATACAAAAAATAAACGCTATCCTTTTACAGTTAACAACCATAAGGTAATGATTAGTTTTGATCTACTTTTCATATATTCCCCATTTTTAACCTTTTTTTTGATAGCTGTATATAAGAATGTTGAGCTATTACAGAGTATGATTTCTCTAGTATAAATACCGGTTATCTTTAGTTTTTCAGGCACATATTTAATGTCCATCACTAGTCCTAATGTCATTGTCACTCTAATTTCATTATCAGAAAGCCATTCTGAAAAAGAATTTATAGGAATAATAGTCTTTGAATTCCTGACTTCTCATAACATTGTATCATGGCTTTTATACCCAAAGGCATTTGTGCTAAATATTAAGTTATTAGCTTACATTTCCCCCTGTGTTTCTTTGTTATTACAAGGTCTTCTGTCATAAAACATTTCTGTAGACAAATTGATGACCATCTCCTCCTCTTCCGTTGCTAACTTCCTCTTACTGCCTGGTTGCCCCATGGGTTGTGTTTTTTCTTTAAGGTTCACTGATTATTAGTGTATTTTTCTATGTTGGTTATTCTGGTTATAATTTCAAGTTTTTATTTCAAAGTTTATAGAATTAAAATTTTTAGAAGTCTATTTGGTTGTGTCATGATGGAATATATTGGATCTTCTTTGCATTTGTTTTCCCTATTTCTATCTTTAACCCTTCAGTCTTTTATATATCTTCATTTCTTTTAATTTTTAGATTTTCTCCTTTCATGCTATTTGTCTTATTATCCCCAGCGTTTATTCACTTTTGTGTTTCATCTATTTATTTCTGAAATGTTTTTCTTAATTTTCCTATGTTTTCCCAGCTACCACTCAAATATTTCAGTCATCTAAATTCTGAAGTTTTTCTTTATCAGATTTAGGTCCTTTTATTTTCTTAATTTCTTAGCTTATTTTAAAGTATTAGATTATAATTCTTATCTTTTCAGGTTTTTTCTTTGTGATGTACATTCATTTGTCTTATTCTGCCCCTTGCTCTATTAAACAGAGATTTTGGATGGGGTTTATCCTAATCCTTTTCTGTTATTCATGTTTAAGTGTGACCATTTTTCCTCTTTTTATGAGAAGATGGGCCAGGATAACTTTCCTCATAGCTTCAGAATTACTTCTGCTACTTCCACAAAGTGTAGAAGATGATGACCTTGTACTTAGTGTAATATGGAAGCCCTCCTTCTCACCTCCACTTTGATATGGACCTGCCTTTTCTGCTCTGTTCCTCTCTTGTTCAATTTGGATTTGTACTGTAGGTTTTCTGGGTCTTAAGGCCATCTAATGGCCTCTTGCTTTTTGTTTTCTCTCTTGAATTTGCAGATCCTATGTGGGTCATGTTGCTATTGGTATCTTCTATCTCCCTGTTGATATTTTCAGATTTGGGGGACTCCTTGCAGTTACTTTGTTGCAGAAGTATTTTGTGAGATTTGGATTTTGCTATCTTAGGTGCTCTGTCAGTTACAGAGGGTAGTAGGATTCAGATAGCCAAAAACTTTCCTGCCTTCGTTTTCTTAAGCCATTATTTTAAACTTAAGTTCAATTCAACATTTCTGAGATAGAAAAACTATACAGGAACTTAAAGTCAAAGACCTATCTCAGTGTTTCATTAGAGGAAACGATACTAAGTTCTATTTGAATTTGCTAGAAAAAACTTCTGTAAGACTGATCTTCTAGGAAGAAATAATTTATAAAAATCCTGCATTTTAGCAAGGGGTAGTGGAAAACATAGACAATATAGTTAGACTTGGATTTGACCCTCACCAATATCATTGAGTAGCTTACTATTTGTTACCTTTCTGAGCCTCTGTTACACTCCTGAGCTCATAGTAGGTAACTAATAAACTTCATGAATGAATAATTGAATTTATTTGAGCCCTGGTGGCTTCCTTGAATTATTTTGTGAAGCGATAGAAGAGTAACAATATGTGTAAAGTGCCTTGCACATCCTCCTATTCATCATTGTCCTTAGGACTCCTAATGACAAATGAGCATGTTCCTGTGTGAGAGCATGCATGTGGTTGTTCTAAGTGCACATGTGTTCATGATCCCATGTGTTTGTGTGAGGACATGTGTGTGTGCACAGCATCCCACTCCCCAATACTAAAGATCTACATTCATCCTAGCTTTATATGGTAATATGTAAGTGAACTCTAGAGTCACAAAGGGTTAGAAATAAGCTTTGGTGACTGACTTAGTTATTTTTGAGATTGCTGACAATCCCAGCTCTGTCATGGGGGATCCTAGTTAGTAGAATATCCTTTGACCTCAGAAAAATCTCAGATAATATCAGCAAGGCTTGGAAATAGCAAAGACACTTAACTGAGGCTTTTGGTTCAGGCCTAGATGGAGCAATGATGAGACTGGTGATTAGGAACAAGCAGAAGGAAAAAAATTCCAATTTTTAGAAAAGATCACCACTCACAACAATCTAAAAAAAAAATGAAAGCTGACAGGCAATTGATTGCTTCACTCCACTTCCACTAACCATAAGGGCAATAAAAATGGATGGAGAAAAATAACTGATGGATCCTCAGGCTTTGCCTCATAAAGAGAGAAATCCACTTAATAGAAGCCAGAAATATCCTCTCCCTTTCTCCGTATTAGTTTCTAGATCCACAGACCAGGTTTGGATCAAGTGGAAAGTTGGGCAAACTGCTGTTGATGGTAGAAATGGTGCTTTTTAAAGTAACAGATCACTGCCCTTAGCTCTGTGTCTCTACTCTTATTACCTCTCTTGGGCAATTAATTTCCATCAATGAACAGAATGGGGAAGTAGGGGAGGTTGGCGATTGCTTAAGCATTGTGGCAACTGTAAATACCTCAAATTATAGGTGGGGGCTAAAGTAATAAGAATCTTGTTTCAAGGTTTTAGAGATGGAGAAAATAGACATGGAATAGATTATACTTAGCATAGTAGAAATATATAGCTAAATGCTTGGTAAGTACTGGAAATTGAAAAACAATCTGGGCCTATAAGCTTGCGTCTGACTTTAAGTCCGAGAGATAAACCACAAACCCCTGGGTGGGAATTGAGCATAGTCATGGTAAATTGTCTATCTTTTGGCAAATGTTGGGTCTGAATGGAGTCCTTTTCATATACGGGTAAGTAAATAAAGACTAACTTGTGCTATAAAAACAACAACAAAACTGCAGGATAAGAGAATGGCAATAACCGCTCAGCTAGTTAAAGAAGAACATGCCACTGAAAATGATCTATTTTCAGAATCCATGGAGGAACTGGAAATACAACACCAAAATGTTGTGCTGCTTCTTCAAGAGTATATCAGAAGGAGAGAAGAAATTTTGGTGAAAAGTTAGAATGAAAACCTACATTGGAGGTAGTATATAAGGGAATGACACTAGAAAATAAAATGAGTAAAAACAAATGTAAAGTTCTCCATGAATATAAAGTATAAAAAGATTAACGCCGTGAAAATAACAGAACAGATTCAGTCTAGACCTTTAAGGTGTTTCTGAATTAGACATTAGAATAAAATATTTAAGAATACAACTAAATCCTGTGAGCTAAATAAAATATTTGAGAATGCAGATTTGAAAATTTTCCCTTATTGTTGTAAAAACAAAGATTCATGTCTAAACCCATTCTAGCAAAAGCTTTTAGGAAGGATAAAGGGGAAAGTTTAAGCACTCATGAAGTCAGAGTAAACGATTATTGCTTACAGAGTAACAAATCAGGTGGACCTGAGACTGCTCTTCTATAACATAAAATACATAATAAGTAGATCAGGATTTTTAGTGGGGGGGAATCTTAGTGGGGAGGTATGGCTTAACCTGTAGTGACTGTCTTTAATATGTAAAGCAAAAGAGTCTATAAGGTATGGAATAACTCAGAAGACAGATCCATTATCTAATAATTTCTTTGATAAAAACCACTGAACATAATGATTACTTGAAAATGAATAACTTGAGTATGAGGATATCAGACTCAAGTGATTCCTTATTTTATACAAAATTAACATAGCTCGTTGGATTAAGTGTTGTCACACTACTTCTGTAATCTAGATCCAAACCTGAGACCCATAATACTTCGCTAAATCTTTCCTCTCTTAATTCTGTACCTTTCTCTATAGTAGAAAAAATGTCTTTTATGTTAAGCACTAAATCAGATCAGTTAATCCACAGTTATGGTAATCTCCTGCTGTGTTTGAAGACCACCTAAGATAATTTGGTTCTAACTATAAGTATACAGAAATACATAAATTGGTAAGTATAAACACAAATACTTATCTATACATTGACACAGGCATAATTATAACTAGGGCTATACACAGAGTTGAAGGTTGTGCCCTACATAAGTGTCACTGAATGGGCAGGAATGGACTGAAATTTGGCCATGGTCTTCCTCAAGGAACACCATAGCAGAGGGTGGTGTCTGCTTGAAGAAAGACTAACAGGTGACTTTTTTTGATTTGCATTCCAAGTCTTATGCCCACAGTGCTGTGCAACTTTCTCATTCATTCTCCTAGGAAGGGCACCCTGTTCTAGTTCTCAAGAAGGCACCAAATAGACAACTGGTATGATATGCTCTAGCAAGAATTAGTAAAACAGCTGCTTCTCTCCCTAACAGAAAAGTTGTGTGGAATGATATAAAAGATCATTTGGATTACCAAAGACCTTGAGTAATGACTTTCTAATCTTTATACCAAGTGACCTGGGTACTGCTTTTTAATTAGAAGTAGTAAATCAGTGGCACTTATCTATGGCCAAACTCTCATCATATCCTAGTTCATCTGCCCAATAAGTGTTCCTGAGATAACAATACTTAAAAGTCACTACTACCATTACCAGCTCATGTTCTACAAATAAGCTCTTCCTTAGCTAAAGAATTCTGTGAGATTTAAAGCCCCAGTCTTGCTTGACAGATAAAAAGAAGAGAAATTTAAAGAAATGGATGGGGGCGGGGAAACACATAGTACCATAAAAGCAATGCTGACATAGAAGGAAAATCTATAAGGAGGTAAAAGTATTGCCAGTTCTTATTTTTGTCAGATGATATTCTTGAATTATTTTGTTCAAATTTTACATGAAAACCAATCTATAATTTTATGGTATATCAATATAAAATCACATGTCCTATGATTAGAACTCAAATATTTTCAGAACAAAAAGGTTAGTAATTACATCGATGTGTTAATTTCCAAGGTGGTGAGACTATTGGTGATTTTATTTCCTTCTACATCTGTGCACTTTGAAATTGTCTATAATTTACAGCATATTAAAAAAAAATGAACTAACGCACTTCAGTTAAAATTTTTTTAAAAGAAATTTGTGATAAGACTGCAGAAATAGAGAAAATCCCATTATGTATAACAGATTTCAATGTTCTAGGACCAATGCTGTTCTATTGTTATTTACACAACAGCTTATTATAATTCTTCATTTACAATCACAGGGAAATTCTACAGGAAATGAAGCTCTTGTGCAAATATTGTCTTTATAAAAGAATAGCTAAGGTTCTTTTTGAGATTTAATTTAGTTTGGCACTTTACAGACTTGCTGATCCTATTTTCATCTGAACCGATAGGAATCCTATTTTGTCCTTAATGGTTTTTTTCTACATCTAAATGGAAAAATTTGATAAACATTGCCTATTAATCCTCGAATTTTTGTGAAGTAGAAATTAACAATTTTGATCTTCAGTTTAGCTGAGCCAACTGACAGTTTAAAAACTTTGCCTCCATCAATGGAGGTGCAGAAATGGGGCTTTTTGTTCTCCATCCAGTAGCCATGTCCATAAAAAGATAATCTGGAAAAAACAATCTTACATTTGGTTTTTAAACTCTCCAGGGACAGACTTGCTCAAGCCTTCTACAGCCATCACCAGTGAGACTTGATGCTTTCCTGAGAGGTCCTTAACCTTCTTCTTAGCTTGACTACACTTTAACAGGCTGCTTCTTGACTTTAGGTCCCTGACTTCCCTTTTCATAGAGCTTTGACTTTGGAGAACTTGTAGTTGTAAATTCTTCTTCTGCCTCTGAAATGTAAATACTCTCCCAGTGCAAGAATGTCTTTCTCAAAGACCCGAGAGCCATCCCACTGAAATGTAATCATCAAGAAAGAAAGATGGTGCCCCTATTTCTCAGTCTCTGTGGGAAAGAGCCTAAGTTCAACAGGTGCCAGTTAGGAAACACAGATGGCCTGATCACATTGACCAAGCCTCCCTTTAACTTCCTTTGGTACTTTTCCCACTAACTCATTCTCACCTTCCTTTTGCTTCATCTGAATTGAGTTCAATCTCTTTCCTTGATGGCTATTGCACTAAACAAAGTCTTCCTTGCCCATTTTAACTCCATGGTGCAATTTTCTTTATATGTGCTGTATAATGTATATTTGCATCAGAAAATACCAAACCTAAGACTCCAACCACTCTCTGAAATAATGTGTTAACATAACCGTGAAAGACCATTTGCCTCCAAGAATCCAAGAAGGAATGGGGAAAGAGTTGATGTGACACCATTTCACAACTTTCAGTGGGGAAAGAATTGATGTGACACACATCTTCCATTTCTTTAATGTCCATATGGTATTTCTGTTGAGAAGAGTTTCATTATATTTTCTTCAGATATTAAAATGAAAATTTGAGTTAAATTCATGTTTTAATCTGTCTACTGCACGTGCAGTGTTGAATGGAAGTGACTTCAAGGCATTTAGAAGTCAAGCCCTTTCAACCTAAAAGTCACCTGGCAGGGCTCTTGTAGCGTAGTTTGGGCTACAGTTTTCTGTGTTTCAACTTTCAGCATTTTCTCTCTTGAGATTTTTCCTTTTTGGTACTTTTGATCTTTTATTTTGATGAATCTTCACAGTGATGGGAGGTAAAGTGTGGGCTTTTTAGTCCATTTTCAGTGGAAACCTGAATACTTTATTTGGGTTCATCACTTCGGTTGCCTTGATTTCCCTCTTGGTCATTTTTTGTTCGTAAGTGCTGTATGGTCTGTTGCCATACCCATGTTTTTATGTGTGGATCTTGCACTTATTCCTAAATGACCATCTGCAGATGGTGATACCTATTCTTCGAAAAATAGCAGTAGGCAGAAGGGGGGGAAGGGAGATATAGCTAGAGGCTTTTTGCAGTGTTGGGCTAAGTGTGTGTTATACCTGTCCCTAAATTGGTTTCTTTTAACTTGGGGACATATTTCTTCTAAATTTTCCCTTGTGGGTTCCAGCAGAGCCTTGTAAATCACAGGGTCTCTAAATTACATTTGGTGAACACCTAGAACCTGTCCTGTCTCCATCTGTCGCTACACTTGCCCTCCTGTCGTCTCCCTCCATTGGAAGGCAGGGTTGTTGATATAAATGTCCTTTCAGTGGGTTTTCTTTATTTTATCTTTACCCCCTTTGCTATTCAATGATGTTAAACCTGTTCTCCAAAAAGACCTACTCACCTCCAAACAACCACTCTATATGTATCTTCTAGGACTGACATATAAAGCATTCAAGGATGTATGTGTTAATAGCTAGCATGGCCTTTTACTTCTCCCCAGATTTTGCTGTCTATGACCAGTGTGTTCCATAAATTGTAGTCCAGAATTACAATAGTTCTCTTGTTTCATTTGAGAAGTTTTTCTAATTTTCATTCCGTCATTCTTTTTGGATGAGAATTAAGGAGGAAAATGGAAAATAAAATAGATTCTGTCTTTATTACCAAAATTTGCAATTGTTCTTTTTAGTTGGGAAATTGTATGGTAAATGTCCATCTCCCATTCTAGACTCTAAGCCTTATGAGGACAAGGACCTTTGCATATTTGACTCCGGCAATGCCTCTTCTAACCTCCACCTTTGATCAATCATCTATTGTAACCTCTGAGATTCTGGTAGGTCTATTGTCTGTTACAGTTTCTTCGCCCCTTTTATAGGTCCTTTTGTAAGGGCTAGCTTTGGTCCAAGAGAACGATGAACATTTGTGCCATGGGTGGTTAAGATAGAATATTCTCAGTCCTTCTCCAGCTACACTTCCCTGTAGAGTCTCCCAAGGTGGAATTAAACAGCAGGGAATACATTTCAGCCTATCTCAGTTGTTCTCCTAAAGCTCCCTCATTTGGCTTGAGTGGAGGGAAACTTTGAAGTGGCAGGAACACCTTGACCATGCACTACTAGCTCTAAAATCTACATACATATAGACATATATATAAATATATATTCATGTTAATCTAATATATAAAGCTATTATATCTTAATATCTCTATAAATATGAAATATCCATTTTATAGAACATAAAATACATTTATATATAATCTCTTCTTTGTGGATAAAGATATATTTTAACTAGTCTAAGCTTTATTAGGTAATACATAAATTTATATAATCTATAATCTTTATGTTGAATGCTATGTAGTACATGCTATATCCTTTCTATATTGTACTTAGTATAGTATATTACACATTTAGTATGTATGCTATTATGTAGTATATTTACAAACTGTACATGTATGCTAATATTTAACATATGTTAGATATACTTATGTAATCTATACATACATACAGATTATAAGCCTTTCTAATAGATTATATCATCTTCATTAAATAATTTATCATCTACCTATGTTTTTATCTTGGTGAACTACTTGAGTTTAATGTATAGACATCATGACACTTTATCCTGAATATCCTATCTATACAGATATTCTCCTATATAATCACAAAACAATATTCATACAAGAAATTTAACATGGATATAGTACTGTTCTATAACAGTCAAAATTCACATTTTAAATACCCAATGATGTTCTTCATAGCTGTGTGGTTTTTTTTTTAAACAGGATATAATAAAAGGGCACTGGGGCGCCTGGGTGGCTCAGTTGTTTAAGCGACTGCCTTCGGCTCAGGTCATGATGCTGAAGTCCCGGGATCAAGTCCCGCATCGGGCTCCCTGCTCAGTGGGGATTCTGCCTCTCCCTCTGACTCTCCCCCTCTCATGCTCTCTCTCTATCACTCTCTCTCTCAATAAATAAATAAAAATCTTAAAAATAAATAAATAAAAGGGCACTTACTGAATTTAGTTGTCAAATCACTTTTAATCCTTACTTTAGAACAGTTTCCCTCCCTCTATGCTCCTCAGCCTTTCTAATTCTTTTAAGACCTTGACATTTTTGAAGGCCAGTTGTCTGGATTTTTGAAGACTGGATTTGTCTTATGATTTTTCTCATGTTAGGCTTCAAGTAAACCTTTCAAAATGAGCTCTGCATAGGTAATTGTGTATACTCCTGTAACCTCACACTAGGAGAAACGTGATGTCCATATATCTCATTATTAAATATGCTCTGGTAGGTCGTACCTACCAGATCTCTCTATGTGCAATTATCTTTCCTTTTTGTAATTAAGTGGTAATCTGGTGGTTTATACTTCAGACAGTGTTAATATCTTGATCCCCAATCACCTTTCACCTAAATGTCTTAGCATCTGCTAATCATTCTTGCCTGCACTGATCATTAAAATGGTGGTTGCAAAATGAGGTCCATTCTTCTTCTGCCACCAATAATCTAGCCTTTCAATTGTGGGCATTTTGGCACCTATTTCTGGTTTTTAGCCTTTGGTGCATTAGCCTAAACCATTACAGGTAAAGTTCAGTATAGCACCCTGATATGAATTGTTACTAATATTTTTTCAGAGCAGAGATTTCCACTATTTTTCATTATAAACACTTCAGGGCCTAGCACAGTTCCTTCAAAAGGGCATGTGCCCCCTGAACTAAGTTTGACTGAATGTGAGAAATGTTGTGCATATATAAATCTGTATCTTTACATTGGAATTTTGCACTGGCTCTATAGGATTGAAAACCCCAGATCAAAATAATATATATAAATTCAGAATTTTAAAGAGCTTACTGGATTGTGCCTAAAATCTTTGACAATTGGGAGGTAGTACTGGTTAAACGTAGGCTTTAAGATGTAGACATTTGTCTGACCTGAAGCATTTTCCTTAAAATTTCTGTATCTAATTTCTATAATACTTTAAATGGGACCAATAATGCCCACATCTCCTAAGTCTTAAGGTAAAACGACATAATGGTGAAATCTTTTGGCATAATGCCTGACACAAGGCCAAGCCTTGAAACAAGACACATGATAAATGGTAGCTAATATTATTTTTGCTACTAAATTATAATAACAAAAATGGCAATGCTGTCAAACATATTAATTATGCATGCTTTCGAGTGTGTACAAATAATATATCCAATTAACAAGTGAAATAAATACCAAATGCCAAAATTTGACATTATCTGTTGGTTCTTCTGTGATGTGGATATTTGTAAATATTCTTTATGAGCTTTGTTTATAGCAGATACTTACAGATTTGTTTTAGAAACCACATTGCAGCTTCCTAAAAACACAGCTTATCCTGTTTCAAGTCATGACATGTAATTTTTTTCAAAAACCTTTCTCGAGAGACAAATGCAGGTTGTTTGGGGCTTATTTTCCCAAACACGGTTGTCTACTTTTGTTTGGTAACTTCACATCTTAGGATGCCCTTTTTAGTTTCCTGACAGCATTGCCCCAGTAAGGTCTGTTCCTTAACTCCTTTATCTCTTTCTTTCCTTCTAAGACATCCAGGTTCACTTTGTATTTTTCTTCCAGGAACCCAGCGCTCATGATTCTCTATAGCACTTTTCTCTTGTAGAGAGATTTCACCTTGCCGAGCTGCATACACTGTTCTCTGAAGAGGTTACACAAAATCCATCTGATATCTCATAACAGCATGCCTTTGGTCCATTTTCATTTTATCATAAATTATCTTACACTGCACAGAGTCCTTGTAGTGTTCAGTGAAATTGAAACACACTTTCTGAAGCCCGTCCTGGGTTGTCCATTCAGAATAGTTTTGCCTTCACTTTGAACAAGGTGAGTGACCTGAGAGCAAACAGAGCTGCGCAGCTGTGGAATTTTTAATGACTTAATAGAAAGACTTCACCAAAAGACTTAAATGGTAATATTAATACAAATCTTGCCTAATTTAAGCTGGTTTGTCAGGCTAGAAAAGCCTTCAAGAATCATCCTCACCTCCTGAGGTGATTCAGGATGAAAAAAAGTCCTCCGAGACTAGGGTGGTCAGGGAAAATGAGCGCCGGATGATCCACATAGCAATCGAAAAAATAGGAAGAAGGAGATACTGAAGGCAATGACGTTGAATTTGCCTACTCTCTTAGTATTGATTTTTCTTTTGGGAAAACCATGATTCTATGTGAATAATGTAAGCGCATTTTGGAAAGGAGTCCGGTGGTACATGTGCATGGTATGCTTGTAGGCACAGCAGGATATTAGTATATACATAATTCTGTGCCCCAGGACATTTTCTATTAAACACTTTTTTAAACTGTGATTCATAGATAACTGAACTAGATTCTATGTATTGGAGAGCTTAAATTATCAACTCTACATCTTCTTAAACTTGTTTTTGAGTGTTAACAGTGTCCTGAGTTTAGCACGACAGGTTGCTGGCTGTTTGATCCAACCACAGGCAACCTCACCTTGGGTCTACAGAGCAATGTGTGAGTAATATTGGATCATGCTGACGAACGGGGTTCTACTGGGTTTGAGATCTTTCTTATCCTAGGGCAATAAATTCCACCAGAGGAACCAAGATGTGATGTGATGTGTGTGTGTGAACGAACTTGGGAACTTGAAGTCCTCCCTCTATTTAAGTTGTCTTTATAGTGAGTTTTTCTTTTAGTCTCAGTGTTAGGTGGGAAACCATGCAGATTTTTTTCCAAACTATTTCTGACAGAATTCTGGTTGGCCATCCTGAGACCATGGTTTTGCTTAAAATGCCTCCATGTGGGGATGCCTGGGTGGTGCAGTCAGTTAATTGTCTGCCTCAGTTTTGGCTAAGGTCGTAATCTCAGGGTCATAAGAGAGACCCTGCATCTGGCTCTGACCTCAGGACAAAGTCTCCTTGGGATTCTCTCTCCTTCTGCCCCTCTCACTCATGCTCTCTCTCACTCTCTAAAGATAAATAGATCTTAAAGAAAAAAAAAATGCCTCCATGTGGCCAGTAATCTGAGAACAGTTACCAATCACCTTATGTGTGGTAGCACCTGAGTGGTCAGACAGGGGCATCTTGGCTGCACTTTTTTTTTTTTTTTTAAGATTTTATTTATTTATTTGAGAGAGAGAGAATGAGAGAGAGCACGAGAGGGAAGAGGGCAGAGGGAGAAGCAGACTCCCCGCCGAGCAGGGAGCCTGATGCGGGACTCGATCCCAGGACTCCAGGATCATGACCTGAGCCAAAGGCAGTGGCTTAACCAACTGAGCCACCCAGGCACCCCTTGGCTACACTTTTCAAACTGGCTTTATTTGAGCCTTGTGAGAGGAGAGCCAGAAGGGTGATAAAGGCTAGAGTTATGGTGAGTTTGGACCCAGCATGGGGGCGGAGATATTAGATGGGTAGGGTAGTACCTTGGTGGTGGTGGTCCTGTTTATGTACATATACCCAATCCTGAAGTCAAGCAAAGAGTGGCAGATATGAACCTGAGAAACTGCTCATGCCTTCACTCTATCTGGTCTCTCTAGTTCAGATGTTTGAATTGATTGCTACCTTTTCTTGTCCTGATCTGTTGCTCCTTTCTTTCTCTCTTTCTAGCCAGTTTTCATGTATAGCTTGTTCTGTACTTACTTTGCTAGTCTCTACAGCCTCAAAATTTCCTTCCCTTGCTCTTCCTTCTCTTGCCATTCTGTGGATCCCAATCTCTATCCACTTTGAACACTAGGTCAGAGCCTGGCCAGGCCACTCTCTGTTGTTCCCCTATAAGGATGTGTGATAGTGGGTGGCAGAAGTTGGGACAAATGTCCATTTAGTCATATACCTCTCTTCCTGTTCAGATAGAGATTGTCATTACTTGCATTTACATTGTCAGAGCTACAAAGATGACTCAAATTCCTTAATATCCCTTAACTTAGTTGGAGAGAGAGATTGAAAAAGATGGAGTGAGAGCATGAGCAATGAGTTTTCTAGAAATTGTGGTAATCCCTGCCTGCCTTTACTATAGTAATTTCTAGTAGGGTCTAGTGTTAGTATTTATGCTATGTTAGATTATAACTTATGAAATTACTTTATAATTACTTTTATAATTTGTAACTTTTATAAGATTATAGCTTATGAAATTATAATATTGCCAAATCCATGGGCTCTCTTTGGCCCATTTCTTGGTTAACATCACATTCCATTGAGATACTTTTTTCTTGGCTTTTGTGATGATACTTCCATATTTTCTCCTCTTGTGCTTCTCTTCCTCACTGGAACTTACAGTATTATAGGGCCTTTGGGCATTGTCCTAGCCTCTCTTTTCTGTATTCTCTCTCCATAAAATTGCACCCTGAGTGGCTTACCCTAAAACCCAGAGTCTACCAATTCTTCTCTTTCCCATCCACATCTCATCCATGAGTGAGTCTCACAATTTCTCTGCACATTATCCCCTCTGCTATCCTAAAACTCCATAAACTCTCTCATAAATTGCTAGAAATCTAACACATTTTCTCGTACTCTTTATGACCTTTAGTAATCCAATATCCACAAGAAGATCAGAGTGATTTAAAAAAATGTGTTTAGATTTATGGAACTCTCCTGCTCAAAACATTTAGCTGGCTTATTGTACCTAGAGTAAAATACATGATCTACAAGGCTATGATCTGACTCCTGCCTAACTCATTAGTTACATATTACAATACTGTTGGTGTTTTGCAAATAGGCCCCTGTACATAGAGACAAGGAAAGACTGAAGAAAGAGGCAGACCACTCCAGGTTGATTGGTGGCAGGTCTAATAAGCAAGGGAACTTATGCGGCTTATCTTGGGCAACTGCAAGACAGATAGATCTCGGCACCTGCCTGCCAGAATATTAGTTTAAGTAGAGACCTTAACTGATTTCAGTCACCTGTATCATGCATATGGTCTCAACACCACCTTACTCTCCCAAGGCTGTGTCCTTCCTTGGAACAGCTCCCACTGTGGGGACAGTAGGCAGAGTGTACATTCCAAGGACAGGGGAGGGAGGGAGGAGCCTCTGATTGCCCAATACAGCTCTCAAGTCAACCAATGGTCATGTCTTCTCAATGACCTCCAACAACTAACTTAACTCACTATTATTAGGGTTTCCAGCCATTAAATCCACTAAGCTCTTTCATATTTCTGTCTCTGCATTTACAATTTTTGGCTTGGTACCTTGTTTCTCTTTCATCCTTCAGATTGGTCCAGTTTATCTGAAGTCTACCTCTACCCAGTTTTTCTCCATTTCTATTACCAACCTTTTCATAGCTTTCATACTTATCACTAGCTGTAATTACCTCCTTGCTGTTTATTTTCCTTTCCTTCATCTCCACTGCCCCACCTCTCCAGAATATAAGCTCTGTGGGCATAGGTTGCTTGTCTGCCTTGCTCACAGCAGCATCCCTAGGAACTACTGGCACATAAAAGGTGCTTAATAAAATTTTTGATAAATGAATGCGTAG
Organism: Neomonachus schauinslandi; assembly: GCF_002201575.2. Lineage (NCBI taxonomy): Eukaryota > Metazoa > Chordata > Mammalia > Carnivora > Phocidae > Neomonachus > Neomonachus schauinslandi. The sequence goes on from NC_058414.1 coordinate 67,452,859, forward strand.
AAAGTTATGTATGGCTACATCTGTCATCTAAGGGATAACAGTCTTTTTTTTTTTCATTCATTTAAGTAAAGCCTGTCTTTATTTAGAAGGAGTGGATGCTAAGGGAGTATTGGAAATAGAGGGTAAGTGTCCATGGAGCTCTCTTGTCATGCTGAAATAGATTGTAGTCTAAATATATTTGGAAACCCCTGTATAAGGGTTTTCTTAATCATCTCTATGGCAGGTTTTAATGTGTTTTCTCTATTTCCTCAGAGCACAAAAATGAAAATTATTGGCTTAGTAGATTCTGAAACAAGGCTAGTTTTTCATGTACTGTCTCTAGATCAGGATTCAGCTGCAAGGAAATAATGATCAGTTAATGAGTTAACAGTTAAGCCAATCTATGTGAAAGCCAAGCATAAACACCTAGCCCAGGTTGTCTGTAAACTGAAATTCAAAACACCCTGAAAAGTGAAACTTTGTTAAAAGACTGTAGCAAACTCTTTTTGAAACAAACCCTGATCTGAATTTACATGGGGCAGTTTCAAATTTTTACCTCCAAATTCATGTTTCCCCGGAGAAATGTTACTGTTTTCAGTCAATGTGACAAGATATCTGTAGCCTGTGTCATGAAGATCCACATCTTTGGGATGCTTTGAGTGGTTTTCAAAATGATAGTCCATGCATTCTGGGCTGGACTCAGAGTGGTTCTTTTGTGATGTCCCAGAATAACATAATATCATTGGATTCAAAATACACCCAATTTCCTTTCATCACTTATTATATAAGTAAGCACCTGTTAAGGGTAGGGGCATGTTTTTATCCAGGAAATTAAAGCCTAGAAGCTTCTGACTATAATTTAAATGGAGCAGGAAAATAATTTCCTTTTTCAATGCTATAGAGGAGATTGCAGCAGATAGAGATGTGGAGGCACACAGAATGAACAAATATAGTCAGTAATAAAGCAGGTCTTACAGTCTTAATGACTTTTTAAATGAATGACACCTGGTGACAATGTTTGGAGTGTGATCCAAGTTGAACTGGCCATCACTAATTACCAGGTCTTTTGTTTGTGCTTGGCTTTCATACAGATTGGCTTGCAATACGTCAGATTCAGTCAACTGCAAACTCAAACTCAACATTTTCTAGCACTGACAACTCTTCATTAACTCTGACCATCATTTCGGGGCCGTTGAAACCTCATTGATCTGGAGGGACTACATGAGGAACCTGCCTTGTTTCAAGTTCTACTGAGGGATATTTATGTCCTTAGGTGCTACCACTGCAATTAGTCAATCCCATATTTGATATCTCTTACTTTTAAGCACTCAGGACTGCATGTTTGATGGCTAGTAGATTGTTTGACATCCAGTACTATTGCAAGCAATGTTAGTTCCAAGGACAAAATAATAGGCTGCCAGTGCATTTTATTTTCTTTCCTGTACCTGGTGCTTTATTCTCTTTCTGCTTCTTCAATCTGGTCTCTAATGGACCCTGGTGAACTTAGAAACCAGCAGTTAAAAATAGAAGCTTTCAAGGACAAAGAAGAGAAATGACTTGAGATTGGTAAATATTATTCGTCCTAAAGAAGTAAGAATAAAGTGCTTGACAAAGAACATGTAAATAGAATTTGTGGGTTTAAGTTTATTCAAGATGATCTCCTAGATGGGGAAAAAGCATTGCCCTCTAAATGAAATATGAAGAAGAGTATCTTTACTACTTTTGTATATTTTGCAAGAGCAAAGAAAGTAATTTTTGACATTAATTTATAGTACTTTTTGGAGGTAAAATCCAAATACAGTAAAGTGTATGTATCTTAAGTAAACACCTCATTGAGTTTTGATAAATGTTTATACCCATATAACCTACACCTCTATCAAGATGTAGAATATTTCCATCCTCCCAGACAATACCCCCCTTTTCTAATCTCCCACTTTCAAGAGGCAAATACTGTTGTGATTTCTATTACCATAGATAAGTTTGTCTATTCTTGAACTTTATATAGTGGAATCATTATGTTACACAGTGATTTATAATGGACTTTTTTTGCTCAAAATGTTTCTGAGATTCATCCATGCTGTTTTGTATATCTGTGTTTTGTTCCTTTTTTTTTTTTGAAGAGTATTTTGTGTGAATATAACTGATTTATTTTTAAAAAATCTATTCTCGGGGCACCTGGGTGGTTCAGTTGTTAAGCGTCTGCCTTCGGCTCAGGTCATGATCCCAGGGTCCTGGGATCAAGCCCGGCATTGGGCTCCCTGCTTGGCGGGAAGCCTGCTTCTCCCTCTCCCACTCCCCCCTGCTTGTGTTTCCTCTCTCGCTGTGTCTTTCTCTGTCAAATAAGTAAAATCTTAAAAAAAAAAATCTATTCTGTTGATGACCATGTGGATTATTTCCACATTTGGCTATTATGGAAAAAGCTGCTTGAATATTTTTGTACAAATCTAAATATCTATATTTTTATTTTATGTGAATGAATACCTAGACTGATGATCATTCTGTCAGAGTAAGTGTATGTTTAACTTTGTAAGAAACTATTTTCCAAGGTGATTGTACCATTCTACATTCCCATCAGTAGTGTATGCGGGTTCTAGTTGCTCCACAAATTCTTTACAATAGTATAATTAGCCATTCAAATTGTTTTTACATTCTGAGTTTTAATTTGCATTGTTTAGGTGACTAATGGATCTGGGACACCTATGGGTACCCTCTGACTTTGGGTGAGGGAGGAGGAATGTTCGTTTGCAGAGGTAGATAGTATAGGAGGAGAAAAGGGGAGAGAGAAAGAATTTAGTTTTGAATATATTAGTTGGAATACAGAGCTAGATTTTAGAAGAGTTTGGGGAACACGGGTTTAAAAATTTATGACCTATTAAATAGGAAAGCTATGCCAGTCCTAGTAAAAGGACAAAAATCCAGTTTTATAATTCCATCAGTTGTCACAAAATAACTTCAGCCTTTCGTCTCTACCTCTCTGACCCATTAGAATGAGAAATCTGGTCAGGAAAAGAGAAAGTTTTTGTTGTGTTGAGGATATAGGTCTTTCCCTCACTCCAAAAATATAAAAAAGTTTGATGTTTTATATTGAAGAGAATTAGGGACATATTTTTCCAAAGAACACAACCTTTCTAAATTCAAGAATGAGTGTTCATGATTATTCCTTTCCAGACCTCATAATTCCCTGGGAAAGAAGACCTACCAAGAAGCTGGGGTGCCTGGGTGGCTCAGTTGGTTAAGCATCTGACTCTTGATTTCTGCTCATGTCATGATCTCAGGGTATTGAGATCAAGCCCCATGTTGGGCACCACGCTAAGCAGGGAGTCTAATTCTCTCCCTCTCCCCCCTCCCCACTCGTGTGTGCTCTCTCTCTCTCTCCCTCTAAAAAAAAAAAAAAAAAAAAAAAAAAGTCTGTGATTCTCCCTGGTATGGGTTCTTTGAAAAGTTCTAGTTCTGTCCCTGTCATCTTTCTGCAAACTTAAACCTCTCCCACAAAGAATTCTTCCATCTGGAAGTGGTTAGACAAGTGATTCTCAAACTCTGCATCTCTAAAGATCCTAAACAGTATTTATTCCAAAGAAAAAATTCATGGGCCTCCAGAGATGCTGATTCACTAACTGTGGGGTCAGATCTGGGTTACTGAAATTTTAAATCAAACATCACAGGTAATTCTGAGACACATGAGCTGCAGGTAGGTTTTAGGAAAAACTGGTACTGATAAACAGTGAAAACTTTTAGCTCTAGTTTCCCTTGTTATTTTTATACTAACAGAGGGCAGAAGTGAGTCTCCTAGGATTTCATACCCTGTTATCTTTTTCATAGACCATTCTTCTCAGATCAAAGTGTTTTCTTTCCTTTAAACTTAATAATAAACTAATGTACAATGCATTCCACGTATTACGATGCTCATCTGAAGCCATTCTACTTGAGCTCAAAGAACCAATTTTATTTCTCCAGTGCTTGCCCTCTCAAACTACCAATCTGTGATGTCAAGAAGGGCGCAATCCCTTTTCAAAATTTTTATTTTGTTGTGGTAAGAACATTTAATGTGAGATGTACACTCCTAACAAAAATTTAAGTGTACAAGGTACAAAGTTGTGCAGCAGATCAATAGAACTTCTTCATCTTGCAAAACTGAAACTTTATACCCATTGATAAGCAACTCCCCATTCACCCAAACCCCTTTGACCCTTGCAAACCCTGGTGTGCTTTCTGAATTAGTTCAGATTCACCCAGAATAATCTCCTTTTGATGAACTCAAAATCAACTGCTTTGAGATATTATTTACAACTTCAGAATCCCTTTAGCTTTGTTATGTAATGTAACCTAATGACCTGAGGGAACTTCACATCTATGGTCCAACCCACATTTGAGCGGAGAGGATTATGCAGAGTATGTTACACCAAGTGGCAGGAATTTTGGGGGCCACCTCAGAATTCTGCCAACCACAGTTCCTCCTGATAGATGATTGATGATTTTTGTTATTGTTTAATGGATCTAACTTGCTCATTGTTGCTAGGTGATAAATACTTAGCAGACAGAACTAAATCTGTTGGCCTCTATCATATAGTATAGATACAGTATATTTCTCAACAAATATAAATGACTTCAAAGTGAAAAAGTAGATTGACTGTTTTTATATTATATGTAAACCATACAAATTATAATTACTTTAAAAGCAACAAAAATTTAATGCTAGAAATATGAAGAGCTATTTGGTATTTCTTGTTAGTATTTGTAGGGAACTATTTCTTTGTAACTAATTCCTACTCTCATTCTTAATTGACATCAAGTAGTTCAGTCCTACAAGTTGTTCTCACTGAAAGGACCATCTTCTTCTGGATAAAACTCAGAAAATAACCCATAATTATGGATGCCTATTAAAATTTATAAAGAAAACGAGATGCTTACATTGTTTTCCTGGGGGAAAAGATTAAGCATTTTAAAATTCCCGTTGATAGTTTAAGTAACTTAATATTTACTTTAAAAATAGTCAAGCACTTTTAGAAATGCACATTTTGTAAGTAGTTACACAGAATTGAACATATATTAAAGTAGAGGGGAAGGGAAACTGAAATCAGTGGTCTAGAAGAATCTTTTATACTTCATTTTTAAATCATTATTATTAAATATGGGACATGCTGATTATCAAATTTAACCATTTTGCTAAACAATTGAGTAGAGTAATGAAAGTACTGATACTTGGAAGAACTTGAGTAATACTGATTTTTGTTTTGTTTTGTTTTGTTTTGTTTTTTGGTGGTACACAGGCTTTATGCATGGCAGCACCCAATAGCAACTCTTAAAACTTATCTCTTTACATGATTCATATTGAAGCCAAACTTGAAGTTAGGAGAAGGAGCAAAGATCAGCAGCAAACATGTACAATAAGTAATCTTCATAAAGTTTTAAAAGTCTTCTACCTAATGCTTTGATGGGTTTAAGAAAGGAAATAAAGGTACTTAAAACAATGTCCACTCTTTCTTGTCCTTTGGCCACGGCAGCTTGCAGCAGTCGTGTAGCACATAGTTATAGGGACGTGTTGGCCTGTGGTATGTGTGTTTGAGGGTAAGGGGGTCATTAAATATTTGAACTGAGAACCATTGTTAGGAAGTGTGCTGCAGTGTTTGCTGGTGAAGTTCATTTTCTCTAACATGTCTTTTTCTGCAAGAAAAAAATAAGGAAAAGTTGGAAGACTAAAGGAAAAGAAATGAAAAATTGAACCCTTTCCCCTTACTAAGTTGTGGGTATTTAGTGGGAGTCATAATCACAGAGGACCAGGGCAGGTCCAAACTGGTAAAGGAGAGTATAGCTCTTGGGGCTAGAAGCTGAACACACAAACAAAAGGCCCAGAGTGCTCAGAGAGCCTGGCCCTGGGTAGAGTGGGTCCTCTACCACCACCCTGCCACACACCCCCCCGAATGTCAAAAGGCCTGGCAGAATAATTCTTCTGGCGGCTCTAAATAGAGGTAGTGAAGCAGGGAATATGCAGTGTCCAACCACTACTTGCAGAATTTCTACTTGATATCATCACAGTAGATACAGTCCAGTCAATAATCTGTTTTTTCCTTAGTGTTTGGAAGGATTTAGGATTGGGGAAGGAGTTTGAGATTCTTAACTAGCACAGGTTGTGACATGTCTGTTTTGCTTGTAACTGGTTGCAGAATGATACTCATCCCATAGTGCTTTTTAGTTCTTTGCAACAAGTTATTATTTCAGTAGTAAATTAAAACCCTGAAGTTGATTTTCTTTGGGAATTTAATTTTTGAAGGAGGTTTAATTATTAAACCTACTCATTGTAATATATTTAATGTAAAAGTTCTGTAGAAACTACAGAGTGATGTGCTATATGGCTAAACCATTTCCAAAGTGCTTGTCTTGTTAATACCAAATAGTAGTTTAGCCCTGGAACAATTTGATTTGAGAGGGGAAAAAAAATGGGACTTTCATCAAATATTTATTGACCCTTCCTTTGGGCACTGTTAGAGTTGCTGAACATAAAAGAATGAAAAATCAATAGCTCTTGCCCTCAAGGAGTTTATAGTCTAGTAAAAAAGCTATACCCTATGTTCTCTTACCCCATAATTAAAAAGAAAAGTTCTTTCCTCATGGAATTATTTTAAACATAACTATGAAGATAAAGAGGCAGTGGAGTATAATATCTAATCTCTATAGAAACCTTCCATATTTGAGCCCTGGAATGAATACTTTTATAGATAGCGTATTCTGTGTTGCTGTATAAAACGCAAAGACAGATCTTAAAGGTATACAAAAATTGGCATTTATTTATCTCCTACAGCTGGAGTTGGCTGATGTAGGCTGGTCCACCTGGACAGCTCCCTAACATGTCTCCCATCTTGCTCCTGGGAGCAGGGAGTATCCTAGGCATGTTCTTTCCATGGCAAGGGCAGAGTATAGCACATCAATTAGCACACCATCACTCTTGCCCAGTTTTATTGGCCAAAGCATGTCATATGGTCCAACTCAAGTGATAGGGTAGAAAAATAATCCTTTCAGAGGAAGGAATTAAAAAGTCACATGGTAAGGACCAAGAAATTAAGAAAAGCTAAAGACTTAGGGCCAGTAATGCAATACTACAGGTATTAACTTAATTCTGGCAACAACTTCATGAGGTAGATAGTCCTTCATACTTGTTAAAATTTAAAAGCCGTGTGATGGAAAACATCTGAAGCCAGACTGTATTGAGACTGTTGCTGGGTCTGCTACTTACTAGCTATGGCTTTTAGCACTTAACCTTTTTGTGTCTTAGTTTCTTCATATGTAAAATAGAGAATATAATTTTACTTTCCCTATAGGGTGTCTAGCCAACATGTAATTCAGTGTTCGTAATAATCAATAGAACAACTGATGTCTTAAATCATGCCTGCTCTTGTTCTTGATCTTAAACTCTCAGGCACTGTTCTCTGCTATTTACAGCTAGTTTTTCTTAATATTTGAAGCCATCCTTATAAGTATTGTACATTTTAAAATAAAACAAAAATATATCCTTGTTAGTAAAAGCTATACATTAACTTAATAATAATGGCTACTGACAAATTAATTTCATTTATCATTAAGTGATTTTCTGGAAATAGCATTTAGTTTTCATTAAAAGCTCTACTTACAGAAAATATGCTCTTCATCTAAATGCTAGATTTTTCTTTTCATTAATTCCTATAGACTCATTATTCACAAAAATATTCTGTAATTTTCAAAGTTGCAGAAAGGTATAAAGATTTAAATCTGAGTATTTAGAATCTTACATGAAGGGTTTATGTTTCAGAAGAGATTATTTTATCTTGTGACAAAATACAAAAGATATTCAATCACAAAATAAAGACCATCTTTTTGATAAAACTGGTAGGAGATACACAGAACACTAATGATGATGATGTTGTCTTCAAAGAGTTTAGAGTCCAGTGAAGAATTTTGAGGTATAATTGATGTACAGTATTAGTTTCAGGTGTACAACATAGTGATTTGACATTTGTGTGCATTGTAAAATGATCACCAGGAGTCTAGTTACCATTTGTTACCATACAAATTAATACATAATTATTGACTATATTCCCCGTTCTGTACATTACATCCACATGACTTATTTTAAAACTGGGAGTTTGTTCTTCTTGATCACCTTTGTCCATTTTGCAATATTCCCCCCGTCCCAAAACCCCCTCTGCTGTGGAAACCACCAATCTGTCCTCTGTTTCCATGAGTCTGGGTTTGGTTTTGTTTTTGTTTTCCAGATTCTACATATTAATGAAATCATGCAGTATTTGTCTTCTCTGACTTATTTCTCTTAGCATAATATCCTCAAGGTCCATTTATATTATTGCAAATGGCAAAATTTCCTTCTTTTTTTGTGGCTGAGTTGTATTTCATGATGTATGTATATACCATATATTCTTTATCCATTTATCCATTGATGGATACTTCAGTTTCTATATCTTCACTGTTATAAATAATACTGCAATGAACATGGGGGGGATGCACATATCTTTTCAAATTAGTGTTTTCATTTTCTTTTAATAAAGACCCAGAACTATAATTGCCAGATCATATCTTTTGAGGAAGCTCCATGCTGTTTTCCATAGTGGTTGCACCAATTTGCATTCCCACTGAAAGTGCACAAGGATTTTGTTTTCTCCAAATTCCTACCAAACACTTAATTTTTGTCTTTTTGATAATAGCCACCATGACAGGTGTGAGGCAATATCTCATTTCAGTTTTTGATTTGCATTTTCCTGACAGTGATGTTGAGCATTTTCTCATGTGCCTGTTGACCGTTTGTAGGTCTTTGGGAAAATGTCTGTTCAGATCCTCTGCCCATTTTTAATTAGATTGGGTTTTATGGTTATTAAGTTGTATGAGTTCTTTATATAATTTTGATATTAACCCCTTATCAGATGCAGGATTTACAAATACATTCTCATATTCAGTAGATTGCCATTGCATTTTGTTGATGGTTTCCTTTGCCACACAAGCTTTTTAGTTTGATGTAGTCCCATTTACTTTTGTTCCCCTTGCCTTTGAAGTCAGATCCAAGAAAAAATACTGCTAAGACCAGTGTCAGGGCACTTAACATTATCTAAGAGTTTTATGATTTCGGATCCTAGCTTGTCCTTAATCCATTTTGAGTGAATTTTTGTGTATCGTAGAAGGTAGTGGTCTAGTTTCATTCTTTTGCATGTAGCTGTCCAGTTTTTTCCAGCACCATTTATTGAAGAAACTATGCTTTTCCCATTGTATATTCTTTCTTTGTTGAAAATTTATTGATCATATGTACATGGGTTTATTTCTGAGCACTTTATTCTGTTCCATTGATCTATGTATTTGTTTTGTGCCAATATCATATTAATTGCAGCTTTATAGTATAGTTGGATAACAAAGAGTGTGATACCTCCAGCTTTGTCTTCTTTGTCCAGATAGCTTTGGATTTTGGGGGTCTTTGTGGTTCTACATAAATTTTGGAATTAGTTGTTCTAGTTCTGATTTTTTTAAATGCCAGTGAAATTTAGATAGGGATTGCAATGAATCTGCAGACTGCTCTGGGTGGTATGAATGTTTAACAATATTCTTCTTATCCATGAGCATGGACTATCTCTGCATTTGTGTCTTCTTCCAATTTCTTTTAACAGTGTCTTACAGTTTTCAGTGTACAGGTCTTTCACCCCCTTAGTTAAATTCATTCCCAAGTATTCTTTCTGATGTGATTGTAAAAGGGATTGCTTTCTTGATTTCTCTTTCTGATTAGTGTATAAAAGGCAACACACTTTTGTGTATAAATTTTGTGTCATGTAACTTTACTAAATTTATTCTAACAGTTTTTTTAAGTGTTTAGAGTTATATATATATATATATGCACATATATGCACATATATATATGTATATATATATATATATATATATATATAGTATGTCATCTACAAATAGTGACAGTTTTACTTCCTCCCTTCCCATTTGTATGCCTTTTATTCATTCTTACTTAATTTCTGTGCTAGGACTTCCACTACAATGTTGGTAAAAAAGTGAAGAGAGTATGCATCCTGGTCTTGTTCCTGATCTTTAGAGGAGATTAGCTTTTCACTGTTGAGTATATTTGTTGTGGGCTTATCACATATGGCCTATATTATGTTTAGGTACATTCCTTCTATACCTGCTCTGTTGAGAATTACTATTATAAATGGATGTTGGATTTTGTTTAATGCTGTTTCTGCTTTTATTGAACTGATCATGACTTTCATCTTTCATTTTGTGAATGTGGTGTTATTGGGTTGATTCTCTGTTTATTGAACCATCCTAATATCCCTGGAACAAATCCCAGTTGATCATGGTGTATGACCCTTTAATGTACTATTGAATTTGGTTTACTAATACTTCGCTGAGGATTTTATATTTATGTTTATCAGGAATATTGGCCTTTAATTTTCTTTTTGCGATGTTTTTGTCTGCTTTTTGTATCAGGGTAATGCTAACCTTGTAAAATGAGTGGAAGAATTCCCTCCTCTTCAATTTTTGAGTTTGAAAGGATGGGTATGAAATCTTCAAATATTTGGTAGAATTCACCAATGAAGTTGTCTAGCCCTGGAATTTTGTTTGTGGAGAAGTTTTTGCTTATCACTTCAATCTCCTTGCTAGTAATTGGTTTATTTAGATTTTATGTTTCTTCATAATTCAGTCTTGGAATACTCTAAGTTTCCAGGAATTAATCCATTTCTTCTAGGTTGTCAAATTTGTTGGCATGTAATTGTTCATAAGAACTATCTTATCCTTGTACTTCAGTTGTATTTGTTGTCACATCTCTTTGATGTTTTATTTTATTTGAGCCCTTTTTCTTTGAATATAGCTAAAGGCTTGTCGATTTCATGTTTTCAAAGAACCAGCTCTATTTCACTGATCTTTTCTATTGTCTTTTTTATCTCTACTTCATTTATAGTCATTCTGATCTTTATTATTTCCTTTCTTCTAACTTTGATCTTTTTCTAGTCCCTTGAAGTATATAGTTAATTGTTTATTTCAAAATTTCTTTTCTTTTTTTAAGTAGGCCTGTATTGCTATGAACTTCCCAATTAGAATTGTTGATACAGCATCCCATAGATTTTTGGTATATCCTATTTCTGCTTTCATTTGTCTCTGGGTATTTTTTTAAAATTCTCCTTTGATTTCTTCTATGACCCAGTAGTTGTTCAGTCACATATTGTTTAGTTTCCACATATTGGTAATTTTTCCAGTTTTCTTCTTGTAATAGATTTCTAGTTATGCACCATCATGGTCAGAAAAAGATGCTTGATAGGGTTTTAATTTTCTCAAAATTATTGAGACTTGTTCTATGGTCCAACATGTGATCTATTCTGGAGAACGTTTTGTGTGTATTTGAAGAATATGTATTCTGCTTTAGGATGGAATGTTTTGTATTATACCTATTAAGTTCATCTGGTTTAATGTGTTGTTTAAGTCTGATGTTTTGTTATTGGATGCTCTATCCACTGATGTAAGTGGGTGTTAAAGTCCTCCACTATTACTGTGATTTTATCAGTTTTTCCCTTTATGTCTGTTAGTATTTGCTTTATATATTTTGGCACTTCTATGTTGGATGCATATATATTTGTAAATGGTCTATCTTCTTGTTGGATTAGTTCCAACTAATCATTATGTAGTGTCCTTCTTTTTTTTTATTATAGTCTTTTTTTAAGTCCATTTAGTCTGATATGACTATAGCTACTCCAGCTATCTTTTTGTTGCCATTTGCATGGCATATTTTTTTCCCCATCCCTTACCTTGTCTGTCCTTACTTCTGAAGTAAGTCTCTTATAGGCAATATATAAATGTATCTTATTTTATTCATTTAGCCACTCTGTCTTTTGAACAATTTAGTCCATTTACACTTAAAGTAATTAGTGATAGGTATGTATTTATTGATATTTTGTTAATTGTTTTCTGGCTGTTTTTCTCTATGTTGCTTCTGTCACTCTCTTCTCTTGTGGTTGGATGACTTTATTTAGTGTTACATGTAGATTTCTTTTTCATTTTCTTTTGTGTAGTTATTATAAGTTTTTACTTTGTAGTTACCATGAAGTTTACATCTATCATCCAGTGAATATAACAGTCTATTTTCAGTTGATGGCAACTTAAATTTAAACACATTCCAAAACTGTTTTGACTCTGCCACCTACATTTTGTTTTTGATGTCACATTTTACAATTCATGTTATGTATCTATTAACTAATTTTTATGGTTTTAGTTAATATTTTTGTTTTAACCTTCATAATATCTTTATAAGGTATTGATCCACTACTTTTTCTATATACCTTCTTTTTCAGTGAGATTTTTACTTTCATATGTCTTCTTGTTAACTAGTGCCATTTCTTTTCAGCTAATGAAGTCCCTTTAACATTTCTTATAAGGCTGGTTTGGTAATGATGGACTCCTTTAGCTTTTGTTTGTCTGGAAAACTCTCTTCAATTTTCTATGGTAACCTTGCCAGGTAGAGTATTCTTGGTTAGAAGTTTTTTATTTATTGTTTTTTGGGGGGCTTTTTTCCCCCCCAGAACTTTGAATATAGTTAAGCTACTCCCTTCTGGCCTCAAAGTATCTGCTGAGAAATCTGTGGATAGCCTTATGATGTTTCCCTTATATGTAACAATTTTTCTCTTGCTGCACTTAAGATTCTCTTTAACTTTTGACATCTTAATTATAATGTATCTTGGTATGGATCTCTGCATTCATCATATTTGGAACCCTCTGGGCTTCCTGAGCTGGTTGTTTCTAACCTTCCCTGAGTTAGGGAAGGTTTTCAGCCATTATTTCTCTCCTTGGGGATCCCTATAATAAGAATGTTGTTTTGCTTGATGTTGTCCTGTTATCTACATGTTTTAAATTTATTTCTCCTTCTGTTGCTCTGTCTGGGTGAGTTGCATTTCCTTGTCTTCCAGCTCAAGGTCTGTTCTGCTTCATCCAATCTACTATTGAAACTCTAGTGTATTTTTCACTTCAATTATATTATTCAGCTCTGTGACTTCTGTTTGATGCACTCTTATATTTTCTCTCTCTTTGTTGAAGTTCTCACTCTGTTCATTCATTTTTCTCCTAAGTTTGATGAGCATCTTCATGACAATTACTTGGAATTCTTTATTAGATAGATTACTTCTCTCTGTATTAGTAAGTCTTTTTCTGAGGTTTTCTATTGTTCTTTCATTTGGAATGTATTTCTCTGTTTCCTCATTTTTCTTGACTTTGTTTCTGTATATTAGTTAAGGTAGCTACATCTCCATCTTGAAGGCATGGCCCTGTGTAGGTAATGAAACTTCTCTTTCAAACTTGCCTTAGCTCTTGGTTGTCTCTCAAAACTTTGTGATTGTCTAAACTGCCTGACTTATTTTTAATATGTCCCATTATTGAAGGTATGCTAAGATTGGTCAGTGTTCTAAGGGGAGGAATCTCATTTAGTACCTACTTTCAGTCTGATTGGAAGCCAGACATTCAGGCAGCATCTTTTAAAATATGCAAATATATATAGTCCTGTGGGGCTACAATCATAATCCTGGCTGGCCTCCAGACCAGGAGATCTGGAGGTGTCCCCTCAGTGACCGTTGCAAAAATGGGAGTCCACATGAATATATAAGCTTCTTTCTGAGAGATCTTGTCAAGCTGTAACAATGTCGAGGGTTGTACAAGGATGGTATCTCCTTGCTTGTATTTCCTGGGAGTACCTTCTTAGTCTCTAGATACATGGGAAACCTGAAGTCTGACTGTTAGGCTGAAGCTCCAGGCTAGGTAAATGGCACTTTTTTTCACAGGAAGACCATGATTATGTTGGAGTTTGTGGGTGGTGTTTGCCAAGAAATGTCTTTCAAATCATATATTTTCCCATGAAACTCAGGAATGCCAACCTACTTGGCCACCAGGGCCAGGTGATTAAGGGGCATCCTTTATATGGGTTGCAAGGGCCGGCTGGTTTTATTTAGGCAGCTGGGAAGTGTAGGGGGGTGGGATATGCGCACTAGCTTCAGATGGAAAATGTCTTGTTGCACATCTCCTGGGGCTACAGTAATGCAACAGGAGAGTGCCCTGTCTGTGAGTGACTTTAGGCTAGAAGCAGGAGAATACCATGACTTTTGGCACTTGTCAGCCCCAGCCAGGGACTGAGTGCCACAACTGCCTGTGCTTTCTGGCTTCAGCAAGATAGTGCTGTGACCTCTCACTCCCTCCTGTCTTAGCAAGGTGGTAAAATAGTGCCATGTTGGAGCTCACCTCCTTGTTCTAGCAGGGTAGGTGGAAAATACAACATTGGCATCTGCCAGAGCCTCTGTCATAGGGGAGGGTTTCAACTGTCCTCTGCCCTTCCAGCAGATGTTTTTAGATTAGCAATTAAGTCTCCTTCATGTATCGTTTAGGCACTTTTTAAAACTGCTTTTTTTGTGTGTGTCTTGGGATGAATGAGACCATATGTAAGCCTGTTAAAAGGGGAATCTTAGTTTCCTATAGCACTCCGGGTCTCTCAGACATCCGCTTCATTGTTTTTCCAAGCCAGATGTTTTGGGTGCTATCTCCTTTCTGTAAATCCCAGGAGTAGGGGTGCCTCCCTGCCTCTTCTGGGAGAGGTGCTAGACTGGTGCAACCCTTCCCAGCTGTATGTTGCTGTGCTGGGAGCTGGGTTTTTGGTGAGACCATATCTCTGCCTCCTACCTGTCTTGATGGGGTCTTTCTATGCTTTGCTATGGAGAAACAGCCCATCTAGTTTTTAGATATTTTTCAGAGGGAAATGGCCCACATATACTGTAGATTTGAAGTGTCCCTGGGACAAGTGAGTTGAGGATTTTCCTATGCTGCCATTCTGTGGAAGTCTCCTAAGAAAATCTTTTTTATTTTAAGTAAATGATTACAATGTGGAGGGTGCCATAATTATCTACACAGAGTACTAGGCATCTTACCTAAATGACAAGGAATTGGGGAAGGCTAGAAATGAACCAAGCAGAAAAGAAGTACACAGAATGGGGGAAAAATAGGGACTGTCAGGCAGGCAGAGAAAGCAGTAAGTGCCAGTTTAGGGGCTCTAGCATAAACCCATTTGGGATGGATAGAGCATTGAATTGTTGATAATGGGAGTAGGAAGATGAGTCTGGAAAAATTGGCATGGATCAGATCTTTAAGAGCTTTGTATGTCATTGAAGATTGTGGACTCTACTTGAAAGCATTGGGCAGCCACTGAAAAGTTTTAACACAATCTCATTTATATATGCTGCGATCCTTCTAATAGCTTGTGGGAGAGGAGTTGTCAGAGACTACAAGACAAAATATAGGAAGCAGTTTTCTCCAGGTAAGAACTACTGGGGCTAGACTTAAGACAGTGGCAATACAAGTGGGGAGAATAGAAACAATTCCAGAGATACTAAGGATCAGGGCATAGGGTAATAATGACAATGTACAAGACACTTCCTTTCAGGATTTGTTTTATTAAACAGGAGGATAATCCTTCAGCTTTCCCTACCTTTCAACTTGGTAGAGTGAATACATGCAAATACATCTATGTCAGTTGCAGCTGTGTGCATACCTTAACAATTGTTTTCCCTAGATCTGCAGAGAATATTTTAGGCACTAGCAATAAGTACTTGCTACCATAAACCAAGGGTAGATAGTTAGGCCATTAGAATTGATTGGATGAAGACCCAAATCAGGTGATAAAACTGGTCCTGAGGAAAAATTGTTTTCTTTTAATTAAATCTGGTCCATTAGAATCTTAGAACTTTAGCATTAGAAGTTAACCACCTAAACCCATTGTGCAGATGAGAATAGTGAAATCAAGAGACATTAAGTTGTCAATGATAAGGTACTACTAAAATCCAAGTATAGTCTAACTTAGTTTGCAGCACTTTCCTCCATACCACACTGCCACTGCTATTTTATTTGCAAATTACCTTGCTTGGATTAAATTGTTTTTCTTGTAATCCTTGAATGGGTTTTTAATCTGTTTTTATTTAGTTTCAACATTTTATCCCTGTTCAGTTTTTTCATTTTGTGTTTTTAGTTCCACTTGATGATTTTCCTTTAATGGAAAAAATACTTAGTTTTACTTTGTACTGCAAAAGAAATGGGTAGAAATAAAACTTTTTAAAAGAATAAGTTAAGCCTCAAATGCATCCCCCAGTAATTTGGTATTAGAGTACTTTTAAATAAATTATAGTTAATTAAGCATGCAAATACACTAACTACTTTAAGTACCCAATTAGCTACCCTAACTGAAATAATTGTCCTGAATAGCACATTTTTAAAAGGCATTTTCCAAGGTGCTACATAAATCTTTGTCTCTGATGTGAAAAATGTAATTACTCTTGGAAGAAAGAGTACAGTAGCAGTTGATTATTCGGGAATACAAATGTAGCATGAATTACTAGCCTCTCTAGACCCCAATGTCTTCATCTATTAAATAAAGTGCCTGACCTAGAAATTTACAGAGGTTCTCCACTTCTCTAAAGTCTTGCAGTCATTCTTCTATGAACCATGATCTATAACTCATTTTGTTTACAGATCCTGTACATTCTCTAAGTCTGACTTCTTTTATACCATCTGTACCCATGCCACTATTTCAGCCCTACTGTATCTCATTAATTTCTATGTTCCATGAAAGGGCTAACCACTGGGAAATTCTATTTCATTATCTGGAAAAAAATCCCTCAAGTTCTGACCTTCAGGGTCTCCATGGCCTCTCTCTCTTTTTAATTTTTTTGTCTAATTTTTTGTTTTCATTTAAATAACCTAACAAAAACTTTGTTGAGTCATCTCACTATTCTCATTTCAACAACTCAGTGCTCTTTCTATCCCAAATGATTTTATGCTAGAGCCCCTAAATTTGTAGCTGACTCCTTATAACTGGGTATGGTTTAATAATTTCTATGCCTGTGTTACATTTTTAAAGTCACATCAAAGGAGGTATGAAGAACACACTGTCCCTGTATTCTATGGGGTTACATTCTTTTCCTTTTTTAAATTAAATTGAATTTAAATAATTTTTTTAACATATACTGTATTAGTTTCAGAGGTAGAACTCAGTGATTCATCAGTTGCATACAACACCCCTGGCTCATTACTTCAAGTGCCCTCCTCGATACCCATCACCCAGTTACCCCATCCCTTCACCCACCTCCCCTCCAGCAATCCTCAGTTTGTTCCCTATAGTTAAGAGTCTCTTATGGTTTGTCTCCATCTCAGATTTCTTATTTTATTTTTTCTTCCCTTCCCCTATGTTCACCTGTTTTGCTTCTTAAATTCTACATATGAGTGAAATCATATGGTATTTGTCTTTCTCTGACTGACTTATTTCACTTAGCATAATACCCTCTAGTTCCATGCATGTTGTTGCAAATGGCAAGATTTCATTCTTTTTGAAGGCTGAGTAATATTCCATAATCTATATATTCCATAATATATATATGATGTGAGAGAGATATATATATCTTTATCCATTCATCTGTCAGTACACAGAAGTCAGTTGCATTTCTATTTATTGATAATGAGGCAGAAGAAAGTGAAATCAAGGAATTGATCGCATTTACAATTGCACCCAAAACCATAAGATACCTAGGAATAAACCTAAGCAAAGAGGTAAAGGACCTGTACTCTGAAAAGGATAGAACTGTTATGAAAGAAATTGAGGAAGACACAAAGAAATGGAAAAACATTCCATGCTCATGGATTAGGAGAACAAATATTGTTAAAATGTCTATGCTACCCAAAGCAATCTACACATTCAATGCAGTCCCTCTCAAAATACCATCAACATTTTTCACAGAACCAGAACAAACAATCCTAAAATTTCTATGGAACCAGAAAAGACCCTGAATAGCCAAAGAAATGTTGAAAAAGAAAACCAAAGCTAGAGGCATCACAATTCCAGACTTCAAGCTGTATTACAAAGCTGTAGTCATCAAGACAGTATGGTACTGGCACAAAAACAGACACATAGATCAGTGGAACAGAATAGAGAACTCAGAAATGGACCCTCAACTCTATGGTCAACTAATCTTCGACAAAGCAGGAAAGAATGTCCAATGGAAAAAAGACTGTCTCTTCAACAAATGGTGTTGGGAAAATTGGACAGCCACATGCAGAAGAATGAAACTGGGCCACTTTCTTGCCCCATACACAAAAAGAAACTCAAAATGGGTGAAAGACCTAAATGTGAGACAGGAATCCATCAAAATCTTAGAGGAGAAGACAGGCAGCAACCTCTGTGACCTTGGCCACAGCAACTTCTTGCTAGACATGTCTCTAAAGGCAAGGGAAGCAAGGGCAAAAATGAACTATTGGAACTTCATCAAGATAAAAAGCATCTGCACAGCAAAGGAAACCGTCAACAAAATGAAAAGGCAACCTACAGAATGGGAGATGTTTGCAAATGTCTTATCAGATAAAGGGCTAGTATCCAAAATCTATAAAGAACTTATCAAACTCAACACCCAAAGAACAAATAATCCAGTCAAGAAATAAGCAGAAGACATAAACAGACATTTCTCTAAAGAAGACATACGAATGGCCAACAGACAAATGACAAAATGCTCCAGATCACTTGTCATCAGGGAAATAAAAATCAAAACCACAATGAAATACCACTTCACACCCGTCAGAATGGCTAAAATTAATAACTCAGGAAACAACAGATGTTGGGGAGGATGTGGAGAAAGGGGAACCTTCTTACACTGTTGGTGGGAATGCAAACTGGTACAGTCACTCTGGAGAACAGTACGGTGGTTCCTCAAAAAGTTAAAAATAGAGCTACCCTACAACCCAGCAATTGCACTAGTAGGCATTTATCCGAAGATTACAAACATAGTAATTTGAAGGGGCACATGCACCCCAATGTTTATAGCAGCAATTTGAAGCGGCACATGCACCCCAATGTTTATAGCAGCAATGTCCACAATTGCCATTTTTTTTTTTAAATATTACCTTTAAAAGTTCAACATCCATTCTTGCCATGGTAAAATCCAAAGTTGGTTATCATCCCTATTCTCCTCTAGAACAATACTAATATGTTAGAATTCTAAAGTGTAATCAGTGATCTTTATCTAACCTGTTATTATATAGCATTTTAGTTTCATTAGCTTTAAAAATCAACTTCTGGGCTATAATTTACATGAAATAAAATATACACATATTAAGTGTACCATTGGGTGAGTTGAGTTTTGACAATGAATACACCCACCTACTTGGTTTTTAACATACCCAAAGTTAGTCACTATTATTAGGATGAATTATATGTAATCACCAATAGAGTTCAATCTAATTTGTATTATAGTTGAATTTAGAATTATTTGCAATGCTTTCAATACCTTTGTTCCTAATTGCTTCTTTCATTTTTACTCTTTGATTCTCTGTTCAAATTTATTTTTCCAGAACTACAGTTTTCAGTCTATTGCATACAGAACTCTAGTTTTGAGTAACTTGCCTTTCAGCACCTTTATTAAAGATACTTCTTATCTGCTCTCCTTTTCCATTGTTGTTAAGACAGCTGTCAGTCTAATTGTTACTTCTTTTACGTAATTTATTCTTTCTCTTTAGCTGCTTTTAGATCTCCTGAGGTTTCACTGTTGTGAATTTATTTTTATTTACTCTGTTTGGCATCTATTGAGCTTCCTAAACTGGAGAAAATTTTCATCAATTTTTCATTAGGTTCTTGTTCACTGTTGATTCAAGTGATACCCTCCATTTTCTCTATTTTTTCCCCCTCTGTGTATTCTATTCAGCTAGGCATTGGGCTTTATTATCCTTTGTGTCCTTAAATCTTCAAATTGCGATCTCTTCATTTCTCTGTGCTGCATTCTGAGTATCCGCAGTTATATATTGTTATTTATTTGGTTGTGTCTGACATGTTAACCTGCTCATGGAAATTTTAATCGGTAATATCTATATGTGTGCCTTTTAGAATATCTATTTTTTTATGATGTCTTATTCCTATGAGTTCTTTACTTTCTTATATCTCTTTAGTTATTTTGTGCATATCTAATTGGACATTATCTAATTGATATCTCTATATTAGTTTCCTAGGGCTTTTATAATAAAGTACCACAAACTGGGTGGCTTAAACATGGAAATGTATTGTCTTGCAGTTCTGGAGGCTAGAAATTCGAAATCAAGGTATCAGCAGGGTTGGTTCCTCCTAAAGAGTTGTGACTGGAGGCTCTGCCACAGGCCTCTCCTTGCTGCTCATTGTTTGTTGGCAATTTTTAATCTTTGCATTTGTGTTCACATGGTGTTCTCCTTTGTGTTTGTGTCTCTGTCCAAAGCTCCCCTTTTATAAGGAAACCAGTCATAATGGATTAAGAGCCCACCCTTTTCAGTAAGGCCTGTTAACTGATTACTTCTGCAATAACTGTTTCCAAATAAGATCACATTCTGAGGTACTGGTAGTTAGGACTTTAATGTATCCATTAAATCGGTGGAGGGGACACAATTCCACCCATAACATCCATAAAAATTATGGATCTAAAATTTAAGAACTTAGGGCGCCTGGGTGGCTCAGTCGGTTAAGCGACTGCCTTCGGCTCAGGTCATGATTCTGGAGTCCCGGGATCGAGTCCCACATCGGGCTCCCTGCTCGGCGGGGAGTCTGCTTCGTCCTCTGACCCTATCCCCTCTCATGTGCTCTCTCTCTCTCATTCTCTCTCGCAAATAAATAAAATCTTTAAAAAAAATAAATAAAATAAAATAAAATTTAAGAACTTGGAGTGTTAATTGGTTTTCATGTCTGCTGAGTTGATTACTTCCTTTTGGGTTTTGAAAATTTTGAATGTATTGGCTTTTCTCTATGGGGATACTACAAGGTCTGGGTGTGTAGAAGAGTCCTTCACAGCGGTTTTGTTTGAACTTCTGCTACAGGCATGGGAAAGCACAACTTCAGGGATATTTTTGTTGTCACCATTACTAATTTCTGGCCTTGGGGTTTTCTGCACCACATGTCTAGTGTCCATTTGTACTCCCAACTCATAAGAAAAACAAAACTAGATTTGAAAATTATTTCTAAATGCTATTTTCTATCAAAAACTAGGTTAGAGCACTGCTTCCTTGACTTCTCCCTAGCTGTAGAACCGAGGTTATTTGAATCCTTCCTTAACTAAGATTGCAGCCCTCAGAGGGGCTGGGATTTATACAGGATTTCCATGTCCGCTGCCCTTCCTCTAGTGCCCAAGGGCTCATAATGTGTCCCATGGACAGTAAAATATCCAATCTACAGCCACTCCTAAGACTCCAGAGCTGCTACTTTGGCTTTCAACTTTCTTTTCTCTCTCGCCATCTGGGGATTTTTTTTTCTCATTCTTATATAAATCTCAGGCATAATTAGTGAGTTGCATTTTACCCTGCACGCATACGTACTAGTAGAAGGAGAGTTTCTTCAGTGGCCTTTCCTTATTTGCTAGAACCAGAAGTTCTAATTCCCTTTTACTGAAAAGTTGAAAATAAATGTTCAAAAGGTTTAAAGTGCTTTAGCTAAGGTCACATAGTTTTTCAGAATTCTAGACTTTTTACTACCTGTTTGGTGACCTTTTACCTTCTCTGATTATTTTCTTTCTTGACTACCATTATCACCTCACTTAATAAAATAACTCAGAGACCCTTTGACTTCATGTCCTTTACCTCCAGATTCTAGGCTACCTCCAAAGTCTTCTGAATATTAGAAACCACAGTAGTAAGTGACTTGAACATGCAGGAAATGAATAATTTTAATACCATTAGTGATGATTATAGAGAAAAATTTTCCTTTTCTCTGACCAAATAGTGATTGACACAGTGACCTTGACATTATCTAATTCTGCATGGGGTCCTTCTAGACCTTTAATATTAAATAATCTCATGTAATTTTAAGATATGAATTTGACATTTCTTCAACTTTGTATGTTACTTGAGCCCAAGGCAGATTTAGGGGATTCCTTAATTGGAGTCTCATTTTATTGTTCTTGAGGACATCAGCATAGATTCAGCCACAAGCTGACTTCTGCCATGAGGCTAGCAGGAATGGGATTTTTGTAGAGAAAACCTTTTGGAGACAAGTATAATTGAGAATTGGGTTTATTGGGGTTTTTGTCTTAGTTTTCATTTAAAATAATCTATATTAGTTTAAATTTCATTTCCCATAATTTAAATTCCCATTTCCCAGATTGACTCTTGTTATATATCAAGACTCCTGTCAATCTCTCAGATAAACTCCACACTTGAGACTCTTGGATCAAAATTCATAAGTCTCACATAGCCATCAATTAAAGATTTGAATTGGTGTGTGAAATTAATATTCAGACACTTTATAACGCCCAGGTTCATCCTCAAGATAAGGGATTTTAGTGGTTTTTAGGGTAAGCCTAAACATAATTCTGCTCTGTAAACAAATAGGGATTTAATGAAAGGAGCATAGAAAGAGACAGGAGGCTGGACCTTTCCTTAGACAAACTAAGAGTGTACCAAAACATGAAATCTCACCAAATTTTACAATGAATGACTTAGGAATCAAATAGTACCTGGAAGGTTCCCTTGGTTATTTTTTTTTGACTGTCAAGAGCTGGGGGACAGGGAATGTGCACAGAGGTTCACTCTCATACACAAACATATGCCCCAAAACTACAATTTGTCTGATTGGCAAGCACTTTAGTTTACATTCCTGTTAGATGTATATATTTCCAAATAAGGTATCTAAAAGATACTTTGTAAGATGTATATTTCTTTTATACTGGTATTGTTCTTCTGTATAAGCTAAGTAATGGGGATACTTTGAGTTATTAACAGTATTTTAGTTCCTCCTTTGATATTTGGCCCATGATATAGCCAAACTGATAATAGTGCAATAAACTATATCACATCAGGAGAATATCATCTTCCATAGTTCATTTAGTGGGTGCAAAAAATATCCTGTCTTGGGAGTTAAGAAACTCATGGATCTCAGCTCATTCATACTGAAATGAATGTGATTTTTTCCCCCTAACCTTCTTGACTTCTTTCATTTATAAATCAGTTCAACCTAGATTTATCATACTCTTGCCTAGCAACAGAACAACAACAGCAACCCTGACACCTGCTTTCAAAGGGCATATAACTTAGGGATACGAGAAGTAAACATGCAGACTTCCATAATAGATGTAATGCATAGGGGGCTACTGATGCCCAAAGGGGCAGTTAAGACATTCTGGTGGGATCAGCAAAGTCTTGATGGAGGAGAAAGAAAGACTCTGAGTTGAGCTTTAAAAGATAAATGGAATTAATGAGGAGTGATGAAAGGGCATTCTAGGTTGAGGGGAAGGGAAGTATGAGGTCACAGAGGCATGAAACCATGTAATGTATTGGAGAAATCCAAGTAACTATATAGTTTGAACAAGGAATGTGGGTGGGGAAGAGAGTGACAAGAGATTATGTACTATTAAACCTATTTATTAGTGGAAGCTGACAAGAAGCAAATTATGAAAGGGTGAGTATGTATTTTAGAAAGATTGCTCTGGTAGCAGCATGGGGAGGTTGTTAAGAGGAATTAGAAAGCCAGTGGAGGGACAGTGAAGACCTGAAATAATACTGCAGCAGTAATATGACAACGAAGTAGATTATTTAAGGGCTATTGAGGAAGTAGATTGGGCAGGTCGGTGTGACTGGCAGGACTGATATTGGGGTGAGATGGTGGAGTCAGGTCCCGACATGCCTTAAATTCCAACTGGGCCAGTTGAGAGAATAATGGAGCCATTCACAAAAGTTTAGAGATATAGGTGTAGGTTTTATGATAATATTACAGTGAATTGGTCTTTAACTTGTAGAGTTTGTGCCTATAGCACAAATGAATAGATATGCTCTGTAACTAACTATAGAATACAGAGGTCTGGAGTTCAGCATTCTAGACTACAGGTACAGTTCAGGTAGTCTTCAGCATATTCTATCTGCCCCATGTATCTGACAGATGTGTTTTGAGAAACAAGCAATGTAGTTTTGGAAAAAAATACGTTGCTTCACACAATTGTATAGTAGCTACAATTTATTGCATGTACTGGGCTAAGTATTGTACATAAACCTTTGCTATATGATCTAGGTATTTCCTAAGGCTTAAAGTCATTAAGCAACTTGTCTAATGTCACGCTGCTTGTAAATGGTGGAGAATTTGAACCTGGATCTGACTAAAAGCCTGCGCTGTGACCACCATATTGTGTGACTTTTGATTTATCTCTCCAGTTAATAGAAGTTACTTCTACTAGGCATCTTCACATCTACACTTAATGGAATTTGTTCTTACAAAATTTTTTTTAATTTTTAAGATAGCAGTAAATATTAGGCAAAGTTCTGTGAAAATATGTGTTGATTTCTGTCCAGATGAAAAAATAGGTAAAGATCTCTTTGAAAGTAGCAATTAAAAAACCAAAAACTAATGTCTCTAAGTCTAAACATAGTGAACTTCTATCTGTACAGAACAGTTGACAAAGAGAGTGGCATTAATATTTTTATAGAACTCTGTATGTTACAAAATGTTCTGATAGGGCGCCTGGGTGGCTCAGTTGGTTAAGCGACTGCCTTCGGCTCAGGTCATGATCCTGGAGTCCCGGGATCGAGTCCCGCATCGGGCTCCCTGCTCGGCGGGGAGTCTGCTTCTCCCTCTGACCCTCCCCCCTCTCATGTGCTTGCTCTCTCTCATTCTCTCTCTCTCAAATAAATAAATAAAAATCTTAAAAAAAAATGTTCTGATACATCACTCACCATTCTTCACTTAACAGACAAGTGAAATAGATATTTTCCTCATTTCAAGTTAAAGAGATTGAAACATTTAAGCACATCAAATTGTTGCTTCCCCTTTTTTCCATATTAATGAAACCCTGGCATTGAAAAATATAATGCCCTTATATAGATATGTTGGAACAGCTTATCAAAGTGATAATACCCAGTCAAATTGTGGCATAAGTTTAATCTCCTAAAATTTCCCAAGGGTCAATATTTTTTCCTTATAAGAACGATGATTTTCGGGCGCCTGGGTGGCTCAGTCGGTTGAGCGACTGCCTTCGGCTCAGGTCATGATCCTGGAGTCCCGGGATCGAGTCCCGCATCGGGCTCCCTGCTCGGCAGGGAGTCTGCTTCTCCCTCTGACCCTCCTCCCTCTCATGCTCTCTGTCTCTCATTCTCTCTCTCTCAAATAAATAAATAAAATCTTTAAAAAAAAAAAAAAGAACGATGATTTTCCCTTCACAGAGACCAAAAACTTAATTAAAGTTTAGTTGCTATTTAGCCAAACTACAACACAATTTCATTGATTAGAAATAATGAATCATATTCATAAATTCAGCAGCATTAGGAAATGAAAATGTATAATGTAATACTTTAGGAAAGGTCACTTTTATGAAAGGAAAGTTGTCTTCCCAAGTATATTGTAGAAGGAAAAATTGTAACATTCGTTTGACCATTTTTTTTTTACTTACTAATAAGTCAGTATCATCCTAACATCCCATTTACTAGTGGATGTTAGAAATAAGAATGCTTGGTCAAATGGACCGTCAATCCTTACAAGCGGCTATAGCCTGAGAGAGTGGTATTATTTTGAACACAGTCTGAACTTACCATAGTAGGTTTGCATAAAAATGCCACGAGTGGAATGGTATATATGTTTGTTGTTTACACAAGAACCAGGTCACCTAAAGAGTATCCTATAGAAGTATCCTTAAATTCCTCACTTCTTTTTAGGGAAAGCACTGTTTCAGTAAAAGATGTACTGCACTGTTTTTGAGAAACATTTTAATGTTATGTAAGAGATAGAAGAAAGGGATATTGTAATATACTTCACATACTTAATTCAGAATTATAGAGATTATAAATGATCTTAAATTGTAAAAAACTATTGAGTAGAATTCAGTGGGGACACTGGCTTACAACAGAACATAACTATTAAAAAGCATGGTGTCTTTTTTGATCAAAGCAACAACAACCTAAAAGATAAGCACTTTAAAAATGGTTTCCCTTTGATTTACTAATAGCATTGGAAAGGAGCATGACATGCAATGGCAGAATGAGAGTTCAAGGTTATTTGGGGCTTTATGTAAAGGACATCAGTACATTGGAATAAAAGTGTTGGTCCTTTACTCTGTGACTGGAGTAACTATTCATTGAGGAAAGGTCTTCTTAGGATAAAAGAAATGCTAAAAAATAGTAGAATCATAATTGAGATTTAAAGAGATTAGAGAATTGTTTTATGGACAAAGGCTAAAACAAAATCAGGAACCAGCTCCACTGCCCATTTGCTTCAAAATCCTAGAGTCCCTAGGATCTCATTCAATTGAATAGAACTCTCATTGATCATCTAGTGTACAGTTGCAGGGGGCTCAGTACAAGTATTATGGGCAGAACCCAGATAGGTCAGTGTCAGTCCATGACCTCAAGAATTTTACATTTAAATGAAGGATAAGAGAAGGGCAGACATAAGACCCTATAAAACACAAAATGAGAAATTTGTCAAGTGTTACAAGTCAGAGGACAGAGAGATTGAATTTAGAGAACCAGGAAGGGTTTTCTGGAGGAGGGGGCTTCTGAGATTGGCCTTAAAAGAAGGGTAGACTGAATAGGAGAGTTCTCTTGTGGAGAATCTAAATAGAGCTTATAGGCTGCAATGAACTGGGAGTGCTAGGCATGCTAAGTGTAGAGTTTGATTGAATTAGAAGCTATTTGGAGAATAGTAAGTAACAAGGCTGGGAAGGTGTGCTGGGGCTTTGCTGATGGGAGCATGAAATGCCAGGAGAGGAAAGCAGGCAGAGGAGTTCTTGATGGCTTTTGACAGGCAGATGGTTCAAAGCATGGGTATGGGTGTCTGCTGGACCCTGATGTAAATCCATTGTTTGTTCTTTATGCCATGAATTTCCTTAAGTAAGACTAAATTTCTTAGAACATGGCTCTCCCTTTTCACAATAAAAATGAGGAATTTTTTTTTTTTTTTAGTGTCTACTTTTAGGAGTTATAAGAATCTGATAAGATAATGATGTTGCTCATGGTACAAAGTAGATGATCATTAAATGTTTATGATTGACATGGTTATTGGTGCTGTGATGAAGAAAGATTTATCTGATAGTGGTGTGCACAGTACATTTGGATAGGGAGATACTGGTGGTGGAAAGACCCATAAGGAATCTGGGCAGAGGGAAACAATGAGAAAATAGAGTTTATAGGACTTAGCATCTTTATGCATTGTGAAAAGAGAGCCAAAGGTGACTAACTGCAAAATTTGAACCTAGTTTAGAGAGAAAAAATAGAAAGCCATGTAGTTTTAAGTTTTCTTATGGAGTAAATGCATTAGATTTATAACGTGTTGGTTTTGTGGTTTGAATAAGTCATTTAGGTATATTCTAAAGGCAGTTAGAAATGCAGGCCTGTTGCTTAGGACAGAGGATGAAGTTAGTGAAGTGAGCTTGGGAATCATCTGCTGAGGTGATTAAGGACCTGGTAGGGGATGAAGTCAGCTAGGGCTACTATATAGACACAGAAGATGGAGGATGTAATCCTGAAGATCATCTACATATGGGGTCCAGGAGGAGGATAGGGTATCATCAAGGAAGAAGGAAAACAGCAGGATAATGCTGGTAATGCAGTCTCATGAGAACCAATCAATGAAATAGGAAGTTTTGAGAAGGAGATGGACACAAAAGATAGGGGATTCAAAGAGAAATAAGGATTCTAAAACACTTCCCCTGTATTTGCTGAAAAGGAGGCCTTTGAAACAATAGTGAGAAGAAGTATTGGGAGTAGTAGAGTTAAATTGTTAAACATTTAGGAGTAAATAAGAAAGTGAATATAGACTATTAAGAAGGTGACCACCAAGGATTAAAAAAAGGGGGGGCTTGAGTGTGGGAAGTTGTGGGGGAGGCGGTGCTGGTGTAGGATTTGTGTGTGTCTATGGGCAGAGAGATTGGAGACAATATAGCTAAAGAAGAGAGAAGAGAAAAATTTTCCTTGCAGGGACTCTGGGGTTGGAATTAAGACCCTAAGTAGAACTATGAAGCCTTGTGGCTGGGCTTGAATGACCTCTTGGGTTTTTAACTGAGAACATTTGCTCAGTCTCATGCTACTTAAAAGGCCCAATGATAATCTGGCTGAGTAAGTGAGTGACTCCACAGTTATGGTAAGCATTTTGAGGACAGAGACCGAGAAGCAAACAGCAATGTGGGCTGTCAAAACGGCAATGAGATGAAGACTGAGACAAGCATAGGTGGAAGTGCTGTCTCTCTTACTTATCAGCTATGTGATCTTAAGCAAGCTTCATGATCTTTGGAAGCTTCAGTTTCCTCATCCATAAAAGAAAAAGCATTTATAGAGTCCCTTCTGTTTTCTGCCAATAGGCACATAGCAGTTGCTAAATTCAATGTGAGTTACTACTTATATAATAAGGTATACTATTTATATTTTCATTAATGTTATAATTGTACTATTAATACTCTTACTCTGTTTTTCCCTGGCCATAAAGTTACTCTGTCATCCACTAAAGTAATAATTAAATAAATGCTTTCCAGATGAACTGAGAAAATCACTGTATGTTCCCCAAGGTAATTAATTGTCTTCCTTACCATAATCAGGAATTAATCTAAAATACTGATTTATCATTTTCTAATATGTATATGCAATAAAATATAACATTCATTCAAAGTGAAAAAACTCTCTCTTCTCATTATTGAGGTCACATAGATGATTATTACCTTTTAATGTCCTGTTCTATCATTCTTAATTTTACATATATGCAGTAACAATAGCCTCATCTGAGCCCAAGCATCCCTCATAGGAGCCTGGTGGAGAGCCTTTTCCCTCTATCCTGAATCAGACTTGTTTTCAGGGTTCCAGGAGACTTCACAGACAGCCAGTTAGTGTTCATGTGTAATATTCAGGAGTATATTTTTAAATATTTTTATCTCAAATAAGAAAAGAACATTCAATAGCCTATTATAAATATTCACATCATGCTAATTGTTAAATGCCTATCCTTTTCACTCTTTCCAGTTGCACCTGGAAAAGCAGAGTTCTCAAGCTGAATGCCCGGGTCATAATTTTATAGAAGATCTGAGTTATGCACAGTCTAAAAACAATAGATTCCTAAGACTGAGGGCATCTGACATGCTCTAGGCAGGGCCACTTGAAAGCTACTGTGGGATGATGAAAAGAGATTTTATTTTCTGATATCTCTAAGTTTCTGTATCGCTCCTCTATCTGACTCATTCACAGGGATGGCATATTATTCTATAGTAGATACTAACAAGCTCTGCTAATGCCCAATTTAGATAAAATGGATTTAGTGTAAATTAAGCAGGATTTTCATGAGACGTAATGAAGATCTTCCTAATATAAAGCCGTCATTTTTTCTTTCTCTCTCTCTCTCTCTTTTTTTTTAATGGGCAGAATCTATACTCTACATGAAAGCTTAACCCAGAAATGAATCTATAAAACTAATGGAGGTGGTAGTGCTGTGCTAAGGGTTAGGTTCCTTTGCTTGTTCTTCTCCTCCATTAGGGCTGCTAATAGATTAATTAATTTACAAACAACAGAAATTTATTTATCAAGTTCTGGAGGCTGGGAGCCCAAGGTAAGGGTACCAACAAGGTCGAGTGAGGACCTTCCTCCAGGTTGCAGAATTTCTTGTATTCTCATTTAGGAGAAAGGGGCCAGTGAGTTCTCTGTAGCCTCCTTTATAAGGGATTCCAATGTGTTTTTTTCAATACCACCCAGCGATTAACTCATTCTGACACTACCTACCTGAAGATACCATCAGATCCCACAGACTAAGGACTGGGGCCACAGGACTATCTCCCTTTTGGTTGCCAATTGCAAATCTAGGTTTTTACCTGTGCTTCTGACTGACTGGCTATAAATTGAAGGTTCTCACAACCCCTTCTCATGTTCAATTAATTTTCTAGGGCAACTCCTAGAACTCAGACATTTACTTATGTTTACTAGTTTATAATAAAGGATATTATAATGGACACAGATGAACAGCCAGATGAAGAGGTACATAGGGTTAGGTCCAGAATGGTCCTGAGTGCAAGAGCTTCCGCCCGATGGGTGCCACCCTCTCAGCACATTGATGAATTCTGAGTTGTTATAGAGTTTAATATGTAGCTTGTCCTTATTACCAGAGGTTGATGGGCATGACCAAAAAATTCTAGCCCCATAATCACTTGGTCATTCTGGTGACCAGCCACATCCTGAGGCTATCTAGCGGCCCCACTTTAAATCACCTCATTGGCATAAACTTAAGTCCCCAAAAGGGACTCCTTATGAGTAACTAGACAATCCTAGCAAGAAATTCCAAGGGTTTCAGAAGCTTTGTGTCAGGAACTGGATACAAAGACCAAATAAGTAGGTCTTATACCACAAGCACTTATCCTACTCATGAAGGCTCTGCCCTCATGACATGATCAGGTTCCCTAGGCCCCACATGCTAATACTACCATCTTAGCAGTTAGGATTTCAACATGAATTCTGAGGGGGACACAAACACTCAGACTATAGCACCTGCTTTCTGGACTTTAAACTCTTTGAAGTTAAGGACATGTTTGGGAAGCCAGTAAAACGGAGATTTTCTCTATGATCTTTTCACTATGTAAAGATCACCCACCAGGATTAAGGTAAATAGAGTTTTTACAGTAGTGAGTAGAAAAGAATAAGAGGTAATTTTGGAGTCTGCAGATCTAGGTGACAAAGTGAAAAGGGGAGGTTTGAGTGGAAAACTTGAGTAACTAGAGGACAGTAGGAAGCTGTCTTGTCCTTGAGGATTGCCCTGAGGCAAGGAGTAAGGAAGAAGAAATCATACTAAAAATATTGAAATCATACAGGATGTCAAGCATTCTAGTTATATTTGATCTTTGCAATATATTTGATCTTTGATATGAAATAGATATATGCATTTTAAAGATTGAGAAGTTAAGGCTCAGAGAGTTTAAATGACTTGCCCATTATTTGTAAGTGGCAGAACTTGGATATGAACCCAAGTCTGCTTAATTCTTAGTCTAAGATTTCCACTACAGTGTGCTAAATTGGAGTAGAACAAGGGGCGGAGAGAAGGAGGGATTTGCTGATATTGATGGTCTCTATTTACATTTCAGTTTTGTTTGGGGCTGTCTCCAGAAGTTGTGCCTCCTGGAGAGGGAATGCTGGTGTTACTCAGTAAGTACCAGGATAACACTAAGAGGATGCCTCCTTGCTCCAGCCTGACAGGCTGCCTCCTCTCATTGCCTGACCCCACCGAGGGAGAGGAATGAAGAGCTCCCTGTGCTATTCTTATTACTTACTTAACTGATAACACATCCTGTTCTTTTAATACCCTTGCCTTGACACAATACCACCTAGGATTAAAAAAATCATTTTTTAGCATAAAAAACATACTTTATTAATATTCAAGGTCACAGGGTAGAATTTGAGATTTAGAAGTGCGTGGAACAGGGCTGAAGGGCGTGGAACAGGGCTCTGATTTCATCCACCTTTTGGGGTGGTACAGGGAGCAAGGGCACTGATCTACCTGTAGTATCCATAGATGCTGGGTTGGGATCAGCCAAGGCTGGAAAAGTAGAGCAAGTGTGGCTCAGTGCTGAAGGTTGGTTTTGTTCCCTGAGTTCTTGGCCATTGGTTTTCAACCATGAAGCAGAACAAGTAGTTGGTGGGCTCAGTTTCCTGTTAGCTGAACCTGACAGGACCTAACATGTATTCTTAGGGGACAAATGATCAGGGACTTCATTCTAGGAAGCATGGTATTCAGATCCTACCTCTATCATTTAAAATCCACTTGGAGAATTAGTTAACATCTTGTTCCTCAGTTTCCTTTATGCATGGAAGAGGGATAATAGCACATATTTCAGAGGGCTGTTGAGAAGATTAAACTAGATAACTCATGTACAGTGCTTAGAACACATAGTTAATATTAACTCTTGTTACCTAGATCAACTGCTAGACTGACATAACTAATAATATTGTGCATAAGATACGTTAGTAAAGCAAATCTGGTGAAGAAATGGTGAATAACATGTGCCCCACTCCCCGCCTTGGGCATACTTTGCTAAGAGATCATGCCATTCTTACCTAACAAACCTAGATGTAGCTTCACAGATATTCTCCATAAAGAGGTTTATGCATTCCCTACTAATCAGTTAGGGTTATAAAGTTATTTAATATCTTTGTTCTGATGTGTGAATTTCCTTCACGGTCTTCCTAACTTTTTAATAAACCTTTCACTATCGATAAGCTTACTGCCTCCAAAAGTCATCCATTTCATGGTTAGATACCCTTAATTATTACAGTTGAGGTAGAGAATGTACTTATTAATTTATTAAATAAAAATGTTTTTAAAATCTAGTTTATCTCAAAGAGATTGGCTTTTACCACCATATCATATGCACAAATACATCCATTAACGTTTAGGTTCATATTTACTGATATTAAAATAATTATCAGATATTTCTTTGTAGCTGTCAATTTGCATTTGGCAGCATACCTTCAATAAAAGGTACAATGTTCTTCTTGCAGAAATAATTCTGACACTTATTCTTGGCAAGATAGAGTTCTAATGCTTTTTTTTTTTTTTTACAACATCACACACATAAAAGTAGCAGTAGTAGGCAAAGAAATAATCTGAACTTTCCATAAAATATTTTGAATTGGTGTGCTCTATTGATTCTAAATATGAATTCTAATCTAATCATGAAATTCAATTCTTAAAAAAAAATAGGTTAAAAAGAAAAACAAAACCAAAGGCTAAAACTTTAACAATGCTAGATCTAAATATTTTGTTGGGAAAATCAGGGCAAAAATCTTCATTCTGGATTATCCATTCATTTAGATAAAATTGTTAGTACTTCAGAGGAATAAAAACCAAAAAAAAAAAAAACCACCAACAGACTTTTACTTTTTTGTTGTTGTTTTTGCCTCCCTTATAGGGACACTAGTTCTGCTCTTCATAATAGTTTCAAGGGAGAGTATGAGTGAAAAGCCTTATGTTTTTTTCTGTTTTACTTTGTTTTTGTAACCTCCTTGTGCCCATTATCAGTTTCCACATTCAGACCCCAGTAAAGTTCTGTTCCTCCTTTGACAGTTCCCTAGCGAAGTCTGTGTCTACATGAAAATAAAAGAGTCATCTGATTTGACCTTTGCAGAAGAAAAATAGAATATTTTTTATTGACCTATAGATGGAAATAATTTGGGCTATTGTTCACAATGTTATTTCCAAACTAATAGGAGATTAAATGATAAACATTTATTAAACATCTACTATATGTCAGGTGTTTAGATATTTATCTCTGATTATTTTAATGCCTCTGAAAGGTGATTTATATAATCTTCATTTTACAGAAGAGGAAACTGAGGCTCAGACAGTTTCAACCACTTGACTAGTGCTTCTCTAATAAGTAGTAGAGCTGGGATTTGAATCCAGGCTTGCCTCGTATTGTCAAACTCCTTCCCCTTCCACTGAACCATCCTGACTCCTACCCAGATTGAAAGACTGTTTATTGAGAGTATGAACCTGGAAGGGGAAAGACATATCTTATCTTCAAAGACTATTTTTTTTTTTTTTGAGTTTTAATTTTTTTTTATTCTTATGTTAATCCCCATACATTACATCATTAGTTTTAGATGAAGTGTTCCATGATTCATTGTTTGTGCATAACACCCAGTGCTCCATGCAGAATGTGCCCTCCTCAATACCCACCACCAGGCTAACCCATCCTCCCACCCCCCTCCCCTCTAGAACCCTCAGTTTGTTTTTCAGAGTCCATCGTCTCTCATGGTTCGTCTACCCCTCCGATTTCCCCCCTTCATTCTTCCCCTCCTGCTACCTTCTTCTTCTTCTTTTTTTTTTTCCTTAACATATACTGCATTATTTGTTTCAGAGGTACAGATCTGAGATTCAACAGTCTTGCACAATTCACAGCGCTTACCAGAGCACATACCCTCCCCAGTGTCTATCACCCAGTCACCCGATCCCTCCCACCCCACCCCCCACTCCAGCAACCCTCAGTTTGTTTCCTGCAATTAAGAATTCCTCATATCAGTGAGATCATATGATACATGTCTTTCTCTGTTTGACTTATTTCACTCAACATAATACCCTCCAGTTCCATCCACGTCGTTGCAAATGGCAAGATCTCATTCCTTTTGATGGCTGCATAATATTCCATTGTATATATATACCACATCTTCTTTATCCATTCATCTGTTGATGGACATCTTGGCTCTTTCCACAGTTTGGCTATTGTGGACATTGCTGCTATAAACATCGGGGTGCACGTACCCCTTCGGATCCCTACTTTTGTATCTTTGGGGTAAATACCCAGTAGTGCAATTGCTGGTTCCTATGGTAGTTCTATTTTCAACTTTTTGAGGAACCTCCATACTGTTTTCCAGAGTGGCTGCACCAGCTTGCATTCCCACCAACAGTGTAGGAGGGTTCCCCTTTCTCCGCATCCCCGCCAACATCTGTCGTTTCCTGACTTGTTAATTTTAGCCATTCTGACTGGTGTGAGGTGGTATCTCATTGAGGTTTTGATTTGGATTTCCCTGATGCCGAGCGATATTGAGCACTTTTTCATGTGTCTGTTGGCCATTTGGATGTCTTCTTTGCAAAAATGTCTGTTCATGTCTTCTGCCCATTTCTTGATTGGATTCTTTGTTCTTTGGGTGTTGAGTTTGATGAGTTCTTTATAGATTTTGGATACTAGCCCTTTATCTGATATGTCATTTGCAAATATCTTCTCCCATTCTGTTCGTTGTCTTTTGGTTTTGTTGACTATTTCCTTTGCTTTGCAAAAGCTTTTTATCTTGATGAAGTCCCAGTAGTTCATTTTTGCCCTTGCTTCCCTTGCCTTTGGCGATGTTTCTAGGAAGAAGTTGCTTCGGCTGAGGTCGAAGAGGTTGCTGCCCGTGTTCTCCTTTAGGATTTTGATGGATTCCTGTCTCACATTGAGGTCTTTCAACCATTTGGAGTCTATTTTTGTGTGTGGTGTAAGGAAATGGTCCAGTTTCATTCTTCTGCATGTGGCTATCCAATTTTCCCAACACCATTTGTTGAAGAGACTGTCTTTATTCCATTGGACATTCTTTCCTGCTTTGTCAAAGATGAGTTGACCATAGAGTTGAGGGTCCATTTCTGGGCTCTCTATTCTGTTCCATTGATCTATGTGTCTGTTTTTGTGCCAGTACCATGCTGTCTTGATGATGACAGCTTTGTAATAGAGCTGGAAGTCCGGAATTGTGATGCCGCCGGCTTTGCTTTTCTTTTTCAACATTCCTCTGGCTATGCGGGGTCTTTTCTGGTTCCATACAAATTTTAGGATGATTTGTTCCATTTCTTTGAAAAAAGTGGATGGTATTTTGATGGGGATTGCATTGAATGTGTAGATTGCTCTAGGTAGCATTGACATCTTCACAATATTTGTTCTTCCAATCCATGAGCATGGAACGTTTTTCCATTTCTTTGTGTCTTCCTCAATTTCTTTCATGAGTATTTTATAGTTTTCTGAGTACAGATCCTTTGTCTCTTTGGTTAGATTTATTCCTAGATATCTTATGGTTTTGGGTGCAATTATAAATGGGATCGACTCCTTAATTTCTCTTTCTTCTGTCTTGTTGTTGGTGTATAGGAATGCCACTGACTTCTGTGCATTGATTTTATATCCTGCCACTTTACTGAATTCCTGTATGAGTTCTAGCAGTTTTGGGGTGGAGTCTTTTGGGTTTTCCACATAAAGTATCATATCATCTGCAAAGAGTGAGAGTTTGACTTCTTCTTTGCTGATTTGGATGCCTTTGATTTCTTTTTGTTGTCTGATTGCTGTGGCTAGGACTTCCAATACTATGTTGAATAGCAGTGGTGATAGTGGACATCCCTGCCGCGTTCCTGACCTTAGGGGGAAAGCTCTCAGTTTTTCCCCATTGAGAATGATATTCGCTGTGGGTTTTTCATAGATGGCTTTTATGATATTGAGGTATGTACCCTCTATCCCTATACTCTGAAGAGTTTTGATCAAGAAAGGATGCTGTACTTTGTCAAATGCTTTTTCTGCGTCTATTGAGAGAATCATATGATTCTTGTTCTTTCTTTTGTTAATGTATTGTATCACATTGATTGATTTGCGGATGTTGAACCAACCTTGCAGCCCAGGGATAAATCCCACTTGGTCATGGTGAATAATCCTTTTAATGTACTGTTGGATCCTATTGGCTAGTATTTTGGTGAGAATTTTTGCATCCATGTTCATCAGGGATATTGGTCTGTAATTCTCCTTTTTGATGGGGTCTTTGTCTGGTTTTGGGATCAAGGTAATGCTGGCCTCATAAAATGAGTTTGGAAGTTTTCCTTCCATTTCTATTTTTTGGAACAGTTTCAGAAGAATAGGTATTAATTCTTCTTGAAATGTTTGGTAGAATTCCCCTGGGAAGCCATCTGGCCCTGGGCTTTTGTTTTTTGGGAGATTTTTGATGACTGCTTCAATTTCCTTAGTGGTTATAGGTCTGTTCAGGTTTTCTATTTCATCCTGGTTCAGTTTTTGTAGTTGATACATCTCTAGGAATGCATCCATTTCTTCCAGGTTATCTAATTTGCTGGCATAGAGTTGCTCATAATATGTTCTTATAATTGTTTGTATTTCTTTGGTGTTGGTTGTGATCTCTCCTCTTTCATTCATGATTTTGTTGATTTGGGTCATTTTCTTCTCTTTTTGATAAGTCTGGCCAGGGGTTTATCAATCTTGTTAATTCTTTCAAAGAACCAGCTCCTAGTTTCGTTGATCTGTTCTACTGTTCTTTTAGTTTCTATTTCATTGATTTCTGCTCTGATCTTTATTATTTCTCTTCTCCTGCTGGGTTTAGGCTTTATTTGCTGTTCTTTCTCCAGCTCCTTTAGGTGTAGGGTTAGGTTGTGTACTTGAGACCTTTCTTGCTTCTTGAGAAAGGCTTGTATTGCTATATACTTTCCTCTTAGGACTGCCTTTGCTGCATCCCAAAGATTTTGAATAGTTGTGTTTTCATTTTCATTGGTTTCCATGTATTTTTTTATTCTTCTTTAATTTCCTGGTTGACCCATTCATTCTTCAGTAGGATGCTCTTTAGCCTCCATGTATTTGAGTTCTTTCCGACTTTCCTCTTGTGATTGAGTTCTAGTTTCAAAGCATTGTGGTCTGAAAATAGGCAGGGAATGATTCCAATCTTTTGGTACTGGTTGAGACCTGATTTATGACCTAGGATGTGATCTATTCTGGAGAATGTTCCATGGGCACTAGAGAAGAATGTGTATTCCGTTGCTTTGGGGTGGAATGTTCTGAATATGTCTGTAAAGTCCATTTGGTCCAGTGTGTCATTTAAAGTCTTTATTTCCTTGTTGATCTTTTGCTTAGATGATCTGTCCATTTCAGTGAGGGGGGTGTTAAATTCCCCCACTATTATTGTATTGTTGTCGATGTGTTTCTTTGCTTTTGTTATTAATTGCCTTATATAATTGGCTGCTCCCATGTTAGGGGCATAGATATTTACAATTGTTAGATCTTCTTGTTGGATAGATCCTTTAAGTAGGATATAGTGTCCTTCCTCATCTCTTATTACAGTCTTTGGTTTAAAATCTAATTTGTCTGATATAAGGATTGCCACCCCAGCTTTCTTTTGGTGTCCATTAGCATGGTAAATGGTTTTCCAGCCCCTCACTTTCAATCTGGGGGTGTCTTTGGTTCTAAAATGAGTCTCTTGCAGACAGCATATCGATGGGTCTTGTTTTTTAATCCAATCTGATAGCCTGTGTCTTTTGATTGGGGCATTTAGCCCATTTACATTCAGGGTAACTATTGAAAGATAGGAATTTAGTGCCATTGTATTGCCTGTAAGGTGACTGTTACTGTATATTGTCTGTGTTCCTTTCTGGTCTATATTGCTTTTAGGCTCTCTCTTTGCTTAGAGGACCCCTTTCAAGATTTCCTGTAGGGCTGGTTTTGTGTTTGCAAATTCCTTTAGTTTTTGTTTGTCCTGGAAGCTTTTTATCTCTCCTTCAATTTTCAATGACAGCCTAGCTGGATAGAGTATTCTTGGCTGCATATTTTTCTCATTTAGTGCTCTGAATATATCCTGCCAGTCCTTTCTGGCCTGCCAGGTCTCTGTGGATAGGTCTGTTGCCAATCTAATGTTTCTACCCTTGTAGGTTACATATCTCTTCTCCCGAGCTGCTTTCAGGATTTTCTCTTTGTCTAGGAGACTCGTAAGTTTTACTATTAGATGTCGGGGTGTTGACCTATTTTTATTGATTTTGAGAGGGGTTCTCTGTGCTTCCTGGATTTTCATGCCTGTTTCCTTTCCCAAATTAGGGAAGTTCTCTGCTATAATTTGCTCCATTATACCTTCTGCCCCTCTCTCTCTTTCTTCTTCTTCTGGGATCCCAATTATTCTAATGTTGTTTCGTCTTATGGTATCGCTTATCTCTCGAATTCTGCCCTCGTGATCCAGTAGTTGTTTATCTCTCTTTTTCTCAGCTTCTTTATTTTCCATCATTTCATCTTCTATATTACTGATTCTCTCTTCTGCCTCATTTATTCTAGCAGTTAGCGCCCCCATTTTTGATTGCACCTCATTAATAGCCTTTTTGATTTCTACTTGGTTGGATTTTAGTTCTTTTACTTCTCCAGAAAGGGTTTCTCTAATAACTTCCATATTTTTTTCAAGCCCAGCTAGTATCTTTAAAGTGATGAATCTGAACTCTAGATCTGACATCCTACTAATGTCCGTATTGAGTAGGTCCCTGGCAGTCGGTAGTACCTCTTGTTCTTTTTGGTGAGGTGATTTTTTCCGTGTTGTCATTTTGTGCAGAGGAGAATAGATTAATGAGAGAACAAAATGCTAGCAGAGTAACAACGTCCCCAGAAAATATACTCTAAACAAATCAGAAAAGACTTGAAGCAGTGGGAAAAGAAAGGGAAAGAGAGGAAAAAGAAAAAGAAAAAGAAAAAAAGAAAAAGATAAAGATAAAAAAAACAAACAAAACAAAACAACAACAACAACAAAAAAACCAGAATGTGATCAAATATGATCAGGCTGGTATATAGATCAGTTCCACAGACTAGATTTGGGGTGTATTTTGGTCTTTTAGAAGAAAGTGCCTCCCAAAATTTTAAAGAAAGAAAAACTTATATATGTACAAAAATAAGGGTTGATATGATGAAGGGATGGAATATGACTGTAAAGATGGAAATTATAAAAAATTTTATAAAAGGAATTGATAAGAAGTTATTTGAAAAAAAGAAAGAAGAGGATTTAAAAAAAGAAAAAAAAAGGGAGAGGATGTGATCAGGCAGGGGAATAGAAAACACCATATACTAGAGATTTAGGGTATATTTTAATCTGTTAGAAGAAACTATCTCAAAATTTTAAAGAGAGAACAACTTATATATATAAGCCAAAAATACGGGTAACTACTATGAAGGGATAGGATATGACTCTAAAAATGAAAAATAAAAATGTTTTTTTTTTTAAAAAAAGGATTGATAAGATGTTGGTTGAAAAAGGGAAAAAGAAAAATTCAAAAAGAAAAAAAGAAAAAAAGACAGTTAAAAAAAAATTAACTTTGAAAGACTAAAGAATCATGGTAAAAAAGCCATGAATTCTATGTGCAGTAGTCCCCTAGCGCTGGAGTTCTGCCGTTCTCATTGATCGGTAAACTTGGCCTTGGCTGGCTGTTCTCGCTGATCTTCTGGGGAGGGGCCTGTTGCCGTGGTTTCCAAATGTCTCTGCCGGAGGCAGAATTGCCCCGCCCTTGCCCCCTCCCGGCTAAGTAATCTGCTCGGGTTTGCTCTCCCGGGCTTTTGTTCCCTGTGAGCTTTCCGTACAGCTTTGGAGGCGGAGAGTGAAAATGGCGGCCTTCCAATCTCCGCCCCGGAGGAGCCAAGAACTCGGGGCCCCGCTTCTCAGTGAGCCCCCAGAGAAAAGCCGTCAGTCACTCCCGTCTCCCCGGTCTCCAGCCGCACTCCGTGCTCACACGGCCTGTGACCGCGCGTTTCTATCTCTGGCACCCGACCCCGGGTGGAGTCTCCAAACCCAGCAGATCCCTGCGGTGCACTCCCGCGCGGCTCCTCCCGGGGGAGGAAGGTGAGTCTCCCCGGATCTGCCGCTTGTTGGGTCCCTGCTGGAGGAGCAGGGGCCCGACTGTGCCGCGGATCACGGTTTATGGCAACCCCGAGCTGAGAGCCCGCACCTGGGTTCCGCCTCTGCAGCCGGCTTCCCTGCTCCGATACCTGGGAGCTCTGCCACACTCAGGCACCCCCGGTCTTTCTGTGACCCCGAGGGTCCTGAGACCACACTGTCCCGGAGGGTTCCACCCCCCGCTTAGCCACCAGAGTGACGTCCCTCAGCGGAGCAGACTTTTAAAAGTTCCGATTTTGTGCTCCGCGGCTCTATCACTTGCCAGAAGCGGCCGACGGAGGCCCCTCCCCTGCCGTCTATCCTCCCGAATATCGCCTCGGATTCACTTCTCCACACGTCCTACCTTCCAGAAAGTGGTCGCTTTTCTGATGAGAGAGTTGTTGCTCTTCTTTTCTTCGATCTCCTGTTGAGTTTGTAGGTGTTCAGAATGGTTTGATCCCTATCCAGCTGAATTCCTGAGAGGAGACGAAATCCAGGTCTCCTACTCCTCTGCCATCTTGCTCCGCCCCCCAAGACTATTTTTTGCCCCCAGATTTATTTATTTATTTTAGAGAGCAGGGGAGGAGGGGCAGAGGGAGAGAGAATCTTAAGCAGACCCTGCACTGAGTGCAGAGTCCAAATGGTGCTTGATCTCACAACCCTGAGATCATGACCTGAGCCAAAACCAAGAGTCAAACACTTAACTGACTTTGTCACCCAGGTGGCCCTCAAAGGCTATTTTATATGGGAATCACCCATGCTGCGCATCTGATTGCACCTGTCATATACATAAGGAAAAAAAAATCTTAGAAGAAAATACTCTCAAATGGAAGAAATTTGTACAAAACCATTAAAGTCCTGAGATTCATTATTTTCTCAAAGTCTAAGATCTAAAACAGAGCCATAAGTAACCTTCAGTTTCCAGACTCCTCAGGAGGATTGTTATTCTTCTTCTTTTCATTTTACAGCTAGCTGTCTGTGGTTTTATTACAACTTTAATTGGCTAGAGCCTTTAATTATGGTTAGGTGAATCTGTTTGTGTGAAATAACAAGCATAAACTTTCTTCCATTTTCAAAAGTAAACATTTGTGCAAATTCAGATTTTTTTGTCAATGTATTTATCTTTTACTCAAGTCTCCTATTTCTATGTAATTTGTGTCTTTCAGATTTTATATTAGCTGTGGAATGTGACAGTTAGAAAAAAGGCACAAGGTCATTTCATTATTCTCTGAATCTGTTTCATGCACATCATTTTCTTGGTTTAAAAATCTGATGATAACTTGCAATTTAATCTTCTGTTTTAAATGTCTTCTTTCCTGATGACATTCCTTTAGCGGCTTGATTCAGTGTAAATGCTGAAGCAGATATCAAATTTCTCATTGAATGTTCTATATTTTACTTTAAAAAAAAAGTAGGTTAAAAAATCAAACCCTTGCTTAATTCTGGGAGATGACAACAATGACAGTCTAATTTTTGGGTCTTTCTGAATCCCTACATAAAAACTGACTCAAAAACAAAAGCAAAAAAGTGATGCTCAACATTTGCCACTGCAAATACTAGATGTTACCACATACTGGGTGTTCCTGCAACTCCCAGAACCCCAAGGTACATACTGGTGGGGACTAATAACTAAGAGCCACCAAACTTGTGTGCATTTAGCTTTGTGCAGTTGAAGGTGAAGAGGAGTAATGTGGCCAAACAGATATAAGCCCCCCCGACTCCTCTTAAACTTGCCTTGCTGGAGGAGTGGGGTTAGCTCTTAACTTTCTTCAGATCTGCTTTCTTTTGAACTCACAACTTTTGGAGAGGGGGTGACCTTAGCCAAAGACTGACCAAGATTGTGATGAATGGTCTAGCCATTTCTACCAGCAAGGAGAACCTCTAATATGAAATGCGGACCACAGATCTGCACTGTGGCTTGATGGTTTTCTTGCCCAATCTTGCTTTATATTCATCCCTTATACTTTTGCATTTCTAACTCAGTCTCAGTGTTTGCTTCTGGGATGTTGCTACTCATGCAGCAGAGCCAGGATCATTCTGAGAAAGCAAGCAGCAAGATGAGGTGGTCTGAGGGTAGTCCCTGTCACAAGATGGTGGGCCAATTGCCAGAGCCTTCCCTGGTGGTGACGTGGGAGGATGTTTTGGTAGAGGAAACATAAAGGTGCAGTGATTTAGGCTTTGAACATGTAGGGGGTGAACAATGTACACACACACACAAATGAAATTGGCTTATTAGGTTTTATGGATTCTCTACAAAGGATTCCTGAAAATCTTGGGACAGTGAACAGGCAATTAAAAACTATGTAGTCCAGAAAGCTTCTTTGGTAGAATTTATAAAGAGGCCCATATCTCTTACAATAGGAAAGCAGAAAACCAACTGGAAATCAAATCTTTTCCCTTAGGGAAAACATTTTGCCTCTTAAGGCTACAAGAATCCCCCTTGGGATCTCCTATTTCCACTTCTGGCTACCAGATCAATAACTGGGGTTAAATTGCAGTTTAACCCAGCTAAGGACCTGCTGGGCCTGATAAGGCCTCAAAGGGGCTATGAGAATTAGCCAGCATGTACTAGAAGAAACTGGCAGAGTACCGACACCACTGGATTTTGAGGGTACTGGACCAAGGGGACCACGTTAATAAGATTAAAGAAGGGAGATTTAATTGACCTCAGGAAACTATTTTGGGATGTGAAATGCAACACCCTGGCAAGGAGCTCAGAAGATGGTACAAACTCATTTCTTGGGTGTCTTCCAGAAACCTGGAAAAAGTGATTGCCCATGTTGAGAGAAACTGAAATGCCTGAATTGTTTTAGCAGAGGTCAGAGCAAAGGGTTTAAAATGTTCATAAAAGTGGGTATGCTGGAGTGGCTATAACATGAAGCCAGAAGACCTGCCAGAGAATTCTTAGAGGATCTACCATTCACCAAAAGCATTAGGAATGTGATAGTGAGAAGGGAACGACCTTCATCAAGAAATTCAGTGGTGGCTGTCCTCTGGAAAGTAGGGCTAATGGTAGGAGACAGTGTTACAGAGGTTGGCTTGTTGATAGAAATGGGGACTATGGGACACTGAAGGAATAGAGGCCAGGTAGTGGCACTTAACCTCCAGATGTCATTAAGGAGCAATAAAGTGGGCTTGACCTGCAAAGAACTGTAAAGATGGTT
The DNA here is from genome assembly GCF_002201575.2 of Neomonachus schauinslandi. Taxonomy (NCBI): domain Eukaryota; kingdom Metazoa; phylum Chordata; class Mammalia; order Carnivora; family Phocidae; genus Neomonachus; species Neomonachus schauinslandi. The sequence continues at coordinate 67,496,109 of NC_058414.1, forward strand.
AATAGACATGGTGTATTCAGGGGTAGAATGGATGGACAGCCAACGAAGTTACTGCTGAATATACATAATGGCAAGGAAATAAATGGGAAGGAAATGAGAATGGATGGGCAGGGTACTGAGAACAATTTTACCAATAAAATATTGTGATTTCTGTCTAGTTTCCAGACCTGAGCCATTTTTCAGATCTAGAATTCATTGACTGAGGTGGTAACTAGGTTGCCAAAAGGAAGGACTCTATAATACCATGACAGGTACGTGCTGTAATGATTGTTCTATACCTTCCCCCACAGGACCTATGGACCTCTAGTTTCAGTCTAAAAGTATGAATTTATGTTGAGGCAATTAAAAAGAAAAAAAACTCACCAGTGTTTAAAAAGCCATATTACCCACATAGGTCAAACCTAAACTTTGTACATAACTTTGTATTTTGGTGTTGGAGTAGTTGGTTCTGTGATCAAAATGGCATGGTTCATTGATTGAATGGACTGTCATATGACACAAGTCTCTGCTTTTTTAAAAATGAAATTTTTTTAGTATATAACTTTTTAAACTTTTTAAAAAAATATTTTATTTGTCAGAGAGAGAGAGTGCACGCACAGCAGGGAGAGCGGCAGGCAGAGGGAGAAACAGGCTCTGTGCTGAGCAAGGACCCCGATGGAGGACTTGATCCCAGGACCCTGGGATCATGACCTGAGCCAGAGGCAGATGCTTAACTGACTGAGCCACCCAGGTGTCCTAGAATGTAACTTTATATAAACTAGATATAATTCTCACTGACTATTGGCAGTTTCTCTCATTCTGTTTTTTTTTTCCCCCTGCCTTTATTCTTCATACTGAATCTATGGAAGTTTCCAGCAGCAGATCCAGAGCCAAGCAATTGTTAGAGCAGTTCAGGATAGAGCAAAAATACGTTGGAAGCCTTAGTCTCAAGCCAGTATCTGGTAGCCAGGGATGGCATTGAGGTCTGTACAGCTTCTGAGTCTCAAATTCCCCATGTTTTTCTTGTTTCTCTTTAGCCCAGTCCTATAACAGAAATCCATTTTTTTTTCCTCATTCTGTTTCTGTCCAGTAAGCCTGTTCAATTTTCCAGTCTCTCTGATGAGTTGGAGTCCTAATTTGGATCTCTTCTACTACTACAATGTAGTTCTTGATGGCCACTCTTCATCCTCCTACTGTAGAATTTGAGAGAATAGATGGTTTCTTGCACCCAAACCTGTATCTTACCAATCTATCAATGGCTGTATCTGTTGCTTTGCCAGGATTCCAGCTGCTAATCTGGATTTCTCCAGCCCTGTTAACCCTCTACCAAGCGCTATTCACATACCTGTTGCTTCAGTCTGATGCATCTTTAGGATACTATGCCTTGAACTTCCAATTGGAATTTTTGGGTTTCAACCCAGGAACTGGTTATTTTCTTTACGTTTTGGCCTGGCTTTAGTATGTCTCATGCAGTAGTCTGGTATTTTTTGTGACCTAACGATAGAAAATAAAAATTTGTTGTTTATATTTTTTATTAGTATTTGTATGGATAGCAAGAAGTAACTTTTTATTTTCATACTATGGTGAGAGAAAGTCTAGCTTTTTTTTCTCTACTTAATGAGAAATTTTCCTTATGTCAAGAATTGTGTATGTTCTGAGATTTTACCCTATTGCAAGCTAGCGTATTTGCTTGCTCAGTTTCATGGATACTAGCAGAAGACCTGAAACTCCAGGATCAAACATAGAGGACTCTATTGCAACAGCAAATGAAATGAGCACCACAGGGTTATGCATCACAGATGAAGAATCCTGAGCTAGGGAACCTGAATCTTTAATAATGGGTAGTAAGCCTGCCTGTTTTTTGGCCCAGATGGAGACATTCTCTTTATTATATAGGACAATAAAGAAACCTGCCCTTTGCCCCGGAAGGAAATGGTATCACTATCTTCAAGTCTGTTCTCTATATAAATATCCTTTTAAAGATAGTTTGGAACAAAGGCAGTCAAGTGCTTCTCATAACCCCAGATACCCATGGAGTTATTGTCACCCATCAACCCATTCTTTGGAATGGAACACAGTGTACCAATTCAGAATCTGTTACCCTTGTCCTAAAACATTGTTTTGAGAATGCTGCCTTTTTTTTGAAAGAGTGCTACTCTTTTTTAAAAAAATTTCATTATGTTATGTTAATCACCATACATTACATCATTAGTTTTTGATATAGTGTTCCATGATTCATTGTTTGCATATAACACCCAGTGCTCCATTCAGTATGTGCCCTCTTTAATACCCATCACCAGGTTAAGCCATCCCCCCACCCCCCTCTGCTCTAGAACTCTGTTTCTCAGAGTCCACAGTGTCTCATGGTTCGTCTCCCCTCTGATTTCCCCCCCTTCATTTTTCCCTTCCTGCTCTCTTCTTCTTCTTCTTCTTCTTTTTTTTTAAACATATAATGTATTATTTGTTTCAGAGGTACAGGTCTGTGATTCAACAGTCTTACACAATTCACAGCACTCACTAAGCACATACCCTCCCCGATGTCTATCACTCAGCCACCCCATCCCTCCCAACCCCCAACACTCCAGCAACTCTCAGTTTATTTCCTGAGATTAAGAATTCCTCATATCAGTGAGATCATATGATACATGTCTTTCTCTGATTGACTTATTTCGCTCAGCATAATACCCTCCAGTTCCATCCACGTTGTTGCAAATGGCAAGATTTCATTCCTTTTGATGGCTGCATAATATTCCATTGTATATATATACCACATCTTCTTTATCCATTCATCTGTCAATGGACATCTTGGCTCTTTCCATAGTTTGGCTATTGTGGACATTGCTGCTATAAACATTGGGGTGCATGTGCCCCTCTGGATCACTACATTTGTATCTTTGGGGTAAATACCCAGTAGTGCAATTGCTGGGTTGTAGGGTAGCTCTATTTTCCACTTTTTGAGGAACCTCCATACTGTTTTCCAGAGTGGCTGCACCAGCTTGCATTCCCACCAACAGTGTAGGAGGGTTCCCCTTTCTCTGCATCCCCGCCAACATCTGTCATTTCCTGACTTGTTAATTTTAGCCATTCTGACTGGTGTGAGGTGGTATCTCATTGAGGTTTTGATTTGGATTTCCCTGATGCTGAGCAATGTTGAGCACTTTTTCATGTGTCTATTGGCCATTTCGAGGTCTTCTTTGGAAAAATGTCTGTTCATGTCTTCTGCCCATTTCTGGATTGGATCATTTGTTCTTTGGGTGTTGAGTTTGATGAGTTCTTTATAGATTTTGGATACTAGCCCTTTATCTGATATGTCATTTGCAAATATCTTCTCCCATTCTGTTGGTTTCTTTTGGTTTTGTGGACTGTTTCTTTTGCTGTGCAAAAGCTTTTTATCTTGATGAAGTCCCAATAGTTCATTTTTGTCCTTGCTTCCCTTGCCTTTGGCGATGTTTCTAGGAAGAAGTCGCTGTGGCTGAGGTCGAAGAGGTTGCTGCCTGTGTTCTTCTTTAGGATTTTGATGGACTTCTGTCTCACATTTAGGTCTTTCAACCATTTTGAGTCTATTTTTGTGTGTGGTGTAAGGAAATGGTCCAGCTTCATTCTTCTGCATGTGGCTGTCCAATTTTCCCAACACCATTTGTTGAAGAGACTGTCTTTATTCCATTGGACATTCTTTCCTTCTTTGTCGAAGATGAGTTGACCATAGAGTTGAGGGTCCATTTCTGGGCTCTCTATTCTGTTCCATTGATCTATGTGTCTGTTTTTGTGCCAGTACCATACTGTCTTGATGATGACAGCTTTGTAATAGAGCTGGAAGTCCAGAATTGTGATGCCACCAGCTTTGCTTTTCTTTTTCAACATTCCTCTGGCTATGCGGGGTCTTTTCTGGTTCCATACAAATTTTAGGATGATTTGTTCCATTTCTTTGAAAAAAGTGGATGGTATTTTGATGGGGATTGCATTGAATGTGTAGATTGCTCTAGGTAGCATTGACATCTTCACAATATTTGTTCTTCCAATCCATGAGCATGGAACGTTTTTCCATTTCTTTGTGTCTTCCTCAATTTCTTTCATGAGTATTTTATAGTTTTCTGAGTACAGATTCTTTGCCTCTTTGGTTAGATTTATTCCTAGGTATCTTATGGTTTTGGGTGCAATTGTAAATGGGATCAACTTTAATTTCTTTCTTCTGTCTTGTTGGTGTATAGGAATGCCACTGATTTCTGTGCATTGATTTTATATCCTGCCACTTTACTGAATTCCTGTATGAGTTCTAGCAGTTTTGGGGTGGAGTCTTTTGGGTTTTCCACATAAAGTATCATATCATCTGCAAAGAGTGAGAGTTTGACTTCTTCTTTGTGGATTTGGATGCCTTTGATTTCTTTTTGTTGTCTGATTGCTGAGGCTAGGACTTCTAGTACTATGTTGAATAGCAGTGGTGATAGTGGACATCCCTGCCATGTTCCTGGCCTTAGGGGGAAAGCTCTCAGTTTTTCCCCATTCAGAATGATATTTGCTGTGGGTTTTTCATAGATGGCTTTTATGATATTGAGGTATGTGCCCTCTATCCCTATACTCTAAAGAGTTTTGATCAAGAAACGATGCTGTACTTTGTCAATGTTTTTTCTGCATCTACTGAGAGGATCATATGGTTCTTCTTTCTTTTATTAATGTATTGTATCACACTGATTGATTTGCAGATGTTGAACCAACCTGGCAGCCCAGGGATAAATCCCACTTGGTCATGGTGAATAATCCTTTTCATGTACTGTTGGATCCTACTGGCTAGTATTTTGGTGAGAATTTTTGCAACCATGTTCCTCAAGGATATTGGTCTGTAATTCTCCTTTTTGATGGGGTCTTTGTCTGGTTTTGGGATCAAGGTAATGGTGGCCTCATAAAACGAGTTTGGAAGTTTTCTTTCCATTTCTATTTTTTGGAACAGTTTCAAAAGAATAGGTATTAATTCTTCTTTAAATGTTTGGTAGAATTCCCCTGGGAAGCCATCTGGCCCTGGGCTCTTGTTTGTTGGGAGATTTTTGATGACTGCTTCAATTTCCTTAGTGGTTATAGGTCTGTTCAGATTTTCTGTTTCTTCCTGGTTCACTTTTGGTAGTTGATACATCTCTAGGAATGCATCCATTTCTTCCAGGTTATCTAATTTGCTGGCATAGAGTTGCTCATAATATGTTCTTATAATTGTTTGTATTTCTTTGGTGTTGGTTGTGATCTCTCCTCTTTCATTCATGATTTTGTTGATTTGCGTCCTTTCTCTTTTCTTTTTGATAAGTCTGGCCAGGGGTTTATCAATCTTGTTAATTCTTTCAAAGAACCAGCTCCTAGTTTCATTGATCTGTTCTACTGTTCTTTTAGTTCTATTTCATTGATTTCTGCTCTGATCCTTATTATTTCTCTTCCCTGCTGGGTTTAGGCTTTATTTGCTGTTCTTTTTCCAGCTCCTTTAGGTGTAGGGTTAGGTTGTGTATTTGAGACCTTTCTTGTTTCTTGAGAAAGGCTTGTATCACTATATACTTTCCTCTTAGGACTGCCTTCGCTATATCCCAAAGATTTTGAATAGCTGTGTTTTCATTTTCATTTGTTTCCATGAATTTTTTTATTTCTTCTTTAATTTCCTGGTTGACCCATTCATTCTTTAGTAGGATGCTCTTTAGCCTCCATGTATTTGAGTTCTTTCTGACTCTCCTCTTGTGACTGAGTTCTAGTTTCAAAGCATTGTGATCTGAAAATATGCAGGGAATGATCCCAATCTTTTGATATCGGTTGAGACCTGATTTGTGACCTAGGTGGTGATCTATTCTGGAGAATGTTCCATGGGCGCTAGAGAAGAATGTGTATTTAGTTGCTTTGGGATGGAATGTTCTGAATATATCTGTGAGGTCCATTTGGTCCAGTGTGTCATTTAAAGTCTTTATTTCCTTGTTGATCTTTTGCTTAGATGATCTGTCCAGTTCAGTGAGGGGGGTGTTAAAGTCCCCCATTATTATTGTATTGTTGTTGTTGTGTTTCTTTGCTTTTATTAGTAATTGGCTTATATATTTGGCTGCTCCCATGTTAGGGGCATAGATATTTACAGTTGTTAGATCTTCTTGTTGGATAGACCCTTTAAGTATTGTATAGTGTCCTTCCTCATCTCTTATTATAGTCTTTGGTTTAAAGTCTAATTTCTCTGATATAAGGATTGCCACCTCAGCTTTCTTTTGATGTCCATTAGCATGGTAAATGGTTTTCAACCCCCTCACTTTCAATCTGGGGGTGTCCTTGGGTCTAAAATGAGTCTCTTGCAGACAGCATATCGATGGGTCTTGTTTTTTTTTTTTCCAATCTGATAGCCTGTGTCTTTTGATTGGGGCATTTAGCCCATTTCATTCAGGGTAATGTAAATATGTAGATATGAATTTAGTGCCATTGTATTGCCTGTAAGGTGACTGTTATTGTATATTGTCTGTGTTCCTTTCTGTTCAATGTTACTTTTAGGCTCTCTCTTTGCTTAGAGCACCCCTTTCAATATTTCTTGTAGGGCTGGTTTCATGTTTGCAAATTCCTTTAGTTTTTGTTTTCCTGGAAGCTTTTATTCTCTCCTTCTATTTTCAATGACAACCTAGCTGGATATAGTGTTCTTGGCTGCATATTTTTCTCATTTAGTGCCCTGAAGATATCATGCCAGTCCTTTCTGGCTTGCCAGGTCTCTGTGGGTAGGTCTGTTGCCAATCTAATGTTTCTACCATCCTAGGTTACTGATGTCTTCTCCCGAGCTGCTTACAGGATTTTCTCTTTGTCTCTGAGACTCGTAAGTTTTACTATTAGATGTCGGGGTGTTGACCTATTTTTACTGATTTTGAGGGGGGTTCTCTGTGCCTCCTGGATTTTGATGTCTGTTTCTTTCCCCAAATTAGGGAAGTTTTCTGCTATAATTTGCTCCAATATACCTTCTGCCCCTCTCTCTCTTTCTTCTTCTTCTGGAATCCCAATTATTCTAATATTGTTTCATCTTATGGTATCACTTATCTCTCAAATTCTTCCCTCATGATCCCATAGTTGTTTATCTCTCTTTTTCTCAGCTTCTTTATTTTCCATCATTTGGTCTTCTATATCACTGATTCTCTCTTCTGCCTCATTTATCCTAGCAGTTAGAGTCTCCATTTTTGATTGCACCTCATTAATAGCCCTTTTGATTTCGACTTGGTTAGATTTTAGTTCTTTTATTTCTCCAGAAAGGGTTTCTCTAATATCTTACATGCTTTTTTCAAGCCCAGCTAGTATCTTTAAAATCGTCATTCTGAACTCTAGTTCCGACATCTTACAAATGCCCATATTGATTAGGTCCCTGGCAGTTGGTACTGTCTCTTGTTCTTTTTTTTGAGGTGATTTTTTCTGTCTTGTCATTCTTCCAGAAAGTGGTCCCTTTTCTGTTCAGAGAGTTGCTGCTATTCTTTTCTTCGATCTCCTGTTGAGTTTATAGTTGTTCTGAATGTTTTGACCCCTACCTAGCTGAATTACTGGCACCAGATGAAATTTAGGTCTCCTACTCCTGTGCCGTCTTGCTCCTCCTGAAAGAGTGCTACTCTTTAATTGACCAGTTAATCCTTTTATTCTTGACACTTCTAAGACTTTTCTTATTCTAGACATTTTTCTTCTAGGATGACAAAGAGAAGAGCGTGGAAGAGGAAATCCTACAAATAACTCTTCTTAACCTTGTGGAACAAATTATTACCATCTTCTTTACTCTTAACAACATGGCTTCCTCCTTCTGTCAAGTACCCCAATCTATTGGAATGAGTACATGTATTGCAGTAGAACTGAATTCATTGCTTTTGATCCCTTCAGATTGACTTGAGTGGCAAGAATTTGGTGACACCAATATTTCACTTCAGTGGGTCATCTCTTTTATCTCAACACTCTGTGCTTATTTTCTCTGAAGCTGGGAATGTTGAATGGGTTGTCTGCATTGAGCTAGTGGCCTGTTCTTATTATTTTGGGTATCATATTTACCTAACTCTGTCACTACCATGCTATACTATATAATTTTAGGTAAGTCCCATCATATATTTGGACTTCAGTTTCCAGATTGGAAAAATGGGAGGCTTGGACAAGATCAGAGGTCAAGAACTCAAATTCCTATGGTCAGGGTCACTGGGTGAGCACAATTCTAGGAGGTGATACTCACATTGTAGTCTATATAAATGGAAAATCCTTAGTTACCAGTGCTTTCTAGAGATATACCTCTTGGGGGCTCTGTATATAGGAAAGCCAGGGTATTAGGGCCATTATGCTAATTAATAGGGTCAAGGTATAATAATATAATGGCACAGCCTATGGCCAAGATCACGTCCTTCAAACCTTGACTCATACTGTGGTGTAGAGGTCTTTGGAACTTCTTCCCAGGTTTTATATATTATGATTTTGTTGGTTTGTTGTGTCTATAGGAACTCTTATTTCTCTTTTGTTTCTCCTTTGAGATATAGGCCTTTCTCTGATGCATACAATTACTTGAAACTAAAAAAGTACAGAAGAAATGGATAAAAGCAAGTACTTTACCAGTTGAAACATGATTCTGGATCAGAGAGCCCTTATTCTGCTTTCCAAAGACTGGTTCCTGGACTAGTTGCATAAGTATCACCTGGAGAACTCAACTAAAAATAATAAAAAAGCTTTCTGGGTTCACACCTACTGAATCTGCATCTCTGGGTGGAGGCCAGGAAGTTTGTGTGTTGTTAAGGCTCCCCTAAGTGATTCCAAGAGGCAGCCAGGGTTGGGAATCAGTGACTGCAGAAGTGTCTGGAAAGAGCAGACTTTTTTTCTGTGGATCAACTCTCCACCTCCAGTGTGAAGCTGCTTACTCTGGGTAAAGATTGGGTGCTGTGGCATGGACCAGTTCAAGTTAAAGACAATACTTCTTTCTCTAGATAATTGATTTAAGATGCTCAGGTGCTTACAGGAGCACAGGTCTGAATATGCTTATCAAACTGTTTTGAAGTGTTTAGCTTTAATGGGTGACTAGGATTTTTAAAACTGAAGATTGGCTAAGGATTGGCACTAATGTTTTAAATCCCCAAGTAATAGTATTTGCTTTAAATTGAATTCAATTAATTACCCTTTTGCTCTCTGTTTTTTTGTTTGTTTGTTTGTCTTTTTGTAAGTTTCTAGTTAGTCTAGTTGGGATTTGATTTTTAATAGGGTATATGCAGAATTGGACTGAAAAGAAAATGTTTCTATTCAACAGATTAAAAATCAGAATTCATTATTTTAGTTTTCTTATGTCTGGGTCTATAAAGTACAACTGAATTGGGTGCAGGACCATAAATTAGCTCCAGAAAGTTCTCTAGAAGATATCCTGATGGCAGATAAATAGCATCCTATTCCTGCTCCTTACCTCATAGCTTAATTGTGATGACATGTGGTAATTTGATGGACTCAATTTTGCCAGCTAGCCTGAGGATAGTATTCACACAGCATTAATGTCAGCACCACCTTCCTTGGAGCCTATGGCAGACATGGACTATCAATCATGACATCTTTTATACTGATCCTTGATGTGAACTCCTTCCAAAAAGTGATTCAAGGCAATACTACCAATTGCCCAGAACTGCTTTACCAAATGATCTATAGTGTGGTGGAGTGAAAAAAGTGGAGGAATAAAAGGGAAAAGACTCATCTCTGATCTGGAACAAGCCACTTCCTCTCTCAGGTTTTCTGTTCCTCACTTATGAAATGAGATGGCTGGTTCCTTTTCAGTGTTTGTTCTTTTCATTGAGTTCATGCTAGTGTATTGCTTTGTTGTCCCAGTAGTTAGGGACATCAGCTAATGGCTACTGCTCAGTAGTTTTTAAAAATGTTAGCTCATTTCATACCTGTTTTTTTACTTCTTCAGTTTAACACTAGATGATCTCTTAGATTTGTTTCAGCTTTAAAAGTGCAACACCTAGAACCTTATATATTAACTGTTGTGATATTGTAATTTAGGCTTCCTTTTTTTTTTTTTTCTTTACAAGATTTATTTGAGAGAGAGAGAGAGCAGGGTTGGGGGGAGGTGGGGAGGGACAGAACAGAGGCAGAGAAATTCTTTTTTTTTTTCTTAAAGATTTTATTTATTCATTTGACAGAGACACAGCAAGAGAGGGAACACAAGCAGTGGGAGTGGGAGAGGGAGAAGCAGGCTTCCTGCCAAGCAGGGAGCCCGGTGTGGGGCTGGAGCCCAATGCGGGGCTCGATCCCAGGGCCCTGGGATCATGACCTGAGCTGAAGGCAGACGCTTAACCAGCTGAGCCACCCAGGCGCCCCTAGGCTTCTTTAGGGTAAAATAAACGTGGAGATGGGTAGAAATAAATTTATGTGAAACTCAGAATTGGATACTTAGAATAGATTCTCCCTGAGATAAAGAATTCTTTTGCTCTGAACCTCCCTTTCTCTTGACCTCTTCAATTTTCTAAAATCTGAAATATTGAATGTCCTATATTCTGATTAGATTGTCATGTTTTTCTGTTATATTCAGCTCATAGGCTGTTGACCAACTTTCAGACAAAAACTTCCAAAGCTGGAAGTTGATAAAGTACACAAATGTATGAAAAGCCAAAGTTGGCCCAACATTTTATCCAGGAATTCTTCCTGCTTTAACCATTGACCCAGGGCACTCCTCTCTACAGTGGCACTTAACCATCAGGTAGCTAGCTCCTGTAGGGGAGTGGAATAGTTTCACTGTCTACAGTTCTGTTTCGGCAATGGAGTAGACGGAGACATAAAGCACTTACTGGGAAAGCAGTGTTTCTCCCCCCGCCAAAACCATCAGTTTAAAGGCAAAAACAAACCATCAGTATACTAAACCTTACTCATCAGTTTCTATTACAGGTGGTGACCCTGATCTTAAACTGCTAAAACCTTAAAGTTCTTCCTTTAAATCTAAAGGAGTCATGAATAATCATTCTTTTTAAAGATGTAGTGCATGAATAAAGTGATGTGCTCTTTGAGGGTGTTATTCAAAATATAAAAGGTGTTATCCATAATACCTCTTTTACTGTAGAAAATGCATGCTTGCTAACTTGGGCTTCAGCTGTTGTTAAAAGAAAATCTGCAGATAGAGCAAAAGGGCAAAAGGGTGACATCTGGCATAACAGACTTTCTAAGATGATTTTGGCATAAAGCCTGCATTAAACCATAGAAGCAGAAAAAAAAATCTATTGAAATAAAAAGAAAAAAGGAGGACAATGCAACACTGACTTCTAATTTTTAGCAAACCTGTTTAAAATGAGTGCAACCGTTTTGTTGTTGTTATGACCTGAAATGGGCCATCACCTCTAATATTGGCTCTGAAAGACAGGAGAATATGACTACGTGATATTTTTTCAAGTGGAGGAGGCTGAATCTTTTCATAAATTCCCAGCCACTGTACACTTCACCTTTTCCCCTGAGTGAGTAATGCACAAAAATGTCTACATTATTACAGGATCTCCTCCACCTGACTTATTTGGATACTTGGTAAATGTAATGCATCAAGTGCTGTTTGAAGTAATAAGAAATATATTTCATATTCAAAACAACAGTGGCATGGAAATTATGATCTCTGTACCTTGACAAGAAAATAATATACTATTGGATACAAACAAAGGACAAATTAGGATAAAGTTTCTAAATATGTAATTACTCAAGACACTGAAAGTTAAGAATCATTGTAGAGAATTACCTTTGCAGGAAGCAGGTTTAAGACTAACAATTTCGTGGGCTCCCCTTTTTCTTAAAATATATTATTATGCCTGCATCATCTCAGCTTGAAGCTGAGTAGGTAAGTGAGAGGGAGGCAGGAGTGTAACTAGAGATTCTGGATGATCAATAGTCTATTGTTTGACAGCTCCAAGGCAGTGATTCTGCTGAATTTTGAGTGACTGAGTCCTCTGGTTAGTTCTGATCTGAGCAGTTTCAGTTTGTGCCTGTTGCTTTGATATGCATGCACATCTGTGAGGTGAACAAGCCATGGCAACAATTCTGTTAAAAATCAGCTTTTGTGTTTGGCCTTGGACACCATTCACTTACACTGGAGCTTGAACTTTACTGATGTAAAGGACTTATGCTTTCACCCTAGTTTCTCACATGGAAATGAAAGTGAGAATATTAACCATGGTATGACCTTGATCTGCACGTGACTAGATATCAGTGGGAGTTTGGCATGTGAATTGGGGACACAATAGGGCCTTTGAGAATTGCTTATAAATAGAACCTGTGCTGCCTTACATGATTTATAAAGACATGATTTCAGAGATTGAGCAATATTTGTTGGTTGAATGAGAGTAAACTAATGACAAGCAACAGAATGTTACTTTATACAGCAGCTATATAAAACCTTTCTAGGGTAGAGTTCCTTGACCCAGACATTGAATTACATGAATTTTTGTTCCTAATTTCTCACTAATTCTAATACTAAAAGTGCAAGCTCCACCATTTGGTTTTTATAAGTTAAGAGGAATTCTAAATAAAAAGACTGGGGAGAAAGTGTTAAATGAAGGAGAATGAGATGCTAAGAGCATTTAGAGGAGATACATCTTGAGCATTAATGAGAAATTTAATCCTCCTGGATGTTCAGGTTGACCTGAAGATAAAGGACCATGGATTTAAATTTTTTTTCTCTCTCCTTTATCTGTTAGAGTGGTGACTCCTTTTATGAGTTCTCTAGTGCTACAGGGTGTACTCTTTATCATACTGGGTTTAGATATACAAAGAGTGGATCCAAACTGGAAAAAAAATCAGTCACACAAAGATGGGTGTGAATATTCAGAATTAAGGAGGAAGTGGAGAAGAGTGACTGAGGACATAGGCTCCGAAATCATATTGTGTTTCTCATCCTATTTCTGCCACTTACTATCTTCATGAGTTACTATGCCCAAGTATTCTTCTTTGTATCATGGGGATAATATGGTTGGATATGGTGGATTAGTACTCAAATCATCCTACCTTCTTTGTAGTCTGACTTCTCTGTAGTGTAGAAAACTAAAAATTGTATTCCTAAACTTGTTTGCTTCTCCCCTTGAAGGATGAACTTATATAGGAATTGTCCTTGTGCCATAAGAACCTTAGAAGAATGACAAAATATTATTTTAAAAAGTGTTTTTCAAAAATTGGACAACAAGCACTGCAATACTGTGATCTCTGAGAGAAGAGACACAAATGAGGTGAGCCCAACCATCAGCTCAGTTTACTGCCCAAGAACACTTTCTGGGTTACAGCATAGAGAAGGGAAACCAAAGAAAGCCTAGTAGCTTTGCTGAATCAAGGCATAGAGATGAGAGCCCAGGGAAGACAAGGAGGCTATAATTTGCAAGACCAAATGTTAGAAAGGAGAAAGCTGTAAAGAGCAAAAACTCCAGAGATTTGCAGAGGGGTCCTATTTAGTCTGAGTACTGATTTGTGTCAACATGAGGTGCAATTTCATGAAGCTGGGGAAAGAGAAAACACTGGAAGTCAATAGGCCAAATAATTCCAGGAGCGCATAAGGCTAGATAGAGATACATCACATTTCTTCCAGCCAAAGTGGTTAACCTTCATTACACATAAGCCACTGGGTAAGAGTCCTCAGAAAGGTCATGCTTTAGCAGTGAAGATAAATTATCCCAGAAAGAAGATGATTTTGTGTATGCCAAGGGAAGTGAGGGGAGGGATGTGAAGCCACAAGAGAATCAAACTGAACTGAAAGTCTTTATTGCATGCCAAAATAAAGTTGGATTTAAAAAAAAAAAATACAATAAAAACTACTACTTACTATCTTTAAATTCACAATGTTTGGCATTAGTGAAAATTTCCGGGCATGCTAGGAGATAGGAAAACATCATCAAAGAGAAAAATTAATAGAAAAAGATAAAGAACTGATAGAGATGATGGAATTGACAGGAAAGAACCCTAAAACAGCGAATCCATATTTTATAAATTTGTTGAAGAACATAAAAGAGTGAACATTAAGAGATAAATGAAAAATATGGAAAAGACCCAAGTAGAACTCAAAGCAATGAAAATATAATATCTGAAATAAAAAATACACAAGAGGAGATTAGTAACAAATTAAAGCAGAAAAAAATCAGTGACCTTAAAGACATAGCACTAGAGATGATTAAAAATAAAGCATGGAAAGAAAAAAGATGGAACAAAACTTAAAACAGCACCAGGAAACTGTGGAATGTTATTAATATGTCCAACATATATTTGAGTCCTAGAAGGAAAGGAAAGTGGTGGAGTAGGGAGACAACAGGTACAGAAGTATTTGAAGAAAATGGCTCAAATTTTTCCAAATTGACAAAAGCTTAAATCCATGGATCGAAGAAGCTCAAAGAATCCCAACTGAAATAAAAATACAGAGAGCTACACCAAGGTACAACATTATCAAGTTATTGAAAAAATGTGATACTGAGAAAATCTTAAAAGCTGCCAAAGAAAAGACAAAATCTGTCATTCAAAAATGAAGGAAAAGTATACATATATATATTTTTAAAGATTTTATTTATTTATTCATAAGAGAGAGAGAGAGAGGTAGAGGGAGAATCAGGCTCCCCGCCGAGCAGGGAGCCCGATGCGGGACTCCATCCCAGGACCCTGGGATCATGACCTGAGCCGAAGGCAGACACTTAACCATCTGAGCCACCCAGGCACCCGAAAAATATATTTTTCAAACAATTGGAAGCTAAGAGAATTGTTTGCCAATAAGACTGCACCACAGTGACTGTTATAGAAATTTTTTCATGCAGAAGAAAATTGGTACCAGAAAAAACTGTATTTATAAAAACAAATGCAGATTGTCATATATAGTAAATGTGTGGGTAAAAACAAAATATATTTTGATTTCATTCAGAAAATCTCTTAAAATAGGGGCGCCTGGGTGGCTCAGTGATTAAGCGTCTGCCTTCAGCTCAGGTCATGATTCCAGGTCCTGGGATCGAGCCCCGCATCGGTCTCCCTGCTCAGCAGAAAGCCTGCTTCTCCCTCTCCCAAACCCCCTGCTTATATTCCCTCTCTCACTGTGTCTCTCTCTGTCCAGAAAAAAAACAACAACAACAACTCTTAAAAGATAAAAAGATAATGGCTAAAAATAAAATAGCATATTGTGGGGTTTATAACATATGTAGAAGTAAAAACATATGAAAGCACAAACGATGAAAGAAGAAATACAAGTATGCTACTGTAGTGGTATGAACTATATAGCAAGTATTTTTTTTGAACCTTGATTGTGATATATACACCTTGAAGGTGTATTATAAACCATAGAGCAATCCCTAAAGAGTAAGTAAATATATGTAGAAAGTCAGCCATTAGTAGAGATAAAGAGAATCATAACCAAATACTCAACCCAAAAGAAGAAGGAAAAGAGAAGAAAAAGGAACAATGAACAAATGGGACAATTAATTAGGAAAACAAACAGCAAAATAGAATGTTTAAAACGTTCATATTTATAATCACAATAAAAGTAAATTGTATAAGCACTCAAAAATAGACAAAGGATTGTCATATTGGATAAAAAAGCAAGACACTATACTAAGAGATGAAAAGGCCAGGGGAAGATATATTAACCAAACAAACGGATAGGGGAAGAAATATTATACAAACCATAATCAAAAGAAAGCTGGAATGACTATACTAATATCAGAATAGACTTAAAAACAAGGGATTTTACCCGAGATAAAAAGAAACATTTTATAATTAAAATGGGCCATTTAATAAAGAAGATAAAACAGTCCTAAATATATACTCATAACAGAGCTTCAAGATACATGACTCCAAATCTGATAAAACTGAAAGATAAGGGAGATCTATACCTATAGTTGAAAATTTAAGTAACTCTCAGAAATTTATATGCAAGTTAACAAAAATAAGGATAGTGCTATAATAAGATTGAATGCTTGTGTCTCCCCCAAATTCATATGTTGAACCCCTCATCTCCAAGTGACAGTATTTGGAGGTTGGGGCCTTTGGGAGGTAGGTGATGTTACATTAGGTTATGAGGGAGGGGAGCTCTCATGGTGGTAACACCACACTTAAATTAAAAGCAAAACAAAACACAAGAGCCCTCTCTCTCCATTTGCACCCAACAAGGAAAAGCTAAATGAGCAAAGAGCAAGGCGGTAGCCATCTACAAGCCAAAAGGAGGGCCTACAACCAAGAACTGAATCTGTTACACATTGATCTTGGATTTTCTAGCCTCCAAAACTGTGAGGAATAAGTGTTTTCGAAGCCACCCACTCTATGAAAATATTCACTGAATAATCCATATACTGGGATACATGCTGGTTTATAATTTTTTCATGGAAGCATTTCCTCTTCTATTTTTATAAAAGTTTGTATAGAATTGGTTGTTCCTTAAATGTAGAAATCACCAGTGAAGTAATTGGAGGCTAGAATTTTCTTTGCTTGAACATTCTTAACTAACTCTCATCTGAAAGCCAGCAAGGAAAAGGGGTCCTAAAACCACAGGAATTGAATTATTCTAACCACCTGCCAACAGGAAATGATTTCTCTTGTAGAACTTCCATAGGAAAACATAGCCATGTGGGCACATTGATTTTAGCCTAGCAAGACCTATGTCTGACTTATGATATATAGAACTATAAGATAATAAATTTGTGTTGTTTTAAGCCACTTGTTAGAGGAGCAACTAATACACCAGTATTCTAAAAGAAAAACACATTTGGGAGACTCACAGTATCTGATTATAAGTCTTACTATGAAACTAGAGTAATCAGCGTAGTATGGTATTGTCATAGGGATATTATCTCAAAAGTTCTGGTGTCAGAACCCCTGACACCAAATTTTTAAGAATTAAAAATTGAGAGTCTGGGGCGCCTGGGTGGCTCAGTCGTTAAGCGTCTGCCTTCGGCTCAGGTCATGATCCCAGGATCCTGGGATCGAGCTCCGCATCGGGCTCCCCGCTCCACGGGAAGCCTGCTTCTCCCTCTCCCACTCCCTCTGCTAGTGTTCCCTCTCTCTCTGTGTCTCTCTCTGTCAAATAAATAAATAAAATCTTTAAAAAAAAAAAAAATTGAGAGTCTAATAGTGCTTTTTGCTTATCTGAGTTATATGGGTTTTGTCTGTTGATATATACCATATATTTTAATTGTTTAACATAAAAAACTTGAGTCTAAAAAATTTTATATTGGAACTATTTTAAATATTAACTTAATTATTGAACAAATTTGAAAAATAGCTAAGTTCACAATCCCCTCAAAAATTAGAAGAGTGGCATTATTTTTCATTTTTGAAAATTTTTAAATTTCTGTTTATTAAAAGACAGGTAGATTTCATATTTTTTATGGCTGAATAATAATCCATTGTTTATATATACCACTTCTTCTTTATCCATTCATCAGTCAAGGGACACTTGGGCTGTTTACATAATTTGGCTATTGTAGATAATTGCTGCTATTAACATCAGGGTGCAGTCATCCCTTTGAATTAGTATTTTTGTATTCTTTGGATAAATACCTAGTTGTGCACCTGCTGGCTCATAGAGTAGTTCTATTTTTAACTTTTTGAGGAAGCTCCAAACTGTTTTCTAGAGTGGCTGCACCAGTTTGCATTCCCACCAACAGTGTTAAGAGTGTTCCCCTATGTCTACATTCTCACCAACATCTGTTGTTTCTTATGTTGTTGATTTAGATGGAGCTAAAAAGTATTATGCTAAGTGAAATAAGTCAAAGAAAGATGAATACCATATGCTTTCACTCATATGTGGAATTTAAGAAACAAAACCACTGAGCAAAGGGGAAAAAAATAAGAG
Source organism: Neomonachus schauinslandi (assembly GCF_002201575.2). Classification (NCBI taxonomy): domain Eukaryota; kingdom Metazoa; phylum Chordata; class Mammalia; order Carnivora; family Phocidae; genus Neomonachus; species Neomonachus schauinslandi. The sequence continues at coordinate 67,513,849 of NC_058414.1, forward strand.
AAAGACAAACCAAGAAACAGACTCTTAACTATAGAGAACAAACTGATGTTTACCAGAGGGGAGGTGGGTTGGGGATGGGTTAAATAGGTGATGGGGAGTGAGGAGTACACTTGTGATGGATGAGCATCTGGTGTTGTATGGAAGTGTTGAATCCCTACCTTATACACCTGAATCATCTAATATTAAACTGTATGTTAACTAACTGGAATTCAGATAAAAACTTAAACTGTTAATAAACCGGTAAGTAGAAGCAAAAAAAATGTAGATTCTCATTTCTGTTCTGCATTTAATTTGTTGCAATATTACATTTAATGTAGCCTCTAGAAAACTCTATTGAAATACTATGAAAGAATGAAAGTGAAAGGGTAAATGACTTAGTGTAATTATGAAACTGATTTTGACCTGAGGGATCTCTGAAAGGATGTCTGAGATCTAGATCACATTTTGAGAACTACTTACATAGATCAACGGAACAGAATAAAGTTGGGAAATAGACCAGTTATATATATTTAGTGGATTTTGAACAGAAGTACAATGACAATTCAATAGGAAAAGGATAATCTTTTCAGTAAATGGTGTGTAACAACTGGGCAGGTATATTTGGAAAACTGAACTACAATCCTTCCCTCACACCACATAGAAAAAGAACCCAAAATGGATCATAGACTTAAATACAGGAGCTAAAACTGTAAACCTGATAGATAAAAACATAGGTAAAATCCCATGTGTTAGGCTCAGATCTTTTATTTTTTATTTATTTTATTTTATTTTATTTTATTTTTTTAAAGATTTTATTTATTTATTTGAGACAGAGAGAATGAGAGAGAGAGAGCACATGAGAGGGGGGAGGGTCAGAGGGAGAAGCAGGCTCCCTGCCGAGCAGGGAGCCCTATGCGGGACTCGATCCAGGGACTCCAGGATCATGACCTGAGCTGAAAGCAGTCGCTTAACCAACTGAGCCATTCAGGCACCCAGGCTCAGAGCTTTTAGAAAGGCCTCAGAAGATAGCACAAACCATAAAAGAACAACAACAAAAATCAGACATCATCAAAATTTTTATTCTTTGAAAGAAACGAAAACACAAGCCACAGATTGGAGAAAAATACTTGTCAATCATTTCTATAACAAAAGACTTCCATCCATAGTATTAGGCTGCATGAGTTGATTATATATTAAGAAGACAAAAAATATGATTTAAAAAATGAGCGTAACATTTGAACAAATACTTTACACAAAAAGATATGTGAAAGATGGGGAAAATACCATGAAAATTGTTCATCATCATTAGTTATTAAGACAATGCTACATTTCCCACAGCACACCTATTAGAATGGATAGGAAAAGAATTATGTATCAAGTGTTGTCATTAGGACAGTACTAATTTTCTCACAATACACTCACTAGAATAAATAGGAAAATAATAGCAATATCAAGTATTGGTGAGGATATAGAATATCCATGTCTCTCATACACAGCAGGTTGGAAAATGGCTTGAAATTTTCTTGTAAAGTTGAGCATATCCCATATGACTCAAAAAATCTATTTTTGGAATTTACTCATGAGAAATGGAAACATATTCACAAATAGACTTGTAAGTGAATATTCCTAGCACTTTACTTATAGTATCTTTGAACTGCCAACAACCTAAATGTCCAGTTAGGTTCATGCACGAAGAAACTGTGGTCTATCCATACTTGGAATATTAATCAGCAATAGAAACAAACTACTACTGATATGTGCAACAACATATAAACTCAAAAGCCCTTCTACTAGGTGAAAAAGCCAGACACAAAAGATAATATAATGTATGATTCCATTTATATGAAATTCTTAAAAAGGCAAAATTGTAATAATAGAAAGTAGATCCGTGGTTGCTTGGGGATTATCATAGCAGGTGACGACTGAAGAGAAAGATACCTGTGAACATTTTTGGGTAGTGAGAATGTTCTAGATCTTGATTGTGATGGTAGTTACATAACTGTATAACTTCTCAAAACTCATCTCTGCACTTACCACAGGAAAATGTAATTTGAATGCCAATAAAGTCAATTTAAAGAAACTACATCTCTCAGCCTCACTTGCAGCAAGAGCTCTAGGTATAAATTAACCAGTAAGATACATTTCTTGAGGGGCGCCTGGGTGGCTCAGTCATTAAGTGTCTGCCTTTGGCTCAGGTCATGATCCCAGGGTCCTGGGATCGAGCCCTGCATGGGGCTCCCTGCTCAGTGGGGAGCCTGCTTCTCCCTCTCCAACTACCCCTGCTTGTGCTCTCTCTGTCAAATAAATAAATAAAATCTTTAAAAAAAATACAGTTCTTGACATTTGAAAGACTGAAGTAAGGTAGATGATGGGCTCCTGCAGCTTCTGCTTTTTCTGCTGGCAATGAAGTAGTGGAGGAGGCATTTAATTTGTCCTGTGGCAGTGTTAAGCAGAGTTCACCATGTCCAGTTATTCGCTCTGTAGGTGCCAAGAGGCAGGCATGGGACATCTATTCTGCTAGTGCAGATTGTAGCTAGCAGGGAATGATTCCTAAGCTGACAGCTATGGCAGCTTCTGATTTATGGCAATTCTCTGATTGTGGCAGCCACCTGGCCGTTGTGGCTTCCTAACCAGTGTTTTGGGGCCAGTGGTTTCCTGATCTAAAAGAGGCAGCACTGATTTTGTGGTGTGGCTTCTGGCTTCTGGAAATTTTCTCCTTAAACTCAACCCAGAATCTGTTTCTTCAGCCTTTTGAATGATTCTATAAGCTACATAATATCCTATAATAAAAATTCTTCATTTAACCCATCTACAATGGAGTTTATTCTTTAAATGTCAATATATGGACTTGAAGGCATATTCTAAGAAATAAATGAAATTTTGTAGGTAAAAAACTTAATAGTTCTTTACTAAGTAGTAAATAACTCAAATATTTATTATTATTGCTGTATGTTGATAGATAAACATAGAGTGAGCAAGTCAGCCAAGTATAAAACAGAGGGTTGACTTTTTACTTATCATCTTAGTTCGGGTTGCCATAATAAATTATCATGGACTGGGTGGCTTGAATAACACACATGTCTCAGAGTTCTGAAAGCTGGAAGTCCAAGATCAAGGTGCCAGCAGATCCAGTGTCTGTTGAGGGCCCCTTTCCTGGTTTATGGTTGCTGTCTTTTCATGGTATCCTCAAAGAGCAGCAAGTTCTCTGATGATTCTTATCAGGGCACTAATCCCATTCTTGAGTGTTCTGCCCTCATAACCTCATCTAAAACTAATTATCTCCTAAAGGCCCCACCTTTGAATACAGTCACACTGGGGGAAAGGTTTCAACAGATGAATTTTGGGAGAATATAAGCATTCAGTTCTTAACACTCATCTATTGAGAGAGAACTGAAATCACGTGAAATTAGATTTGGAAAACTGTGGAGTGTGACAGTCCTAATGTAAATATCTAGCAAAAACATCTAATTGATGTTTTAAATGGGTTTGAGAGGTTGGGAAAAAAGATGGTATTAGCAAGAGGCAGCTTCAGTTCACAGAGAAATGAAATGTGCCGCTGCTTTTTAACTGGCAGATTAAGGGGATGGCTATAGACATAATTCAGCAAGGAATTTGACCAAGTTGTAATATCCTTAGTAATAAGATGGAGAAATGTAAACTGTCTCATAACACAATACAGTGACCTATCTGACTCAGTACATCTAATGTGGGACCAATTAGTGAGTGCCTACTGGCAGGCTCAACCCCACCTGAGGCTCTGAGACCATTTCTGACCCAGGTCAAGATTTAGGTCAGGAACTCCATGTCCAAGCATGCTAGTCAGCATCATACCTTGTTCTCCCAGACATGCTGCTTGAAATCTTGATTTAGGATCTTGGAGTCATTTTTGACATCCCTCTCATTTCTTATGTTCATTGTCTATTAAATATTGATTAAATTTGTCTTATCCCAATCATTCCTACTGTCATTTGTCTCAGTGCCTATCTTATCTTCTTTCAACTATTATAACAGGCTTCTAACTAGTCTTTCCATCACAGCTGCCATGCTACTCCCTACTGGTCCTTCCCATTGTTCCCAGTCATCTCCTAAAAGTCAAACATGATCATGTCACTCTCCTAAGTATCCCAAACAAAATCTAAATCTCCTTCTTGATCTGACCCAGATCTGTATTTCTAGATTCATTTTCTGTGTCTGTCTGCTTGTATACAATATTCATGTTCAAAACACTTCAGGTTCTTTGAGTCTGTGTTTTGGGCCTGGCTATTTCCATGCCTGTTCTCTCCTACATGCTCACTCTCAGATGATTCTTCCTCTTTAAAGGCGACTGAAATTAAATATATGTGTATATTACACTGTTGATTATAGCCAAGTTGCACAGGACTCCAGGGGCTCCACTCACATTGTAGTTTACGTGAAAGATATACTGCACAGTCCCTGTGGGCAAGCCCTTCACTTATCCTTCAATGTGAATGACAGTCCCTGGAGTTTTGAAACTGGTTGGCTATGAACATGCAAAGTCATATGCTGAAAATATTCAAATTGTTTGTAACTATAGAGAGCACACTCAAGTCTCAATTTATTGCCCTATACTCTCCTCCCCTTTCCAAAAGTAACAGCTAGTATCTGTTGGGTTATATTATTTTATATCCTATTTTATGTATTTATCTATGTATGTGTGCACATACATTCTTCCGTGAGTAGGATCATAATGAACATTTTGTGCTATAATTTTTTTATGTTTTTCTATGTGCCTTAGAAAATATTGCTGGTCAATATATATAGACCTGCCTCATTTCTTCCCCTCCCATTCCTTTTTAAGTTGAACTAATTTATTAGAATTCAGTTCACATCATGTCTGTTTTTGTCAAACTCCTCTTGAAAGGTCAGTTACCATTTGTGTGCAGTCTCAACACTGAACATTCCAATATACTAGCATTTATTAGAATAAGTTATAATTATGTCCCTACAGTTTATTTTCTCCCTAAATGTGATCTGATATCCTCAGATAGAGATTGGGTTTTTGGAACATTTTAGTAGCTCAAGAAAAATATCTGTGAATAATTTGTTATGTTGGAGTTTTCCTAATAAGCCCAGTGCTAGATAGTTAAGGAGATGAAAGCAAGTGCCATATTCCTTGGACATCTCTTTGGATTGGAATGATTAATGTATAAATCTCTGAATTCTCCAAGGAAAGGTATTGATTGCCTTGTTTTCTGGGCATTTTTAAGGCTCTCCTTGGTAATATTTTTGGAGTATTCTTTGACTTGTGAAATATGAAACTTCAGGATGAAATGCAAAATTTAAGGAGAAATTCCTATTCTTCCAGGTTGTTAGTGCCTCTAGGCCCAAATTCATTTTAAACTGGGACTTAATTGAACCAGAGTGTTTTCCTAGCTTATCTTTTCCTCTTACAGATATAAATTAAAGCTCATGCTAAAAGCCTGCTCTTTATTATTTACTTTTTTTTTAAGTTGAGGTACGATTGGCATATAACATTGTATTGGCTTTACGTATACAACATAATAATTCAGTAACTCAGTATATTGCAAAATGATCATCACAATAAGTATAGTTAACATCCATCACAGTACACAGTTAAATTTGTGTGTGTGTGATAAGAACTTTGATTTTACTCTTAGGAACTTTCAAATCTGCAATACAGTATTATTAGTAGTAATTTTTTTTTTTTTTTTTTACAAACACATACCAATGCATAACTGCAGGGTGAGATTTATTTTGTTTTCACTATATAATTAGTAGGTTTACTTCATGAATATGAACAAATCAAGTTTATAAGATCAATTTTATAGACTTTTTATGTATTTTCTTTATTTTTTAAGGTATTTATCTTGAGAACTAAGAGAAAGGGTAAATGGAGCTGAGAATGCAGTATTAACTATAGTGACCATACTATACATTATATGCCTATGACTTATTTATTTCATAAGTAGAAATTTTTGCCTTTTGATCCCCTTCAACCATTTCACCCATCCCCTACCCCATTTCTGGCAATCAACAATCTGTTCTCTGTACCTATGAACTTATTTATTTCTTTATTTAGACTCCATATATAAGTTGAATCATACAGTATTTGTCTTTACCTGACTTATTTCATAGCATAATGCCCTCAAGTTTCATCTATGTTGTTGCAAATGGCAAATTTTCCTTCTTTTTTATGGCAGGATAATACTCAACTGTGTATATGCCACATTTTTAATCCAATCATCCATCAGTAGATACTTAGCTTGTTTCAGTATCTTGGCAATTGTAAATAATTCTGTAATGAACATGGGGGGGGGTACATATATCTTTTCAAGTTAGTGTTTCATTTTCTTTGGATAAATACCCAGAAGGGGAATTTGTAGATCATATAATAGTTCTATTTTTAATTTTTAGAAGAATCTTCATACTGTTTTCCATAGAGGCTGCTCTAATTTATGTTCTCACCAACAGTGCACAAGGGATATCTTTTCTCAACATCCTTGCCAATACTTGTTATTTCTTGTCTTCTTGATGGTAGCCATTCTAACAGGTATGAGATAAAACAGAATTGTAGTTTTGATTTGCATTTCCCTGGTGATTAGTGATGTTGAGCACCTTTTTTTCATTTCCCTGTTGGCCATCTGTATACCTTCTTTGGAAATGAGAGATAATGGAGGTGTATTGGAGCAAACATTTTGTGTGTTATCAAATTTAAGTTGTTATCAATCTAAACTAGATTAGGATGATAATTGTAATAAGTAGTGTAGTAAGTAACACAACAACTAAAAGATGTAGTGAAAGAAATGAGAACTAAAATGGTACACTCCTTTAAAACCAAAGAAGGCAGTAATAGAGGAATAGAAACAAAAAAGACAAAAGACCTATAGAAGATCAATATGCAAAACTAATAGCAAAATGGCAGACATAAATCCTACTGTGTAATATTTACACTAAATGTAAATAGGCTAAATACTTCAATGAAAAGGCAAAAATTGACAAAATGGATTTAAAAAACAATAGAACTATACGTTGTATATGAGACCTATTGAGAACTAAAAACAAAAATAGGTTGAAAATAAAATGATGGAAAAAATATGCCATGCACACAGTAACCAAAAGTGGGGTTGCAAATATCAGACAAAATATCAGACAAAAATGTTACTAGAGGCAAAAAGGGACATTTTATAATATCTCATGCATCTTATATGTCTAATAAGAGTCACAGAATACATGAAGAAAAAATTGATATGAAGCAAAACCTGATAGAAATATATGAAGCAAAAACTGACAAATGTACGACTCAACAGTTAATAGTTGGGAGGCTTATTTATCTTGCTTTCAATAATGAATAAAAAAAACTAGGCATGATGTACAAAATAAAAGACTTGAACAATATTATAAGCCAATTAAACCTAACAGATCTATGGGACACTCAATCCCCAAATAATAGAACACATGTTCCTCTCAAGTACACATGAAATACTGTACAGGATAGACTGTATACCATAAATGGCTCTCCATAAATTTGAAAGGGTTGAAACCATATAAAGTTTTTTCTCCAACTATAATTGAATGAAATTAGAAATCAGTAACTGCAGATTTGTGATCTCTAACCTTGGATGAGCCTTAGCTTCACTTGTATGTTCTGTATATGGCATAGGTTACCTCTTTTAATTTCACGTAACAGCTTAAAAACTTCACTGCTCTTTAATACTTCCAATTGTACCTCTAACTTTATTGAGAAAGTGGAGGCCACCGAGCAGAAACACTTGAGCCTCTTCCATTTTGTCATATTTACAGGCTTTGTTGAATCTACCCTCTTCTTCCTCACCTTTTCCTTCTGCTTTTGGAAGAGGACTCTTTTCTACTGATCGGGGTCAAACACTACACCTGCTCTGTGGATTCCACCCCTCCCAGTCTCCATAAGAACCTGCTACGACAACTGTTTTTCTCTTTTTCTGTATCATTGGTCTCTCCCCACCGTGGGCTTTTTATCCTTAACTATAAATATGTTTAGTTTCTTCCCACCTTAAAACTACTGAACTCATCCTCAGTCCACACTATTGACCAATACCTTGCCTTTCTTTCACTGTCTAAAATTCTTTAAAGTGCTGTTGTGGGTATCCTGGCTAAGATACTAAGCATAGGAGCTTTAAGAACCTAACAATAAAGACTGGAAACTGAGTTATTTCAAAACTTTATGAATTTTTTTTTTTCTGTAAGGGCAGAATAAAATATTCCTTTGGCTCTGGAAAAAATATTTAATTGGACCCTTTTGTTAGATAAATATAAAGCAAGTATTTGCCTATTGCTCTTGTGAAGAATAGAACACTATTAATCCAAATCTGACAGATTTTTTAGAATGAGAAGTTAAATATTCTCTTGGCGTAATATAAATTGTTCTATGTTCCTGGAGAAGATTAACATCTCTGAGATGTTCTTTGTGTTTGTTTATGTGGTGGGAGGAGATGAGAACTATTTTTTGGTCTTGAATAAATTTAGAATGTCCAGTACTGCAAAGTGTTGCTTGTTCTTGTGAGGGGAGTTTTGGGCATTCTAATTCAAGAGGTTAAGGAGGGGATAAGTAATTAAGACAGATGTCTGTAGAAAGAATATGGAATCATTATCAGGGGTATTACCTGCATCTGGCGTTGAAGAGCAGTAGAGAGAAGGAACCAAACTGATTCCAATATGCAGTGTTACATAAGTCTGATTGATGCAGAAAGCACTGATGTTGAATAAATTGTCCATAAGGAATGGCTATGTTCCTCTGAATGGGGAGGATATTTTCTCTGAAGTTGTTGAATATTTCTCCATTAATTATTCAAGAATGACGTATAATCTGGCAATGGAGGAAATGGGGGTTTAAGGGCCTGGGCACCAATACTTCAATGGAAGGGGTGTCATGATCTGGTTTCTACTTATCATTCTCTAAAAAGAACCAGGGTTCCTTGGGAAAAAGTCTGTTTCCAGGAGTGAACAGAGAGAGTACAAGATGAGTCTGGGAATTTTGTTTTGTTAGAAAGTCAGACTATGCTAAAAGAAGGATGCAGACACAACAAAGGGCATACAAGCCAGCTGGTTCTAACCAGTGGTTTCCAGTGGTCAATTATGGCCTAATTTGAGCATCAAAATAATAATAGCACAGATCATAACCAATTAAATAAAATAGTAACCCGTGAGTTCATATTGGTATAAATAAGTGAGTAAATCAAATATTTAATCATGAATGGGATATTCATATAGCCTCAAAATACCTCCCCATAAAATACTGATTACAAAGCGATAAAGAGTAACTGCAGTTGCTATCCAGGCAGACACTACCTTAATGAAGAGATCAAATTTACCTTTGTCAGTTACGGGAACAATTGAAGTAATGTACCACCTGATAGATGTAGAGAGAACACAGTATCACTTCTATCCTATTCCCAACCAAGATGTATAATCCAAATCTTATGAGTAAATGCCAGATAAATTCAAATTGAGTGATATTTTACAAAATAATCTTCAAGATTATTGAGTCCTTGAAAACCAAGGAAAGACAAATGGTTTCAGATTGAAGGAAACTAAAGAGAATTGACAACTAAGTGTGTGTCATCCTGAACTGGAGGTCTTTTGCTATAAATGACATTGGGACATTTGTTAAAGCTTGAATGAGGTATAATCACTAGGTGGGAGTACCTTATCCATGCCAGTTTCTGGATTTTGATGGTTTGATGGTTGTTTGGATATAGGAATCAACAAATAAAAGAGGTTAATGTCATCTCATTTTATCCTCAGTAGCTGGGAAGACCTAGGTACTTATGTTAGGAAACAGTAATCTATACCCATTATTTCTTGTTCTTTATCTCTTATTCATGCTTTAATGTACTGTAATTTTTTTCCATTTTAACTGCTCATCAAGGATTCCAGCAAAATCTTGACCACCTTGCACCACTTAGTGTACATGTGACCTTAGAAGCTTGTGCCTCAATTCATTGTAATCAATTAGATGGGAAAATAACACAATTGTGGTCAAGATGTAGACATATACAAAATGTGTAGAGTCATTCCTGACCCATATTAAGTGCTCAAAAATGTGAGTTATTCATTACTATCATTATTTCCATCTCAGAATTCTTGCCTGTGATTCATATCTATATATTCAAGGGCCTAGATATTTCCCACAGATACCTAGAACACAAAATGCTAAAAACTGAGCTCTGCTCTGCAGTCCAGGACTTGTTCCCATTCCTTTGTTCCTTAATCTGATGTCTAGGTCAGAAAGTTGGATACCATCCTTCTTGACCTTTTCCTTTAAAATTACCCTCTTCAATTGATGTCCAAATAATGTTAATTTCCTTAATGTCTTTTTATTCATTCTCCTTCTCCTCCTCTCTGTCACTCCTTCAGTTCATCATCACATGGTCTTTCCTGTTAATGACTGCAGTCTACCTAGTTTTCCTCCTTATTTTTGACTCTCCCCATTCATCTTTCTATCCTACCTCAAAAGTGATCTTACTAAAATATAAATATGAGCAAGTTCATCCTCCCTCCTTTAATGAATTTACATTTGTCTTTAAGATAAAATACACTTCCTTAATATGGCTTACAAAGACTAGCTTTACCCCTTGCTCCTTGTCTTTCACCTTCTCTGCTTAATTATATGGTTCCTAACTAACTAGGTACCTACAAGTGCCAGTGACTCTCTTTCCTAGATCTTTTCACAAGTGCTGTTCTCTCTGCCTGGGATGCTATTGCCCATAATCTTTGTTAGCTAACTCCTCACTTTTAAAACTTGACTCATGCACAATCAACTCCAGGAAGCTCTGCCTGATCCCTGCAATAGGCTAGATGCTCTCTCATTTTGTGCTTCTTTCACAGCACTCATCACATAATTTCATAATTGCTTATTTATCCTTTATTCCTGTATTACACTGAAAACAACCCGAAGGCAGGGACTCTGGATGTGTGTGGATATATGAGTCTATTCATTTCTTACACTGTATTCTTAGCACCTAGTACATTGTCTGAAATATAGAAAATACTTGTATATCCAAAAATATTTATTAAAAAATAACACCAGCTATATTAGTAACTTTCCCCCAATTCCATATCATTTTAAACTGCCATCTATTTATATAGTATATTGACAAATAGTTATGCATTCACAGCATATTGACAAGTTAGTCAATATTCCTATTCTCAGTATCTGGCTTTCAATAAGTAGTCAATAAATATTTTTAAATGAATATACAGTTTTTAATTAATAAAACATTGACACAGATGTTAAATCTTTAAAATTCTTTATACTTTTTTAAGTGTATACTTTTAAATGTAGACTTTTTAAAATATATACTTTTCTGTCAGGCAGATTTCTTTGCCTCTAAGATCTGAACTTTCTAGAGCCTTTAAGATCCTAGCTACTTGTCAATACCTACTGACTCATTAAAGATGAAAATGGTTATTTTATTGTAATTTTTCAGGGGGTCCATTTCCACTGTGTATGGCAATGGCATTGGAATAGTTCCTCCACTCCAGCTAAGACCAGTGAGTTATTTTCTACATATTTCCTATAGATTTATAATCATCTGCACCTCATGTGTTACCAAAAAGCAACTAGGGCACTTTATACCATGCGAGTTAAGAGTTCATAAAAAAACAAAAATAAAAACAATCAATAAATCCTGAAAATGAGTCTCCTAAAAGTCTTTCACAAAAGCTCTGAAGACTACCTCCAGGAAAATGCAGACATAGCTTTTAGAAAGTTCTAGATTTCCAGAACTTCCTTGGGTGTGAATGAAACCTCAGTGGCTTTAGTTCATATGATTGCATCATATATTACTAATGAGATTTGTTGCTTATTTTACATATCTTCATGACCCTGGATTGGTATTTTAAGGATCTAACTTAAAGGAGGAGTGAAATAAACTACTAAACAGGGAATCACCAAGGGCTTGAACAATGGGCCTATGTTTGGCACTTCTCCCCAGTGACCTATAAATACTGGACTGATGAAAGTACCTTTATATCCAGGATTTTTTTCAGCAGTTTTTTTTTTTAAGATTTTATTTATTTATTTGCGAGAAAGACAGTGAGAGGGAGAAGCAGATTCCCCGCTGGGCAGGGAGCCCAATGTGGGGCTCGATCCCAGTCCCTGAGATCATGACCTGAGCCAAAGGCAGATGCTTAACCAACTGAGCCACCCAGGTGCCCTTTTTTTTAGCACTCTTAGTTGCCTCTATGCTGCCACTGTAACACAAGCAGTGAGTTTACATCCCTGGAAGAATGAATTTCACTGAAAAATGATTGGGATATAGTAGGATAGGCCTTTAGTGAGCTCCACATTATGATTCTAACTTACTTGGCAACGATGCCTCCATCATGTCTTATACGTATTGAGGATTAATGTTTAGCTTGGGCCCTGGTTATCTGGGACACTAGAGGCTATTGATATAATCAGTAGGTCATTATGAAAGCAGAGCTGCCATCTTATCTAGTAATCTTTGTCAGTGCAGTGAGATCCCCTGAAATTGGAAAATTAACCATGCTCCACAAAACAATGACATGGCCTAAAGAAGCCAGAAGCCCACTGACTCTGGAGGATTCTGCAGTCAGAGGTCCCCACATTGGAACCTGTTGATATGGTCACTAACCTGCAGTTGGGCCTAAAAGTCCTGGATATTACCTCCAGAGAGAGATGTTCAAGCCATTAGAACCACCAGGTGAGAGAGCTCATGATTCTATCCCAGGAATCAGGAAATGGAATCTATAAATTGCAGTCAATGGATAGGTTAGCTCATCTCTAAAGTTTCTTCCTAACTTAATGCACTAGGACAACCCAAAGTGCCCATGACACTTCCAAAGAATTTCCACATTTATGTACAAAGCATTAAATAGATGGAACCCTTTGTGACTTCAGGTCACTTACTTGGAGACTTAAAAGCAAAGTGGGATTTATTAGTAGAGTTCTTAATATGTATCTCACAGGGTCTGATTATATAATATGCACCCAGTGAATAATAGCCTTCATTATTACTATACATACACAAATGTATGTATAGCCTTCATTATTACTATACATTGTGTATGTATTCCTTGAAATCCTTTGGTAATATTTAAAGCCCCTTGAACAATTGGGAATACTTATTATATGTTTAGTAAATAAGATTGTTGAGTAATTATTTCCACTAAATCTCTTGTAAAGCTTTGCCATTTATTACTAATAAAACCTAATAGGATAAATAAGTGGTCAAAGTAATTGCAGAAGGAACACCATATTCCACATCTACCTAGAGTAAAACAGACATGAAAATGTAAAAAGATGCAAAATAAAAATCCATTTACTCATTCTAAAACTATTTATTGAAATCTGACTATATGCAAAGTGCTGTTAATGTCTATAGAGCAGAGAGGGTGCTCCGTCTATGAGTTTGCAATCAAATAAGAAAGATTAGACATTACTAAGTGGAATAATATAAGACCTAAGAACACTGTTTTTTCTTGTTTGTGAATGTCACAAACCCCCTTCTGCAATATGACCTAAAGTCAACTAGAGAATAAGTTGTAGTTTGTTTATGCATTTTGCTGTTTTAAAAAAAAATTCTAGCAAAAATGGTGACTATAATTTTTAAAAAATAATTATGGTAAATTTGGTAAACAGTAACCACAGAATACAGTTTGAATCAGGTACTATAATGGGACAAAATACATGATTTTTTGGTTGAAGGCCCTTAGACAACTCATTTAGTAGCTTCCAGTTTTCTCATTAGCAAAATAGAAAAGAGAACTGTGTCACTATTTGTCATTTTCCACAGGGACCTGTGGAATTAAAGAGATCTATAAGATAAAGAAAGACAATACCTTTGTAACATAGATACTATTATCTTATCAGCAGATGAAGATTTAGGAAGATTAAGTACCTTGTAAAAGGTTATACAAGGGAGTGACTGAATTGTGCCAAGGCTCATAAACTCTTATTACCATTTTCATCTTGTAGATAATTCTTGTATTTGTTACTTGGCTCCCTTCACAGTTTTATATAGCAGCTACCATTTAATACCTGGGTACCATATCTGTACAATGCTTCTGATTTTATTGTGCATAAGAATTATCTGGTAAGCTTCTTTAAAATACAGAATTTGTGATGCTCTTACCTTCTCAAACTGATTCACTGTATCTGGTGTGGACCCAGAAATCTGCATTTTAAACAACCATTCCCAGGTGATTTCATCGCAAGTGATCCACAGATCACATTTTGAGAAACCCCTATCTCAATCAGATGGGGGATTTTTAGTGGAAAAATAAGACAGCTTTAAATATTATTAGAACCTAACATATTGACAGCATCGAGGACCTATTAAAATACCTAGTTGCATTAAACTGAAATGACTTAAAAGTTCAGGCTGATTCAATTTTCCTTTATTTGAATGGATGTGAACTGAGTCCAAAAGAAAGATTTGATACATATAATTATATGCTTATATGCAAGGTATATGTTTGCTTTCTGTGATAGAAGAAAATAGGAAACCATCACTGATCAAAGAGTATTGTAATTCATGAATTTTCAACTAGGTTCGATATTAAAATCCTTAAGAGAAATTTGTTATATCAATTTAGTAGATCAAAAAGAAACAGTGATATCTCTGGATTAGGGGGGAAAAGTGAAAAACAAAACAGTCAAAGAATTTTAAGACCATAAAATAATCTTTCCACAAATCTCTGCATAATCAACTCTTTAGAAATTACAGAATAAGGTATTCTATTGATGTTTTTGTAAGTCTTCTGTTCTGTCTCCTTCTTAAATTGACTTCAGCTTTAAATGGATCTGCTTAGCATACAGGCATTGGCTTCATACCTGAAGGCATCTGGTCTAACCACCCTCTGTCTAATCCAGAACTAGTATTAAATCAGTGGACAGGAGTGATTCATGGCTTCCTTACGGTTACTAAAACTCCTTGCAATCCCTTCCAGTATAAACATCAAAGGGCTAGAAAATTTTTTTTTGTTTGCTTGTTTTTAATGCTACAAAATTTTAAAGACAAAACATTTATGATATCCTGGTAATGTGTAAGAAGAATATTAAGTTCAAAGGCAAGTAAGAGCCCACACCACGAGCTTTTCTACTTGCATCAGAGGTTTTGAGATAAAGTTTCTGTTTTTGTGGTCAAAAAACCAGACATTTTTCCAAAAAGGTATTTAGTATCATTTGCACTTTGTGGTTTGCTGCATGGTTGATCAGGATGCTACCCTCCAAAACATATTCCAGTAACAGGTATAAACTACTTTTCTGGAGGAAAAAAAAATCCTACCAAGATGTACCAATATATGTTTGACATCTAACAAACTCGAAGTTAGCAAGGAACTTAAAGACCACCTAGATTAATCTTTCACCTAATGATGGATCTATACTATATAGCCTGCTGGACTGATGTTATTAAAAATTTGACCACATTGGAGACTTTGGCTTATAGTTGTAAAAAGAGATGGCTGGGCCCCCAAAATATTTTAAGAAAGTTAAAGTTTAGGAAAAATCTAGAAAAGGTGATTTTTTTCCACTTTACCAATATGTCCATTAATTTCCCCCTCATCTTTAATGCTGCTTAGAAGAAAGCTTTCTATAAATGTAAAAAATTTATTAAGAATCATAGGAATACTGGGGCGCCTGGATGAATCAGTCATTTAAGCGTCCGACTCTTGATTTTGACTCAGGTCATGATCTCAGGGTTGTGAGATTGAGTCCCACATCAGGCTCTGTGCTGGGTGTGAAGCCTGCTTATGATTCTCTCTCTCCCTCTCCCTCTGCCCCTCCAGCTCCTTCTCTCCCTCAAAAAAAACCAAAAAAACAAAAAAACAAATGCAATATCGATTTAAATACAATTAACAAGAAAAGTAGAAATAGTTCACAATTACTAAACAATTTGTAGTACTAGACATTGTGATAAATGCTTTATATTTACTCATTTCAACAATGTTATGAGAGACACAGTGTTATCACCATGTCTCACAGATGAGGAAACAGCGTTGAGGAAATGTTGAGCAGCTTGCCCAATTTACAAGACCAGTGAGTGGCAGAACAAGACTCCAACTTTGTCTGCTTGACTTGGAAGCCTATGGTTTTTCTCTTGAAGCCATTTGCTCCTCTTATTTATACTGTTTTCAGTTAATTGAAAAAAATTCCTAGCAACCACAGTTTCTCCTCTCTTCTCCACCCACCCTCAGCATCTATCCCAGCATTATGAAAAGTCATACTTTTGTAATGGAAAGAGCATGGGCTTGTGCATAAACTCAGATCTCCATTACTCTTTGTGTAACTTTGGAAAAGATTCATTATCTTTTGTGGTTCAATTTCCTCATCTGTAAAAAGGTAAAAGATAATCTACCTCCATAGCAGAAGCTAAGTGTTGTCTCCCTCTTCCTTCAATCTAGAATTAAAGAGTGGTGAGGGTAGGGTAGATACACAAAAGTAAGAGAAAATTTATCTTTGTTTCATCACTATATGACATGAACCACCCCCAACCCTAAACAGCTGCCTTAGAACTATCTGGCTGAAACAGTTGAGGCTGCTATATTACAGTCTATTACAAAGATAGATTAATGAGACTAATGAAGAAAAAAAAAAGATGCTGTAGTTCTGGTTATACAGCTATTAATTTATGTCACTTCTAATATTCCTGGATATTAATTCTGTAGAAACACATTCTCCCAGTTCAACCAATGCCCTATATTGCTAATTTTCAAGGGAATATTCTAGACTTGAATATTGAGCATATTTACTGAGAGAACACTTGGCTTAAAAACAACTTGATTGAATATTTAATTCCAAGGACACAAGCATATTTTTAGTATAATCAAAGCATTAACTACCATATTTATTCAATTATTTTGAATAGTTTTAAGTGAGGTTGGTCCTACTCCTCTATTGCACAGTCTAATAGCTAATTAACACACTATGTATGTTTCCAACCCTGTTTTATTCTTTTTCTTTTAGTTCTAGGGTATTTCACCTTTGGAAATTTTTTTACCACAAAATCTGCTCAATCCTTTGTTTCTACTTAATTGATCATTACACTGAGTTTTCCCTTATTTTAAGATAGAAATACTAAAAAACAAACTCTTCTTCTTGAGCTATTAGTTTTATTTTTACCTGCCTTTTAAAGATCAACATAATTGTCATGTTTATAGTTGAATACCAAGACCAGCCATGAATTAAAGATAGTGGATAGTGTAGTGTAGATGACATGGCTACTCAGTTTCCATTCCAGGGAGTGATCTCATTTGAGGACAGTGGGGGATATTGGGAAAAGCCCTAGACTTGAAGTGATCTGTGTCCCAATTGTGGTTCTGCCTTTGGGTCCATTCCTTTACTTTGTAAGGGCACAATTTCCTTATGAATTCATGAAGTTGAATTAGCTCTTAGTTTCTTTCTACCTGGAAAAATCATGGGATTGTATTTTTTTTTTTTTTTGTGGATCAATACAACTCTTCAATATCAACAAATCATGGATACTATAAAACTATCTTATTATATACTATGTGTGTACCTCTGTCAAGAACCAGATATAGATGAATCTAGCATAATTTTTAAAAATTCTACCTTACCAGACCTCATTGTTTTGGGTAAGGCTATCCCTGTAGATAAGATGCAGAATCTTGCATGGATAGTTCAGGATGATTTGGAGAAGTTCTCACTAACTACTTTCAGAATGCAAAACCAGTTGCTTTCTGTTATTTATTCTTTTTGTTCCCCTAAGAGATATATTGCCCTGAACTAGGCACTAAGCATACAGTGATTTTATCAGTGGACAATGGGAAAGAATAAGTCAAGTTGCTTCTCTCTATTCCACAAGTAGAAAATGCTGGACTGAGAAAAACTTACTAAAATCTCTCGGAGGAAGGCCAGGCATTATTTACACACTTATAGTAATATTATTCCTAGGTCCCTGTCTCAGATTATTTATGGTTGCTCTTAAGTTTTTAATATGCATCATTATACATTGAAAAGGCACAAATACCAGAATAATGGTCCTTTTGTTACTTTTTCTTTAACTTCTACACTCCTCCTCAGCCAGTTATAATCACCTTTCTTTACTGATATTTTTAACACTTCCTACTTTAATATTAATAATAAATTTAATTAACATGTTGTTTATCACCTCTTCTATTTCCTTCATAAGCATCTCAAATTATTGGACTCAAACCACCCTTGTAGCACCCAGTCATAACACATCCCCCAAAGAGGATTATCATTTATCATTGTCTTTGACTTTTAGTCTTTGAACTATTAAAAAAGAACAAAACAAAACATCTGCATAGCTGTCGCTGCCGCCACCTTCCCCTCCGCCGCCCCCCTTCTTTCTTCTTCCTTCCTTCTTTCTTCCTTCTTCTTTTCCTTCTTCTTCTTCTTTCTTCTTCTTTCTTCTTCGTCTTCTTCTTTCTTCCTTCTTCTTCTCTTCCTTCTTCTTCTTCCTTCTTCTTCCTTCTTCTTTCTTCTTCTTTCTTCTTTCTTCTTCTTCTTCTTCTTCCTTCTTCTTTCTTCTTTAGTTGACACACAGTGTTACCTTAGTTTCAGGTGTACAACATAGTGATTCAGTACCTCTATATGTTATGCTATGCTCACCAGGAGTATAGCTAACATCTGTCACCATACACCACTATTAGAGTGACTGTTTTCCCTATGCTGTGCCTTTTATTCCTATGACTTATTCATTCCATAACTGGATGCCTGTGTCTCTCACTACCCTGCACCCATTTTGCCCATTTCCCTTCCCTCTGGCAACTATCTGTTTGATCTCTATAGGTCTGAGTCTGTTTTTTGTTTGCTTAAGTTGTTTTGTTTTTTAGATTCCACATATGAGTAAAATTATATAGTATTTGTATGGCTGTTTTCTTCACATTTCTTGAGTATATTTTTTTTTTTTTTTAAAGATTTTATTTATTTATTTGACAGAGAGAGACATAGCGAGAGAGGGAACACAAGCAGGGGGAGGGGGAGAGGGAGAAGCAGACTCCCCGCCGAGCAGGGAGCCTGATGTGGGACTCGATCCTGGGACTCCAGGATCATGACCTGAGCCGAAGGCAGTCACTTAACCGACTGAGCCACCCAGGCGCCCCTCTTGAGTATATTTTTGAAATACAACAGTTTATGGGACTAATGTTTTGCATCTTGATGCAATGATATTAAAATGAACTGGTATGATATGCTAAGAGTAAACTTAGCCTGCTTATTCCCCGTCAATTTATGGTATTCTAAGTTCATACATTTGTTTTAACTTTTGTTTTAATTTTTTCCCCCAGCTACTTTGCTCAGATTCAGGCAAATACGTAGAGGTAGAATTGCTAGGTTATAGAAGTAGGTATATGTCTAACTTTATGAGAAACTGCCAGGTAGATTTCCAAAAACAGTTGAACTATTTTACACTCTAACTAGCAATTCACAAGAGTTCCAGTTCTTCCAAATCCTTGCCAACATTTAGTATTATTCATCTTTTTAATTTTATCCTAATTGGAATGTACAATGGCACAACCACTTTGTAAAACACTTTGGTGGTTCATCAAAATGTTAAACATAGTTATATGACTGAACAGTTTCAACCCAAGAAAAATGAGAACATATATTTCTATAAAAATTCATGCATGTATATTCACAACAGCACTATCCATAATCAAAAAGTGAAAACAACCCAATATTCATCAACTAATACATGGTTAAATAAAATGTTGTGTATTCATACAATAGAGTGTTAGCAATAAAAAATGATGTACTGGCGCACCTGGGTGGCTCAATTGGTTAAGTGTCTGCCTTTGGCTCAGGTCATGATCTCATGGTCCTGGGATCAAGCCCAGCCTTGTCAGCTTCTGTGCTCAGTGGGGAGTCTGCTTCTCCCTCTCCCTCTGCCCTCTCCCAGCTCATGCTCACTCTCTCTCAAATAAATAAATTTTTAAAAATGATGTATTAATACCTATTACAATATGGATAAACCTTGAAAATGATGCTAAGAGAAGTCAGTCACAAAGACCATGTAAGGGACATTAGTCCCATAAACTGTTGTATTTCATATGTGAAATGTCCAGAACAGGAAAAACTACAGAGGCAGAAAGATTTATGGTTGTCTAGTGCTTGAGAGGGGATAAGGGAAAATGAAGAGTGACTGTGAATAATTGTGGGATGTCTTGGTGGGGACAAAATGTTCTAAAATGATAGTGGTGGTGGTTGTACAGGCTTGCGAATACACTAAAAAAAGCATTGAATTATATGTTAAGAAAAAAAAAAAGAAGACGAAGAAGAAGGTAGCAGGAGGGGAAGAATGAAGGGGGGGAATCGGAGGGGGAGACGAACCATGAGAGATGATGGACTCTGAGAAACAAACTGAGGGTTCTAGAGGGGAGGGGGTGGGAGGATGGGTTAGCCTGGTGGTGGGTATTGAGGAGGGCACGTTCTGCATGGAGCACTGGGTGTTATGCACAAACAATGAATCATGGAACACTTCATCTAAAACTAATGATGTAATGTATGGGGATTAACATAAGAATAAAAAAAAGCATTGAATTGTACATTTTATATGGGTGAATTGTACAGCGTGCAAAGTGTATCTCAGTAAAGCTTTTTGTTTGTTTTTTAAAGGACCTATGCAGAGGGTGTAACAAGTGCAAAGACCCTGAGGCAGGAACATGCTGGGTGTGACTGGGGAGCAAAAGCTTTGTATAGCTGGAGTGGAATGCACACAGAGAAAGTTGTGGGTCATGAGGTTGGAGAGGTAGGCAAGGGTCAGGATATATAGGGTAGTATAGCCCATGAAAAGGAGTTTATATTTTATTATGAATGTTTTAGAGAGCCACTGGAGGGTTTTGGACAGAGAGGGAGCACAAACTGATGGGTATTATAAAAACAAAACAAAACTACAACAAAATGATAAATATAAATGATATAAATCATTTGACTTTTAGTCTTTGAACTATTAAAAAAGAACAAAACAAAACACCTGCATAGCTTTCGCCGCCCCCTCCCCCTCCGCCGCCCCCCTTCTTTCTTCTTCCTTCCTTCTTTCTTCCTTCTTCTTCTCTTCCTTCTTCCTTCTTCTTCTTTCTTCTTCTTTCTTTTTTCTGAACTACAGAATGGACACAGGGAGGGCAATTAGGAGGCTCTGGCAGGAGGGGTGAGAAATGGTTGTAAGACAAGAATATAAACTGTGAAGGCTGTGAAAAATGGTTGGACTTGAGATGTATTATGAAGTTAGAACTTATTGGACGACTAGATGTTTGTGAGAGAAAGGATAGCGTTAGGGAGAGCCATGTGCATGTATATAGCTGTGTATTTGGGTGTGCATTCTACCTCACGAAAAAGAAAAAGCTGATTTCATTATATTGTTGTAAAAGCTCAGAACATTTTATTTGGAGGAGAAAAGAAAGTAGTCACATTTTTGTTTCTCTAAACTCTTTTATAGTTTATTCATTGATTGTGCATATTCAAATAAACTCAGAATATTCTTAATATAATTGATGTAAGAAATGAACTACCCATAGAGTTCACAAAGTGTTTTATATACATAGTAATGATCTGAGAGGCAATCATAGTAATGTCTTTGTGGACTCACATATTTCTCTGTGACAACTTCATGTCGTGTTGCTATATTAAATGTGTGCAATTGATTGCATCTCATTCATTTTTTGACTTAGTTTTAGATAACCGTCTAGGCTTTAGGGGAATTTTCTGTTGCATATTTTTAGTAACCATTTTTACCTTTTCACAGGGTTCCTTCTTACTTCTCTATTAATATGCTAAAGCAAAGTCCGGTTTAAATTAAGCCCTTGTTCTCTTTATGTAATCATATTTGGTCTTTTTGTAGCAATGAGTTTATGATTTTTTTAAGTATAATTTACATTTGGAAAGAGTTCAGGATTGTTTAGATTTTGTACTTGGTGATCATTTATATGCATACTGCACCTTGTACATATAGTTGTGAAATCAGAACATAGCCACAAAATGCATCAAGTACAGAGTTAACTGCAAAAAATCACAGTGAGCTCCAAGCCAGTTCATTTGTATTTCCTCTTTAGAAAACATTGAATTATGCTATTGTTGTTGAGTAGTGACCTACGATAAAGGTGTCTGTAACAAAGCCTAAGGCTGTTATCAAGGTAAATAAATGACTTGAATATTTAAAATAAATCCCCCAGGGGTGCCTGGCTGCCTCAGTCCATAGAGCACAAGACTCTTGATCTTGGGGTCGTGAGTTCAAGCCCCACCTTGGGCTTAGAGCCTACTTAAGAAAAATAAAAGAAATCTGTCATTCTGAAACCCATTTAGTGTTGTAGGTTTGCATTCATTTCAGAAAACTCCTTTATGTTTGACACAGAACCCAGCTTCATATTTCTAGTTTCCTATGTACCTCGTGGGTGGACCAGGGAGTCTTCCAGGAGGGCTCTTTCTGGTTTTAATGATAACAAAGAGTTTTCTAATTCCCAGAAGTGGGTGATATATTTGACTACAATTGTCATCCACAAGAGACTCTGGAAGTCCAATGATCTGTCTCTTATTCATTCTCCGTGGGTAGGGTATAACCTTGGCAATCAATCACACAGTATGGCTGACATTAATGCTGCTTGCCAACAAGTCTCCTGGGGCTTCTTTCTCCTGTTCTATTTTTATTTTCACATTGGGAACACCCTCCAAGGATGAGCATATAGTGGGAGCTTGTGACTCCCAGGGTATTGAAGCAAGAACTGTAAGTGCTCCTGCTCTTTCTTGTTTCAGGGATAAACAAAGTCGGGGCCAGTTCCTATTGCCCACAAAGAATTTTAACTGGAGCGGGATGTCTGCAGGCTCAATCAGTCAAAGAAGGCAGATGTTGGGGATTTTGAGGTGAATACGAAATAAAGGGAAGAAAAACCCCAGGGAAAGGAGAATGCATAAGGGTAAAGGGGCAGCTCCTTCCTATACCAAGGAAACACTGTGCCATGCTTCTGTACATGGCTTGGGGTTGCAGACCAGCCATCAAAAGCATGTGAAATGCTGGCAAGCTGCTTGACTCCAGCAACACTCCATAACTGCTCGACAATATGAATAGCATTTATTGTTGTTTTTATTATTATAGTCAGCCTGATTTTCCCTCAAACTGGAGATAGCTTGCATTTTTCTTAATTTAATACCGTAGTGACCAGTCGTCTACAGTTGGAATCAGCAATCCAGGGTACACACTGGTCAGCTGATCTCAGTGAAAACTGCTCCTAAATAAGCCACGTAGGCATTTAGTCCTGCCCCAACTTGCTCTCACAACTTAGAATCATTAAGTTAATACGCTTATATGTTATAAACATAGTGAAATTAAATCCATAAATAGGTGCTGTAAATATCTGTTAGTTGAATGTGAATGTAGAGAACAGTTGTATATTTTCTCAGCAGTTCTATTAATAATAAACTAAGAGTGAGAGAGATGGGCTTGCTAATACTTACTTTTTTTTTAACCCTTTGTAACATGTATGAATCTATATAGCCACATGTACTTTTGTAGATGCAGTAGTAGTGATGGTAATGTGTCCCAAATATCTTTTATTACTGTGATTATTGTTTTTAGTCATCAAATAAGTTGAGGGATCAGGGAACTGGGCTATAGACTGTTTAAACAGAGATGGTAGGGGATATAATTGAGAGTTGATTGTCTTGGCCAGTAATTCTAGACTGCTTGCCTCACAGTTTTTAATAGACAAACTCCATTATCTGCCTGTGATCCTTCAAGAGAATGGAAAATGGGATAATAATGTGTTAGCTTAGCAGGTACAGGAAGCAGGTCATAAAACTTTTAGATCCTGAAGGAGAAACATTAAAACAATAAACCTATTCTGGCTGGCTAGTTAGCTTTCATCCATGGTACTTTAAGTGCAACACACAAAAATAATTTAACCGTGAAAAGTGTGTACCCCGGAGTCAAACATTCTGTAATATATCCACAGAAATTATTGATTTTAAGTACAAATTTTCTTCATCTGCAAAATGGGGTATTAATTGTACCTGATGTGTATGGTTCCAATGAGGAAGTTATATATGACACTTAGTACTCATTTAATACATATCTTTCATCATTTGATCACAATGTTTCAATTGTCCAAGGGAAGGAAACAACAGTATTTGTTATAGGAAAATTCTCATACATAAATGAACGCCTCTTTTACTCCAATTCCCAGGGTAGAAACGAAATAATTTTTAAGAAATAATCTGGCTATTAAGATTATTATCTCATCACAGCCAGAGATCACAAATCTAAAACAGGTGGATTTGGTAAGACATGGGTACTCATGGATTTATTTTTACTGATATATAATTCACATAATATAAAATTCACCATTTTAAGTGTACAGTTCAGTGGTTTTTTAGTACATTCACTATGTTGTGCACCATCACCACTATCTAATTTTGGAATACATTAATCACCCCAGTAGAAAACCCCATAACCCCATATCTATTAGTAGTCAGTCCCTATTCTCCTTGCTCCACTAGCAATCACTAATTTACTTTCTATCTCTGTGGATTTCCTATTGTGGATATTCCATATAAAGGGAATCTTAAGATGTGTGGCCTTGTGTGTCTGCCTTTGTTCCCACATAGCATAACTTTTTCACAGTTCATCCATGTTGTAACATGTAAGAGTACTTCGTTTCTTTTTGTGGTTGAATAATATTCAGTAGTGTGGATATGCCACATTGAGTTTATTCATTCATCAATTGATGGACATTTGAATTCTTTCCAACTTGGGGACTATTATGAATAATGCTTCTGTGACTATTCATGTACAAGTTTCTGTGAAAATGTTTTGTGAAAATGTTTTCAGTTCTCTTAGATATATACCTAGGGTTGGAATTGCTGTTTGAATTTTATGGTAATTGTTTTACTTTTGAGAAACTCCCAAACTATTTGCTGCATCAACTGTACCATTTACATTCCTATCAGCCATATATGAGAATTCCTATTTCTTCTGATATTTACCTGCCAAATCTATTTTCCTTTATTTTTGATAATAGCAATCCCAATAGGCAGGAAATGCTAGCTCATTTAGTTTTGATTTGCATTTCTCTGATAATTAATGATGTTAAGAATCTTTGCATGTGCCAATTGGTGATTTGTATATCTTTATTGGAAAAAAATGTCTCTTCATTAGTTGATGAACCCTTTAAAATTGGGTTATATTTCTTTTTTATTGTTGAGTTAGAAGAGTCCTTTATTGGTGCCTGGGTGGCTTAGTCATTAAGCATCTGCCTTCGGCTCAGGTCATGATCCCAGGGTCCTGGGATTGAGCCCTGCATCAGGCTCCCTGCTCCGTGGGAAGCCTGCTTCTCCCTCTCCCACTCCCCCTGCTTGGGTTCCCTCTCTCGCTGTGTCTCTCTCTGTCAAATAAATAAACAAAATCTTAAAAAAAAAAAAAAAAAAGAAGAGTCCTTTATTTTTTCTGAATACCAGACCCTTATCAGATAAATAATTTGCAAATATAATTGACTCTTGAACAATGTGGTGGTTAGGGGTGCTGATGCCCTGCACAGTTGAAAATCCCCATATAACTCTTGACCCCCCAAAAACTTAACTATTACCAGTGTACTGTTGACTGGAAGCCTTACCAATAATAGTAGATAGCACATATTTCATTTATTACATTTATTTTATAATGTATTCTTACAGTAAAGTAAGCTAGAGAAAAGATGATGATACTAAGAAAATCATTAGGAAGAGGAAATATACTTACAGTAGTATAAGAAATCTGCATATGTATGGACCCAAGTGATTCAAACCCATTTTGTTCAAAGATCACTATATCTTCTCTCACTCAATGGGTTGTCTTTTCATTTTCTTTCTTTCTTTTTTTTTTTTTTTAAAGATTTTATTTATTTATTTGAGAGAGAGAGAATGAGAGAGAGCACATGAGAGGGGGGAGGGTCAGAGGGAGAAGCAGACTCCCTGCCGAGCAGGGAGCCCGATGCGGGACTCGATCCGGGGACTCCAGGATCATGACCTGAGCCGAAGGCAGTCGCTTAACCAACTGAGCCACCCAGGCGCCCTCTTTTCATTTTCTTAATAGTGTCCTTTGACACACAAATTTTTTAATTTTGATGGTCTATTTTTCTTTGGTTGCTTATGCTTTGAGTGTTTATTCTAAGAAACTGTCACCTAATCCAAGTTCATGGAAATTTACACCATTGTTTTCTTCTAAGAGTTTTATAGTTTTAGCTTTTAGGTCTTTTAACCTTTAAGTCTTTGTTCCATTTTGAGTTAATTTTTATGTTGTATGAAGTAGAAGTCCAATGTGGACATCTAATTGTCTTGGTCATGGATTTTTGATAGTGCAAATCCTCAGTAGTTCGAATAGCTTGTGACACCTAGGCCAATTCTGTGTCTTACCAGTCATGCTTTATAGTTTAAACCCTTGAAAGGCACAGATAACAATCATTTTAAATACATTTTCAATTGAACAGAAGGTTGGAAGGACAGGAGCATTATAAAGAAAAAATAAAAATCACTTCTACACCTAAAACTTACGGCTATCCAGCTTAAATATATTGTAACATATTTTTCTATCTTCTATTTTTGTGTTTATATCACAAATTTTATACATTTCTTTTCAGTTAATATGAATGTTTTACTGTGGCAATAGTTTTAAATTTTTAAATAACTACAGTACTAAACCATGTGACTGCAGTTTCATTCCATATTGTTATTCATTTTCATTTAAGAGTGTTACTATGAGTATTCTTATACTTTAATGTATGCATGTGATTCTGATTATTTCCCTAGGTAAAGTCTTAGGATTTGAATTTCATTATCAGAGGCTTTTAATTGATATTGCCAACTTTATATTCTAAGTGTTGATTGACTTTGTTTCTAGCATTTCTTTTTGATTCTTACCTAGAATTTCCATATCTCTGCCTACATTGCTCCTCTGTTCTTGGATGTGGTCTACTTTACCCATTAGAGCCCTGAACATATTATTATTGTTGTTTTAAGTTTCCAGTCTGATAATTCGAACATCCTTGCCATGTCTGCTTCTGATGTTTGCTCTGTCTCTTTAATTTGTATTTTTTGTTTTCTGGTATGCCGTATAATTTTTTCTTGATAGCCTGACATGAGATAGTGGAACCATTATAAACAGGCCTTTAGTAATGGGTTGTGGTGAGGTGTGGTGGGGAGGAGAAGCATTCTATGGTCCTGTGATTAGGTGTCAGTCTCTCAGTGAGCCTCAGCCTCTGGACTATGAACTTTTTGTGTTTCTCAGGTTTTTTATCCCCACTTAGGTGGAGCAGGTTGGCTACAAGGGGCTGAGCTGGATATTTTTCTACTCCCCCAGGTCAGCTACACTCTGATAATACCCTTGCAGGTTAGGCTCTGATTAACTAGATTGCCCTAAAGGCAGGCCTTGTTAAGAACAAAGTATATTTCTAAATTGTTCCTCTTCCCCTCCTCCTGCTGGAAGCACAAAGTGATTTTTCTCTGATACTTACCGTGGGAACTTGTCAAGCTCTTATAAGTAAATCTCAAAATATTATGGGGTCTCTCCTATGACTGCCCCCCTGGACGTTTTAATGCTTGGACTTACCACACCAAGCCTTCAGGGATGTATTGATGACAGTGCAGGTTTTCCTACCCTTGCACTGGTTTCAAGGTTGTTTTTGTTTGTGTGTTTGTGAGCCACTACTTCTTCTCTAGCCTGCCTGTCTTTCCAATTTTGAGGCCAACAATTTGTCCTGTTTCCTCCTCTCTCGTAAGGTTCCAAAAAGAGTTGTTGATATTTCAGTTTGTTCAGCTTTTTACTTGTTATTAGGACAGAGTGGCAACTTATAAGATCCTTACAAGAAGAACCAAAAACCAATGATTAACTTTGAATCCTTTTAATAGAAATGTAGGATTTAGAAAACATAGGAAGGGAAGCCTAAC
This sequence comes from Neomonachus schauinslandi, assembly GCF_002201575.2. Lineage (NCBI taxonomy): Eukaryota > Metazoa > Chordata > Mammalia > Carnivora > Phocidae > Neomonachus > Neomonachus schauinslandi. The sequence continues at coordinate 67,541,702 of NC_058414.1, forward strand.
CACTGCTTGCTTAAATGGAAAGAGGCTTAAAGAAGTTTAGAGAAGATGGGAGTCAATTACATTTTTACTTTCAAAGATAAGAAAATAAGGATTAGGGGTGCCTGGGTGGCTCAGTTGGTTGAGCGTCTGCCTTAGGCTTGGGTCATGATCCCAGGGTCCTGGGATCAAGCCCCGCATCGGGCTCCCTGCTTAATGGGGAGTCCGCTTCTCCCTCTGACCCTCATTCCGCTCGTGCTCTCTCTCTTGCTTGCTCGCTCTCTCAGATAATTAAAATCTTTAAAAAAAAAAAAAAGAAAAGAGTAGCCATTGAGAAAAATACGCCATAAAATCCTCTAAACTGAGAGCTAAATGAGTCAGCATTGTAAGTTTTCTGAAGTCAGGACCTACATACAATTTCTTTTGTAAATTCTTCTAACATACAGCAGTCATACAGTAAATGATGATTGGCAGCCTGGAAGAAATGTAATTTCTTATAGCCATGGGTTAGTTACTTCAAAGTATCTCAAAAGCGTACAGCACCCTCTAACCATAGCTTGTGGGGATGGGTAGTCTTTTTTTTTTTTTTATGTTATGTTAATCACCATACATTACATCGTTAGTTTTTGATGTAGTGTTCCATGATTCATTGTTTGCATGTAACACCCAGTGCTCCATTCAGTATGTGCCCTCTTTAATACCCATCACCAGGCTAACCCATCCCCCCCACCCCCCTCCCCTCTACAACCCTCAGTTTGTTTTTCAGAGTCCATAGTCTCTCATGGTTCATCTCCCCCACCGATTTCCCCCCCTTCATTTTTCCCTTCCTGCTATCTTCTTCTTCTTCTTCTTCTTCTTTTTTTTTTTTTAACATATAATATATTATTTGTTTCAGAGGTACAGGTCTGTGATTCAACAGTGTTACACAATTCACAGCGCTCACCATAGCACATACCCTCCCCAATGTCTATGAGGAACTCTTAATCTCAGGAAACAAACTGAGGGTTGCTGGAGTGGTGGGGGGTGGGAGGGATGGAGTGGCTGGGGATGGGTAGTCTTATGGAGCTACATTTTCTGCAATATGACTCTTTGCCTATCTCCTGCCACGGCTAAGTAAAGCGGTGGTGAACAGTTAATAGGCTCCTCAAAAGCCCATGGTGTGGCCTCAAAGAAATAGATAAGTGAGTCATTTAGATTATAACTCTTAGAAATTTGACCGGGGAAATTTTGTAAAGCTAATATCATGAAGAGGAAGGAGATTAAGCAGAATGAGTGTGTCGTCAGGGACATAAAGTAGAAAAGAACATAGGAATGACAACAAACCAAAGGCATGAGAGAGAAGATGAAGCAGAGACTATGAGAAGATAAAAAGATAAGAGTACAGAGTGCAGATGTTCATAGATAGTAAGAAGAGATTGGAATAGATGTCAAAAGAAGTGAAGATCATCTGTATATTCCTACTAGTGTGATTGCCTGATTTGCTTTGGATCCAGAATACCACTCTACACAAGGCCCAATTCAACTCTGACTCCTGATACATGAAATTCCATCTCACTCACTATTCCACATGCATCCATTGATACCCTATCCATCCAGCACTTACTTAGCTAACTTATTACAAAAGGGTCTAAATAAAGCAACATATATTAACTTTTGTCCATTTTATGATATAGATAAAACTTAATTTAGTTCAATTTCCAATAAGACAAACACACACGCACACGCACCTACACACACACAAACACACTGGATGATTTTCCATAAACTTCTTAAAGGGGAAATCTCCTTTAATTCACAATAGTTGAATGAAATGTGACCTTTATTTGAACTGATTTTATTACCTAGTTATCCACTTAATTCATATTGCTTATGTTTAAGTTAAAAATTGTGATTTAAAGGAGTGTACCTAATAAAGAAGAAGGACAAAATAGTTTCTACTTACATACTTCAGACTATAAGCAGCTTACCAATTGAAATTTAGGAGTGTTTCCCAAAGGCATTTTTTTAAAACTTAGTGGTTGGCTTATGAATTCCTTAGACCTTCCTCAGATACACCAATATAGATCTCTTTGGAAGTATAATAGTGATTTGAAATTGATATTTTTAGCTCAACACCAAAATTATTGAATTCTTATAGAAAGAAGTATGAATTATACACAGTAAATTTGCTTTATTTTTGTTTTTGCTCTTAAATATAAAAATTGCACAAAAAATGTTTTTACCAAAAACTTCTCTTCTCTATGGGATTAAAATCCCATATAGGGACACCTGGATGGTTCAGTTGGTTAAGTGTCTGCCTTCGGCTCAGTTCATGATCTCAGGGTCCTGGCATGGAGACCCCCTTGGGCTCCCTGCTCAGCAGGGCGTCTGCTTATCCCTCTCCCATTGCCCCTCCCCCCCCTTATGCTCTCTCACTGTCTCTCCAATGAATAAAATCTTTAAAAAATAAAATAAAATCCCGGGGCGCCTGGGTGGCTCAGTTGGTTAAGCGACTGCCTTCGGCTCAGGTCATGATCCTGGAGAACGGGGATCGAGTCCCACATCGGGCTTCCTGCTCAGCAGGGAGTCTGCTTCTCCCTCTGACCCTCCCCCCTCTCATGCTCTCTCTCTCTATTTCATTCTCTCTCTCAAATAAATAAATAAAATCTTTAAAAAAAATTTAAAATCCCATATAGTACCTTAATATTTCAATAGGGTCATTTGGAAAACAAGATTCCTTTAGCAGTGGACACCGATTTTTGACTAGAAGTCATAACTATATTATACAGAGTCGATATTATAAGAACAAAAAAAAGTTCTCAGACATTTTGATGCATTTCATAGGCTGGTTGGCTGACTGCCAAAAACACCTGACATAATGATGCTTAGTAGATGCTTAGGTGGGTTGGTGACGACAGAATAGATAGAAGAAAAGGAATCTTATTTGTTTATAACATAGAAGATTTGGATGAAAGGAGAATAGGGGGGGGAAAAAGTAAAAAGGGAAGCTGAAAGATTTGGAAACAATCAGAGAAACTGGAGAGAATCTTAGACAGAATCAGTACACTTGAGGAAAATTATATGATGTGTCCACAAGTCTACCCCCCAAACAAAGAAGGGAAGAGTATGATTCATAAAGCAGTGTTAAATCTCTTACCCTATAATTTTCTAAGTACTTACGAATGCAAATTAAAGGAGAGGTGGGCATGTCCTACTAGCTCTAAAAGAAACTATAGACATCTGTTTATGTACAATTAAACAATGAAAAAAATTGGCTGGAATACTATAATAGTTCTTTTGTTACCGTTGTATAAAGGAAAAAGTGACTTTTTTTTGCAGTATCATGGCAAAATAGATATTCTAAGAACTGTTTCCCATACAAAGCATCATGTTTATGAAAATTAATCATATACTTTAAAATATGGCAGATGAGAATACTCCAGAGTACCTATCATAAACAAAAACAAATTACTCTCATGAAATGTAGCCTATACCATGTCCTTCAAGATAACTATAGATTTAATCAGCCAAATATATGGTTTTAATAAAAAATAGGAAAAAAATGACCATGAGAGGAAATCAGAAGAAAATTTTAATTATATAATTAGAATTCAAAGAATATTAGATACTGAAAGATCAGAAAAATACATTTTAAAAATATGAATAAATATTTAAGAGATAAAAAGCAAAATTGATAAAAGAAAAGAGATTATTATAAGTAACCAGGGAATTTTGAAAAAGCAACACCTATAACATTTAAAATAAATACATAAATATTGACATTTAATGCTAAAAAAAAACCCAAAACATTAAATGATAGAACAGACACAGTTAAAGGGAAAATTCACGAACAGAAAAATCTTAGGAAATTCTGCAGACTTCAATTTAGAGAGAGGAAGAGATCAAAGTTATAAAAGAGAATTTAATAATCAAGGAAGACAGAATAAGAAGTTCTTGGATTTGCCTCAGTGTTTTTCTAGATACAATATAGAAAATGAGCCAGTCAACATTCGGGGTGATGATAGTTGAGACCTTTTCAGAATACATAAAAGACATGAATATTCACAGCAAATTCTAAATAGGATGAGTAAAAAAAAAGTCCTATCTAGGTTTTAGTAAAAATGAAGAATCCAAAGACAAACTAAAAAGAGTAACTTAAAAGAAGTAAGAATGAAACAAAAGATTCCTACCAAGTAACAGCAATGACTGGATGGGGAACTTCTCAGTAATAATGGGAGCAAGAAAATAATGAAATATTTCCTTTGAGATATTGAGAGAAATATAAGGGTTAACAAAATATTATGTACCTATAAACAATTATTCAAGAAGAGAACCAGATTAAGCCAGTTTTAGAAAAATAAAAATGAGAGAATAGACTAGCAATAGGATTGTTGGATATACTTCAAAGTAAGAAAAATCCCAGAAAAATAAGAGGTGCAAGAAGGAATAAAAATTAATGATGTGGAATGAAATTAGTAAAACAGTGAAATTACTGTTAACAATAAAATTTGTGTTATTAAAAATATGAAAATAAAAACATTAATTTTTTCATATAACAATTTTGGAGTCTCTGACATTGTCCAAAAAATGACATGTTAAGAAGGGAGGGGTTAATTGGAGTCAGAGTGTTTGGTTTCTTCCAAACCTAGAATTGTTGAGAGGAAGATGGAGGTGTTAAGTTTGGATTTCACATTAAGCATGCAAATTAAAGTTTTAAAAATACTAAAAAAATAGAACAGGGGCCAACTTACTTTTTCTGTAAAAACAATAAATAATCCAAACCTTGCAGTCTTTGGTCTTTGTAATAACTACTTAATTCTGTCATTGTAGCATGAAGGCAGTCATAGAAAATATGTAGAGAAATGAGCATTGCTTTTTTCCAATAAAGCTTTATTTACAAAAACTGACAGGTAAAGCCAAATATGACCTAGGGGCTGCAATTTACTTACCCTCGGGTTAGAGGGCATAACCATTAAACATATAGAAGTATAAAACATTTAAAAGTAACAGATTTAATAAACTCTTTCAGACTAAATATAGGAAAGAAAAAAAACAAGATTGAAAAAAATCAAATGGATCCATAATTATATAGATGTAAGAAGAACCACCTGCAACTATCAGCTATATTAGTACTAACAAATATAAATGAATTAAACTACTTAGTTGAGGAAGATTGCCAGAAAAGGTACAAAACAAAATCTAAATTCATATTCCTTATAAGAAGCAAAATTAAAATTTTAGGCCACCAAAGGTTAGAAGTAAGTATATAGATAAAGATACACCAAGGAAATGCTAATAAATAGAAAGTTATTCTAGCTGCATAAATTTTAGAGGAAATAGACTTTAAGGCAAGGAAAGAAAAAACATTAATTATAAAGAAGATGCTATAGAGTGATAAATGATAAATTCAGTAAGCTGTAATACTAATAAATACACAATGTAAAAAATGACAGGATTATGAGGAAAAATAAGGACAAATGTCCTATAATGGGAACTTACATCTCAGGAATTGATAGAATAAACAGGAAAATATTAGCAAGGATATAGAAAATTTAAATAACATAGGAATGGGATGTGTCTAATGAATAATTACAGAACTTTGTTTTCTGTAGTGGGTGAAGACAAGTCCATACAAGTCTAAATAAATTTTTAAAATTTCTTTTGCCTGGGAGATTTTTCTTTCTGTTTTTTAATTTTGATTCCAGTATAATTAACATACAGTGTTATATTAGTTTCAGATGTACAATATAATGATTCAACAATTCTACGCATGACTTAGTGCTCATCACAATAAGTGTACTCTTAATCCCTTTCACTTATTTCACCCAACACCCCCACCCACCTCCCCTCTTGTAACCATAAGTTTGTTCTCTAAGAGTCTGGTATTTTTTTTTTCTTTTTCATCTCTTTTTTCTTTTGTTCCTAAATAAATTTTAGAGACTATCATTTTAGGCCGCATTCACCCACTTTAAGACAGCTATGTTAGGAATCAACTTAATTGGATAGCCAGATAACAAACCAGGGAATAATTAAGTCTCCCACAACAATTTATACATTAAAGTTATTGCCACTATAAGTTCTGCTAGTTGTTTTCTTGAAACATACAAAATCTAAATATAAAATGTATATGGAAGAATATGACCAATAATGATAATTCTGAGAGAAAAAACAAAAAAACCCCAGGAGCTTACTGTAGTAGAATTTAACACTTATGAGTCTGTGGTAATCAAGACAAGTTGACCAAGTAGAACAGAGCGAAAAACCCAGAGATAAACCTATACATACATGGAAATTCAATATATGATGTGGTATTGTTGCAGATGATTGGAGAGAAATGTACTGTTCAAGAAATGCTGAGAAAAGTAGCTCAACATATGAAAAAATAACATGGTATTCCTACCTCAAAACACACAGGTGCACACACAAACATATACACATAATAATTCAAAATGGATAAATGATCTAAATGTGAAGGTTATATCTTGATATGTTTTAGGAAAAGCATATAGGAAAAGAACTTTATGTTCTTAAGTCATAGAAGTATTTTTTGAACTGCTATTTCTGTCCTCTGAACATTCAACTGATCTTATACGTGCTACAACTAAGCAAATAAAGTTGCTTTACTACTACATGTGGTAAATGCCTGAAGCAGAAGCCTAGGATTATGTTTATATGAATGCTTCACAGTACAACACTTCATACTACAATTGGGCTACTCCATGGTATGACCTAAAGCACATTGAAAAAAGACTTTCTTTTTTTCATAAGCAAATGTAAGGCTACACTGTGACAGTTCTGAGTGATAGTAAAGGCATTTGAAAATCAGATGCCACACTCTTGGGCTGAATATAATGAATGAGTTGGAATAACTCAGAATTGGGATTATTAAAAATGTTTACCCTCCAAATTATTTTACAATGCTGATAACATAATCTTTGTGGGTGACAGCATGGCTCTTACGTAGTGTAAGTAAATTGGAAATTAGAGTTTAGGTGCTTAATTTTTCCCTTTGCTAATTTTTCATGAGACTATAACATAATTTCAAGGTAGGGAAAAACTTTCTACCAGGACTTCAGTTGTTGTCTCACATTTTCTTTGAATTTATCAACATTCAAACAAAATAGGAAGAAACAGTACAAGTGGTAGAGCAGCTTTTATTTGTAGAGAGCTAAAAGGTTTCCACATATTTGACAGAAGATACACTAGTTTCAATCTTAAAATAATAGAAGCTAAGCAGTAGAATTGGATGTTGAATTGGACTTCTGGACACTGTGTCCAAAGTACTAAATAATTGAGTGCATATATCCCTTCAAAGCTTGTAATGATGCCAAATCCTTTTATTAGCCTCAAATATGACTCCTACCCCTAGCTTCTATAAATAGAAAATAACTAGGAGACATTAATCAGTAGTATGATAAATGGTTGTTTTAGGAGGTTTTCCCTTCCCCTCCCCATAGATGTGGTCCACTCAGTAACTCCTTCCCATCAAACTAAGTGATGGAGGCTTTGAGATTAGAAATGCCTATGAGAAGAAGAGAGTGGCATCTCATTTTTTGGTTGGAAGTCTGCTTATGCAGCAGGCTTCATTTTCCTGTGGAAGTGGGGAATGGGATTGGGAAAGAAAATTGGAGAGAGACAGCAGGTCTAGACTGGGGTCAGCTGTGGAACAGGCTGCTTTCATACTGCTTGATGTGGTAGAAATATAGGAATTCTCTTGGAGATATGTCACTTATAAGAGCTACTGCTAGGCTGGATGAAGGTAATCCTCTAAGAAAGATGGGGTGAGGTATACCACCAACTGCAGGAGAAGTGGTCAAACTGGAGTATATCTCCCGCTTCGTGGAAGAGGGCAATGGGAAAGACCTTCCAACAAGATCAAACAAAATGCTCCTTACAATGTCTGAAAGCCAATTTCCAGCGAGTGTCCTCTTTTTCCATCTTTGCCTTCCCTTCATTCCTATCCCAGTTCATTGAGGAGGGAAGAGACCCAAAGATATGGTGAGGATGTGTTTTATAAGCAAACTATTTCCAAGGAAATGTCAGGTAAAATTTAAGAGAGAAGGAAGTCCTGTCCATGTGACCAATACCAGATTCAAAAAGGAGGAAAAGGGAGGGTAGGGTAATGACTACCCAAATAATTAAAGAAAAAACTTATCTGCTAAAGGAGAACCCCATATGTAATTTTTACTTGCTGGTAGGATTATTGAGGAATTTACCAGACATATCATGGTAAAATTTCAGAATTTGAAGAATAAAAAGAAAATGTTTTAATATGTAATAGGTTACCTAAAAAGAGTATCAGACTGGAATCAAACTCCTAATTTGTACATTAGAATTTAGACTATGGAATAGCAACTAGATTCTTAAATGAGAAGGTCTGAAACATGAGAATCCATTGTTTTAGTTAACTTAGCATTTACCTGTTAAGAAAGATACTTATTAATGCATAGTATTAAAAAATTGTATCAACTACATATTCTATATAAAGAAAATACTTGGGAAGTATTTGTCACCAAGTGACACACCCCAAGGAAGACATCAAGAAAGGGGATAATAAAGAGAAGAAGAAACAGTAATGAGTAATGAAACCATCTCTCCAGTTGTTGACACATAGATGGGTAATGTTAAATAATGATGCAGAAATGAAAAATTTACAAATAATCTAGGACAAAAAGGACCAGAGGATTAATTTTGGCAAAATCTATAAACTGAGGTGAAAGCAATGATGAAGTAAAAACCCTTAGTCAAGGTAATTTTAGAGTGGTAAAAGTAAAGGTGTTTTAAAGTTGGATATTTGGGCCATGGGAAAGGGCACATTGTTGGAGGGTAAACAGTGAGTGCCTTATTTTCATATGATTGTTGAAAATAAGTGCTCAATTATATGTTTCATTAAGATCCTATTTGTGAAAGAGTTAAAGAAGAACTTTAAAATTAACAAAAGGAATAAATGGAATGAATAGTGATTGATCATACCAGTTAAAATACCAGATTGGTAAAATAGGAAACCATGAAGGATGACGGTTAATATAAATCAAAATGGAAGAAATAAAATACCAGATATTATACTAAATGCAAATGCTTTGGAATCTCCTTAGATCAGAGATTCAGCTTGGACTAGAACACAAAACCCAGAAATACATACTTCACAAGAAATGCACGTAAAAATAAAAGTAGTAAAGGCTGATGAAAATGGACAAAAAGATACGAGGAAACTGCAAATAAAAAGCAATTGGTCATAACAATATTAGACAATGTGGGATTTAAATTAGGAACATTCAACAATATAAAGAGGATAGTAGGTAACAATAAAAACGATTCATGAAGATGATATAACAGACACAATTGTGTATTTCTAAACATTACAGCTAACAATAAAACTAATTTCATTGAAAGGCTGTCTTGCTAAGTAAAGTTGATAGATTTTAATATACTCCCTTATAGTGGGAAATACTTAACATACAAAAATTAGTAAAGATGTTGAATGAATAAAAAAATACAACTATATATAACATTAAGATGCAAAGTTTATATATACTTATATAAGAAATGATAAAATGCATTTGTATATATCCATGAACATTTACGAACTAGATTCTATACTTAGAAAAATAAAAATTATGCTGCAATTTCTCTTCAGAATCTAATAAAATTTAAAATAATGAAATTAACTGGTTATAAAATGTTAATATCTTAGAAATAAAATATACTTGTAGATAACCTTTGGATCAGAGAATGTAAAAAGTGAAATTACAAGCACAAAAGCAGTAAGAAGGAAAACATTTTATCACAAATTATAGGGCACAAAAAATCCTTTAATCAATAGAAAATAAAGTATACCTACCTTCATTAGACTAAAAATAAACAATATTACTATTTATCTCAAGCAATTAGAAATTGCATAACAAAATAAACAGGAAAAGGGAATCACTGCATTACAAAAGCTGAAATTAATAAGATACAACAAAAAACAATACTACAATGAATAACTAAATCCCAGATTGGATCTTTGAGAAGAAAAATTAAAGTGTCAAATACCATATTAGGCTGATTAAGGAAGAATTAAAAACAAGATAGTTTGATAGGCAATGAGAAAACTCACAAAACTGAACATGGATAGATTGTAAGAGACTATGCAATTTTATGGAAAATTTTTAAAAACTAAAGGAAATTATCAAATATAACTCACGAAAGAATAACATTTCACTAAATGAATGAACATAAAAGAAATTATAAAGATGATAATAAAGCTTACCATTAAAATGAAGCAGTAAGACAGGTGGATTCATGCCTAATCTGTATCTAAATTTTGAAGATAAATTCCGTGTTACTTAAACTATGTTGGACTATTGAAAATGATGAATAATTGGCAATTACTTTTCAAGACTACATAATTTCAATAGAAAAGAATAATATAGGTAATGTCCCAAAGAAAATGATATATAAAACTACCTGATTAATATAGTTGTAAAAAATGTTATTAAAGAAATCCCAGTAATGCATGGGTGCTTCAGTAACAGGAAATCTGTCAACATAACTTAAAATATCACTCCCATTGTTGGAGAAAAATTATGTGATGATACCAATAGATTCTGAAAAATCCTTTGATAAAAGTCAGCAGTGATGCCTAATAAGAATTCAATTAAGATAAAACTAGAATTAAGCTATTTAAATATCATTGAAGTTTTTCAAACACAACTTACATCATATAACAAAAATGTCATTCTTATCTGAATTAATATGTAAGTTTAATGATATTACATGTAGAATTTCATTTTGTAGTGATTGGATCATAGGATTTTAAAATTTATATAAATATAAACAAATACAAATTCCTGAGGCTAACTAATGGAAGCCTTGCCTTTCCAAAAAGGAGAACTATAAAGCTACCATAATCAAATCAACGTGGGGTAGGGGCAAGAACAGGCAAATTAAGAAGTACAACAGCATAATAACATCCAGAAATAGTTCAGAGTATATATGATTTTTTTAATCATAGCAAAAATGCTGTTTAAATTCAATGTAGGGGGAAAACAGCATATTTAGTAAATGGGGTTGGCACAGTGAGCTATACATTTTGAAGAAAATTGAACTGTTTCATATAAATTAAAAATTTCTAGAAAGTAATTTTTTAATCAAATAAAGGATTATTTCAAAAGATTTTATTTATTTTAGAGACAGAGTTTGGGTGGGGGGAGTAGGGGGACAAGTAGACTCTGTGCTTAGCCCCACACGGAGCTGGATCTCAGGACCCTGAGATCATGACCTGAGCTGAAACCAAGAGTCAGATGTTGAAATGACTGAGCCACCCAAGCACCCCTCAAATAAAGGACTTTAATGTACATGAAACGAAACACAAAATTAGTTAAGAAAAACAATATTAAACTTGAATTGGAAATGTCACCATCAGCCTATGATTTCCTTTTACTTTTTTTTAAAATTTATTTTAATTACATGGTACTCATCACTACAAGTGCACTCCTTAATCCCAATCACCTATTTCATTCATCTCTCCACCCACCTCCCCTCTGGTAACCATCAGTTTGTTCTCTATAGTTAAGTCTGTTGCTTGGGGACACCTGGGTGGCTCAGTTGGTTAAGTGTCCCACTTGATTTCAGCTCACATCATGATCTCAGGGTCTTGGGATCCAGCCCCACATTGGGCTCTACGCTGGGTGTGGAGCCTGCTTTAGGATTCTCTTTGCTTCTCCCAGCTCCTTCCACTGCCTCCCACCCCATTCATGCCCTGTCAAAAATTTAAAAAATTAAAAAAATTTTTTTTTAAAGTCTGTTGCTTGGTTTGGCTTTTTTCCCCTTTGCTCATTTCTGTTTGTTTCTTAAGTTCCACATATGAGTGAAATCATATGGTATTTGTCTTTGACTGATTTCATTTAGCATCACATTTTCTAGATCCATCCATGTCATTGTAAATGGCAAGGTTTCATTTATTTTTATGGTTGAGCAATATTCCATTTATATATATACCACTTCTTTGTGCATGAGTCGATGGCACTTGGGCTGCTTCCATATCTTGACTATTGTAAATAATGCTGCTATAAACATAGGGGTATATGTATCCCTTTGAATTAGTCTTTTTGTATTCTTTGGGTAAATACCCAATAGTGCACTTGCTGGCTTGTAGGGTAGTTTGATTTTTAACTATTTTTTTAAGATTTTTTTTTAAGGATTTTATTTATTTCATGGGGCACCTGGATGGCTCAGTCAGTTAAGCATCTGCCTTCGACTTAGGTCATGATCTTGGGGTCCTGGGATGCAGCCCCACATTGGGCTCCCTGCTCAGCAGGGAGTCTGCTTCTCCCTCTCACTCTGACCCTCTTCCCTGCTTGTGTTCCCTCTCTCTGTCTCAGATAAATAAAATCTTTAAAAAAAAAAAAAGCATTGCAATTTTATTAAAAAAAAATTTTTTTTCAGAGAGAGAGAGAGAGAACACAAGCTGGGGGAAGAGCAGAGGGAGAGGGAGAAGCAGAATCCCCACTGAGCAGGGAGCCTGATATGGGGCTCGATCCCAGGACCCCAAGATCATGACCTGAGCCAAAGGCAGATGCTTAACCAACTCAGCTACCCAGGGGCCCCTATTTTTAAATTTTTGAGGAACCTCCATACCGTTTTCCAGAGTGGTTGTATGAGTTTGCATTCCCTCCAAGAGAGCGAGAGGGTTCCTTTATCTTCATATCCTCAACAACACTGGTTTCCTGTGTTGTTGATTTTTGCCATTCTGACAGATGTGAGGTAATATCTCATTGTAGTTTCCATTTGTGTTTCCCTGATAAGTGATGATGAGTAGCTTTTCATGTATTGGCCATCTGTATGTCTTCTTTGGAGAAATGTCTGCTCATGTCTTCTGCATGTTTTTAAATTGGGTTATTTGGATGTTGAGTTTTATCAGTTCTTTATATATTTTGGATACTAACCCCTTACTGAATATGTCAGTTACAAATATCTTCTCCCATTTTGTTGGTTGCCTTTTAGTTTAGTTAGTTGTTTCCTTCACTATGTGGAAGATCTTTATTTTGATGTAGTCCCAATAGTTTAGTTTTGCTTTTGTTTCCCTTGCCTCATGGGGCCTATCTAGAAAAAAAGGTGATATGGCTGATGTCAAAGAAATTACTGCCTACCCTCTTTCCTACGATTTTTATGGTTTCAAGTCTCACATTTAGGTCTTTAATCCATTTCGAGTTTACTTTTGGGCATGGTGTAAGAAAGTGGTCCAGTTTCATCCTTTTGCACATTGCTGTCCAGTTTTCCCAATACCAGTTGTTAAAGAGACTTTTTCCCATGGGGTATCCTTTACTGCTTTGTTGAAGATTAATCGACAATATAATTGTGGGTTTATTTCTGGATTTTCTGTTCTGTTCCATTGATCTGTGTGCCTATCTTTGTGCCAGTACCATACTCTTTTGATTACTACAGCTTCCTAATATAACTTGAAGTCCAGAATAATTGTGATGCTTCCAGCTTTGTTTTTCTTTTTCAAGATTGCTTTGGTTATTCAGGATTTTTGTGGTTTCATACAAATTTTAGGGTTGTTTGTTCTAGTTTTGTGAAAAATGCTGTTGGTGTTTTGACAAGGATTGCATTTGAAGTATAGATTGCTTTGGGTAGTTTAGGTATTTGAACAATATTTGCTCCTCCAATCCATTAGTGTGCAGTAACTTTCCATTTCTTTGTGTCATCTTCAGTTTTTTTCATCAGTGTTTTATGGCTTTCAGAGTAACAGGTCTTTGACTTCTTTGGTTAGGTTATTTCTAGGTATCTTCCTGGTTTTGGTGCAATTGTAAATGGGATTAATTCCTTAATTTCTCTTTCTGCTGCTTTATTATTAGTGTATAGAAGTGCTACAGACTTCTGTAGATTGATTTTGTATGCTGCAACTTTACTGAATTCCTGTATCAGTTCTGTTTTTTTTTGGTTTTTTTTTTTTTTGGTGGTTTTTGGGTTTTCTATGTAGAATATCATGTCATCTGTACATAGTGAAAATTTTACTTCTTTAACACTCTAGATGGCTTTTCTTCCCTTTTGTTGGTTAGTTACTGTGGCTAGGACTTCCAGTACTATGTTGAATAAAAGTGGTGAGAGTGGACATACTCGTCTTGTTTCTGATCTTAAGGGAAAGGCTCTCAGTTTTTCCCCATTTAGAGAGAAGTTAGCTGTGGGTTTTTCATAGATGGCCTTTATTATGTTGAGGTATGTTCCCTCTAAACCTACTTTGTTGAGGGTTTTTATCATGAATGGTTGTTTTACTGTGTCATGTGCTTTTTCTGAATCTATTGAAATGATCATATGGTTTTTATCCTTTCTCTTATTGATGTGATGTGTCATGTTGATTGATTTGTGAATATTGAACCACCTTTGCAACCCAGAAATAAATCTCACTTGATCATGGTGAATTTTTTTTTTTTTCTGTGTATGGATGGATTTAGTTTGCTAGTATTCTTTTGAGGATTTTTGCATTTATGTTCACCAGAGATACTGGCCTGTAGTTCTCTTTTTTTGTGGTGTCTTTATCCAGTTTTGGTATCAGGGTAATGCTAGTCTCATTGAATGAAATTGGAAGTTTTGCTTCCTTTTTCTATTTTTTTTTTTATTACTTTGAGAATAATAGGTATTAACTCTTCTTTAAATGTTTGGTAGAATTTGCCTGTGAAGTCATCTGGTCCTGGACTTTTGCTTGTCAGGAGTTTTTTTATTACTAATTCCATTTCTTTGCTGGTTATCAGTCTGTTCAAATTTTTTATTTCTTCTTATTTCAGTTTTGGTAGTTGATGTTTCTAGGAACTTATCCAATTCTTCTAAGTTGTCCTATTTGTTGGCATATAGTTTTTCATAATACTCTCTTATAATTGTGTTTCTGTGGTGTTGATTATTTTTTTTTCTCCTCTCTCCATTGTGACTTTACTTAATTGGGTACTTTCTTTTTTTTTTTTTTTCCCCTTTAGTATGGGGGGCTAGAAGTTTATCAATTTTAATGTTTTTTTTTCTTCAAAGAATTAGTTCCTGGTTTCATTGACCTGTTCTATTGTTTTATGTTTTGTTTTGTTTCTATATCATTTATTTCTGCTCTAATCTTTATTATTTCCTTCTTCCTGCTGGTTTTAGCTTTGGTTTGATGTTCTTTTTCTAGTTTCTTTTGGTGTAAGGCTAGATTGTTTGAGATTTTTCTTACTTCTTGAGGTAGACCTGTATTGCTATATACTTCCTTCTTAGAACCATTTTTGCTGCATCCCAAAGGCTTTGGACTGTTGTGTTTTCATTTTCAATTGTTTCCATGTACTTTTTTGTTTATTCTTTTATTTCTGATTGCCCCATTCAGTGTTTAGTAGCATGTATTTGTGATCTTTCCAGTTTTTTTCTTCTGGTTAACATCTAGTTTCATAATATTGTGGTCAGAAGAGATGGATGGTATGATTTCAATCTTTTTTAATTTAAGGCTTGTTTTGCGACCTAATATGTGATTTATTCTGGAGAATGTTGCATGTACACTTGAAAAGAATGCATATTCTGCTCTTTTAGGATGAAATGTTCTTGAATATATCTGTTAAGTTCATCTGGTCCAGTGTGTCATTCAAAGCCATTATTTCCTTGTTTATTTTCTGTTTAGATGATCTGTCCATTGATGTAAGTGAGGTATTGAAGTCCCCTACCATTTTTGTATTATAGTTTTTTTTAATTCCTTTATGTTTATTATTAATTGTTCTATATTTGGGTGCTCCCATATTGGGTGCATAAATATTTACAGTTATTATGTCTTCTTGCTGGGTTGCCACCTTTATTATTATATAGTCTCCTTTGTCTCTTGTTAAAGTCTTTGTTTTAAGTCTATGTTGTCTGATACAAGTATTGCTACCCTGGCTCTCTTTTGATATCCGTTTATGTGATAAATGTTTCTCCATCTCCTTACTTTTTTTTTTTAATTTTATTTATTTATTTGACAGAGACACAGCAAGAGAGGGAACACAATCAGGGGGAGTGGGAGAGGGAGAAGCAGGCTTCCCTGCCAAACAGGGAGCCTGATGCGGGGCTCAATCCCAGGACCCTGAGATCATGACCTGAGCCAAAGGCAGACGCTTAATGACTGAGCCACACAGGCACCCCTCCATCTCCTTACTTTCAATGTGCATTTGTCTTAGGTCTAAAATGAATCTCTTGTAGGCAGCATATAGATGGGTCTATTTTTTTTTTATCCATTATGTCACCCTATGTCTTTATTTATTTATTTTTAAAGATTTTATTTATTTATTTGACAGAGAGAGAATGAGAGAGAGCACATGAGAGGGGGGAGGGTCAGAGGGAGAAGCAGGCTCCCTGCCGAGCAGGGAGCCCGATGCGGGACTCGAAGGGAGCCCGATGCGGGACTCGATCCTGGGACTCCAGGATCATGACCTGAGCCGAAGGCAGTTGCTTAACCAACTGAGCCACCCAGGCGCCCCACCCTATGTCTTTAGATTGGAGCATTTGGTCCATTTACATTCAAAGTAATTATAGATAGGTATTTATTGCCATTTTATTACTTGTTTTTTAGTGGTTTCTGAAGATTTTATCTGAAACTTTCTTATCTTTCCCTCTTTTATGGTTGCCTGTTTTTGTTAGTAATATATTTGGATTACCTTCTCTTTATTATATGCATATCAATTCCTGGTTTTTGTTTTGTGGTTATCGTTAGGTTTGTATATAACATCTCCTGCCTATAGCAGTCTATATTAAGTTGATGGTTGCTTAAGTTTGAACCCATTCCTTACTCCTCTCTTCCCCACATTTTAGGAATGTGGTTTCCTATTTTATATCATTTTATTTTGTGAGTCCTTGGATTTATTTTTTTTTTTTACAGAAATATTCATTTTTACTGCTTTTGTGCTTCTTAACTTCATACTGTAATTTTTGGTCTTTCCTTTCCACTCAGAGTTCCCTTTAATATTTCTTAAAGGGCTGGTTTAGTGGTCATGAACTCCTTTAGTTTTTGTTTGAATGTGAAACTCTTTATTTCTCCTTTTATTCTGAATGGTAGCTTTGCTGGATAGAGCATTCTTCGTGCAGGTTTTTTCCCACTGAGCACTTAGAATACATCATGCTACTCCTTTCTGGCTTGCTAAGTTTCTACTGAAAAATCCACTGAGAGCCTTATGGGGTTTCCTTTGTATGTAGCAGTCTTCTTTTGTTTTGCTGCCTTTTTTTTTTTTTTCTTTGTCACTAGGTTTTGCCATTTTAATTAAAGTATGTCTTGGTGTGGCTCTGCTTTTGTTGATTTTGGTGGGGGGGGGGGCATTCCGTGTGCCTCCTGGATCTGGATATCTGTTTCCTTCCCACATTAGGGAAATTTTCAGCTATTTTTTTCTTCAAATAAATTCTCTGCCCCCTGTTTTCTCTCTTCTTCTTCTTCTTCTTCTGGGACTCTTATATTATGAATTTTATTACATTTGATAGAGTCACTGAGTTCCCTGAGTCTGTTCTCATTTTGCATAATGCTTTTTTCTCTTTTGTTCAGCTTGATTACTTTCCATTACTCTGACTTCTAGGACATTAATTCACTCCTCTGCTTCTTTCAGCCTGCTGTTCATTCCATCAATCATATTTCTCATTTTGTATATTGAGCCCTTTATGTCTGTTATGTTATTCCTTATCTCTGTGTTAATGGTCTCAGTGATATCCTCTACTCTTTCCTCAAGTCCAGTGAGTATCTTTATGATCATTGCTTTAAATTGTCCATCAGGCATGTTACTTAGATTTGTTTTACTTAGATCTCTGGCCATGGCCTTGTCCTGTTCTTTCACTTGGGACAAATTCCTTTGTCTCCTTATTTTGTCTAAGTCTTTTTTCCTGTTTCTCTGTGTTAGGAAAGGCAGATATGTCTCCTGTTCTTGAGGGTAATGGCTTTAGGTGTGTGTGTGTGTGTGTGTGCACGCGCGTGTGTGTGTGTGTGTGTGTGATTTGTGCTTTTGTTTGTTTAGTATTTAGTATTCATTTTGCTTGGTGCTTTATGTGGTGCTTGCTGTTAATTTTTGGAAAATTCTCAGCCATTATTGCTTCAAATATTTCTTGTCTGTTTGCTTATTTTGATTATATATGCATGTTACAGCTCTGTTCTTTTCCTTTTTTCTTCCCTATCCTTTTTGAATTTAAGTTTGGGAAATGCCTTTTGATCTTTCTTCAGAATTGATGTCTATTGAGGAGGTAATTGAATGCACACTACGTTTTGTTACAGTGGTTTTGATTTCTAGCATTTCCATTTACTTCTTTGTTAGAGTTTTCATCTCTCTGCTTACATTACTACTCATCTGTTCTTGCAAAGTTTCTCTTTATTCCATTAGTTCTTAAAATGTTAATCATAATTATTTTTAATTTTCTAATAATTCTGAATTTTCTAATAATTCTCACATCTGTATCATATCCAAGTCTGGTTATGATTCTTACTTGTCTTTTCAGACTACATTTCTATTTTGGCTTTGTTAAGCTCTTTAATTTTTTGTTGAAAGCTGAACATGTTGGATACAGTAATGGGAAATTAAGTAAATAGGCCTTTAGTACAAGGATTTATGTGTTAACATATTGTTTTATTAATATAATAATTACATTAAATTAATCAATTATTAATAAATTAACATATATTAACAGCTAGGATTTGGGCTAATATAGCTAGTAGTTAGAGCTTTCCAGAAGCTTCAGATTCCTCTAGTGTCCTTGTCTCTTGTCTTCCCTTTTGACTTCAGGCTTCCCTATGTACTTCTCCTCAGAGAGTCCGTGTGTTTTAGCTCTTTAGCTGTCATCCACTGTTTTTATACTAGAATCCTGTGATGTGGTGTTAGGGTATGGGGAAGGGTGAGTGTTCTATAATCTTCCACTTAAATCTCAGCCCTTTTGTGGGCCTGTGTTTCAAACCTTGATATTCATGTGTTTCTCCAGTGGTATAGTTCTTTTTGTTTCCCCTTGCCCCTTATTTCTTGAATCTGTGACTCCTGATTACTATATATCCCTCCCAATTAGGTGAGACAGGAAGGCTGGAGGAAGCTAGGCAAGAGGAATTCTCTTCCCCCAGCAAGGCATTGGCAAAGGACTTTCCTCTGGAAAATAGCCATTTGTTATGGAGAAGGCTCTTGGCTTGTTTTGCAGTGGTTGCTCTTTTGTTCCCCCTGTCAGAGACAGTAGGGGATCTTCCTAGAAAACAGCATAAGAACTCAGTGAGATTCTGGAAGAAAAAGACCTTTCAAAGTATGGGTGCCCCTTTATCTTCTCATTTTCTACTTGTTCATAATCGTCTCCAGATTCATCAAATTACACTAAAGCATTCCTATCACTTTATTGTTCCATGTAAGCAGAAATCACTTGGTACTTTTTCTTTGAGGCACCTTTCCAGATTTTAGGGTGATAATTTGTCTGCAACTCCAGTTCCTTGACAGACTCAAGAAAAATTGTTGATTTTCAATTTGTATAGCTTTTTTTGTTGTAAGGATTGGAGGGATGATTTTTAATCTCTTTACATGCAGGAGCTGAAACTGGAAGCTGTATGATTGAAAAAAATATTTGAGTATATAAGAATATAAAACAGTATAACAAAAAGATAGCATAGAAAAAATCAATTTTAGTAAGACATAGTTTTTGGAAAAATCTATTTGCAACCTGGATGACAACTATAGAATGTATGCAATACAAGAAGTCTTACTGACACACAAGATAAAGATGAGTTAGGAATGTGATCAGTTAACAAAAAGCAAACCAAATGGCCAATAAATACATGAAAAAATAAATTAATAGTTAAGTAACAAAACTCAAAAATCAATATTAAAAAATTGTGGCACTCATATTCTGGTAGAAACATGAATTGTTGCAACCTCTTTTGGAAAATAACCCGGCAACAGTCATTGAAATAAAAGGTCCACAAACCCTTAACCCTAGACTACTCAATGTTCTATAGTCATTCCATACAAATAAAAGTAGATCAAGGTATGCACATGGAAGTTGATAGCATATAACTGTTAATCAAGTGAATACTCAGTACTAGGAAATGCTTAGGAAATGCTTAAATAAATTGTGAAATAGCCAAATTTTGGGATGTTTTGAACTCACTGAAATGAACAATATGAATTGGAGCTATATCACTTAACTTGGAGGAATTGCCATAAACTATTTATGAATGAGAAAAACAATGTAAAAACATATGTTTAATAAGATTCTAATGTTGAAAAATAGTAAAAAAAAACATATATTTATATCTACGTAAAGATTTTGTCAAAGTTATAGATTATTTTTATGATATGATTTTATATGGCAAAATAATAGAGCATAGGAAATTTTTTAAAATTCCTCTGTATGCATGGGAATGCTTGTTTAAGTTTGAATAAACAAGTTGAGATGTTTGGAAAAACACATAAAACAGTTGACATGGGTTGGCTCAGAAGATGGGATAGTGGAGGAGGTATGGAGCAAATGATAAATTTTTCTTCATATGTTTTTGTATTCACTGTTTTAAAGCTTATATTAAAATATAAATTTGACAAAAGTCAAATATACAAGCTATGAAAAATTTAAAAGAATACTTTAAAAAATATACCTCCATAGAGATTTTACTGACTATATCAGCCTGGATTTGGTGAGGATAACAGTTACAAGTATTACAGGAACATAAGGGATTTAGTATAGGAATCAAGTGTTACGTGGCTTTAAGAGTAGCTGAGGGAATGATACTCTATAGGCTGTATCTGGATGATCAGAGAAGGTTTTTAGCCACTTTAGCAAAGCCACTGAGTCAGATGGCCCAGGTCTCTCTAGAAAAAATGTTTTTCACTTCCTCCTTAACAGACTGGACAGCCTTAACAGAAGCCTGTCTTAACACCAAGTCCTCTCAGTCATAGGCTTGGTTAGTCATAGTTCCAACCTTAACCAAGTTGATGCGACACAGTGTAGCACAGTCTACTTTTTCTGTCAACTTGGCATTCATATAGTCCTTTTAAACTTTCAAATCAAGATAATAAGCACATCATGCTTCTGGCTAACATAGTGTAAATACACCTAATCATGAAGTGGCATCAGATCTTGTGAGGAACTAAATTCATTGCTGTATTATGTTGGTTATAAGCACATCACTAATTTCAGCCCACATTCAAAAGAAGTGGATTGCACAAGAACATAAATATCAAAGGGTAGGGATCACTGGTGGTCATCTTAGAAATCTGCCTGCCACATTGGGCATACTTCTGTCTGCCACCATTGTGTATTAGCAGACTGATTGTACCAGTCAGCAGTTTTTTTGTCTAATTCCATGGCATAAGGAGCTCCAAGTGACCAGATGCCATTCTCCACTCTTAGTTCAGTGGAACTATTGCTTTATCTCCTTGTGGATTCATTCCATTGGGAACTAAGATCTCTAACCCAGCAGAAACCTTTTGAGCAGGAAAGGCAAATTCAAATTCAGTTCAAGTGTCTATTCCAGTAAGAACAAATCACTGCCCCTTCCATTAAAATGTAATTAATTTGCCATTCTACAGCTCTCTGGTCACTCTGGAGTACTGTTATACCAGGGACTCATGGTTTGTCTCTACCACTGGCATATTGGGTGCTGAGCATTGATAGAATCAGATTAGCCTTGTTAAGTGAATGCCCACGTTGATGATTGTATCTGTTCCCACTCTTCATTTTAGAACTAGGAGCATGACAACAGTGTCGCTTGAGCTAACCACTGTAGGTGTTTAAATAGCATTAATCACTTGGCTTTCACAAGCCCCCTTTTTGAAAAGTGGATCACGGGCGCCTGGGTGGCTCAGTTGGTTAAGCGACTGCCTTCGGCTCAGGTCATGATCCTGGAGTCCCAGGATCGAGTCCCGCATCGGGCTCCCTGCTCGGCAGGAAGTCTGCTTCTCCCTCTGCCCCCCCCCCATGTGCTCTCTCTCATTCTCTCTCTCTGAAATAAATAAATAAAATCTTTAAAAAAAAAAAAAAAAGAAAAGTGGATCACTGTGCTGTTTTGTGTCCCTAAGAATTTGTGTTAGCTCAAAGCTAGTGTCCAGTAATACCTAAGATGTTTGGTTATTTCTTTCCCTAGAGCAGAAATCCCCTGGTAAATGAACACAGATGCAGGTTCTTTTGGAAAGAACTAAATAATTTACAAAATACACTTCTGGAAGTGTAGCAATATCCTTCCTCAAGGAGATAAAGCAGCCCTCCTCTTCATTTAAGGTGCTCTGAGTCTGCAAACCACTCAAGTCTGAGAAGTAGATAAGGACCATAACTCTTATAGCAATGCAAGTCAGTCCTCCATTTACCAGTCCTAAAGGTTTTGCTTATACAAATCAAATAGACTTGATTTAGGAGGCTGTTCATCTATACTAGTCCTAGGGATATAATTATTTAGCCACAGACAAATATCTCTACATTTCTAACTTATGTGACTACTGCTCTATCCTTGCCACCCATTATGGTAACTATGCCCATCTTAACCCTGGTAATTAAGTACCAGTAGCAGTTAAATGCATCACGTGGCTCCTTTCACTTCAGAATCCCACCATCCCCATTGTTTTTTGGGAGTCCGTTCCACTCATAGCCTCCCCCACTGTCATTTCTGATATGGAAAGAATAGTCTTTCAAGGTTGAATGTTTCTCCCTCACCAATGCATTTCTGAAAAACTTGAAGTAGGGGGTGGGTGTGAGCAGTGGAACACAATAAAACCATTCTTATCTCTATAAGCCTTTGGGTACTGCCTTCTTCGGTAAATTTTGGCCACCGCAGAGACCTAGTTACAGTGTCAACCAATGAAACAAGCTGCCACAGTTATTCCCAATTGTTCAAGGTAGCACACTGAATCCAGAATTACTCAGTGATGCCTATAAACCCAGCTGAATCCAATAGTGTGTTCCTTCTTCCCTGTTCTAACATCCTTAGAAATCATTCTCAAAAGAATTCCACCGGTTTTCAAATATGTAAATTGTCAAAATACTGTATTTCTTTTGATGTGTATGGTGTCTCCTCCAAAATCAGACTTGTTTTTTTTTTTTTTTCAAGATTTGAGTCCAGTTAAAAGTTAAGAATCAATGAGTGATGATGGAGTGGGTCTTTGTGAAAATGAGCATTCTCCTACTCCTTAGAGGAGTAGGAGGAGGTTTCTACTAAGTGGAATTTGTGAATTTGAGGTCTTCAGGTCCTGTGGGATCTTTCCAGATATCTCAGTCATTAGGGTTCCATTCCTTCCCATTTGATGTCACACACACACACACACACACACACACACACACACATACTTACTTGTAAGAAACCCTGAGAATTTATGGATTTGATTAACATTTTAATTTAGTCACTTGCAGTATCAGATTTTGTATTTGGTTTTCAGAAATTTCAAACCCGTAACTAAAAAGCAATAGGTAATCTTTCAGGATAGTCATAATGTTTCTGGTTTCTTACCCAGGACTTGAGATGGGAATTTAAAGCCTTGACTTCATCATTTTTTTTCCAGTTTTTCCAGTGCAGTTAAAATAGCCAAACATCCCCTTCACTCAATACACCCCATCCCTATATTCCATATTATGATGATAACGTTGTTTTGGTTTTTAGGTTGGTACTTAGTCACACAAAACTATAGGTGACTACACATAATAATTTAAGAAACTATTTTACAACTCTATATCATGGTCTGTATCTAATTTACCACTGACAGGTTATTAATGCTTTTAGATCTAGTTACATTATAGAACCAATTCCAGATTCCCATCTTTAAGATTCTGTTCCCCTGCATCCACTTTTAGTAGCAAAAGCTGAATCAGTCTGGGTTTGTTCATGGAAACTGAGACAAGTATTACAGGAATGAGTGGTTTAATATGGGAACTAAAGTTTATACACTTGTATAGCTGGTTGTGATCTCTCTGGAAGCCTGTAGTTAGCATGTCAGAGAAACTCATTCATCATTTCATTCTGAAACACTAGTACTGAGTGAAAATTCTTGCAGGATATTTATGAAGTTAAGCATGTGAAACCTCAAAATGGGAACTCATGGAGAGGTCTGAGGAAGCACCACAGTGAATGAAATCATCATGGTTGATTCTCATGGCCTCCCAAGAACAATGGCTTGTGCTTCATTTCTGCCTTCCAAATAATTTGTGAGGGCCCTTCATTGGCAAGTTCCAAGTTGAAATAATACAGGGAGGGGGACTTTGTGAAACAAATTTCTTAGACTTGAATGGAAGTAGTAGCAGTATTTTGGGTTGTCCTCAGATAATCTAGAACAATCTTGTTCTTCCCTATCTCCACTATAGTTTTCTAAATGCCCAAACTCTAAAAAGTCTAGGTGTCTTTAAAAACATTCTGTATTAGGGTGTTGAGTTCAACCACCATTTATTGAGTGCTCTGTGTATATTAAAATATGGAATACAAAGATGAGAAAAATCACATTTCTTCAAGATCTCATAGGCCAGCAGGAAAGAAAAATATAGCAACAAACAGTGATGTTTATTTGACGGAAACTACAGCAATGGTATAATTCAAGATACAGTGAAATAAAATGGATTTTTATCAGGTGGAAAAGTGAAGGTCATTCTAAGGAAAGAGAACAAGGTATGAAGAAGCATTTATTCCAAAAGATGAAATATTTTTAAAAAATGCAAATAGATTTGTATGGCTGGAAATTAAGAGTTCAAAAACACAATAAGGGAACTTAAGTTGGAAAAGCAGGCAGGGGTAAAATCAGGAGGAATATATAGAGGTTTAACTGTTTTTTGTAGGAAATTGAAACCAAATAAAGAGATTTAGGCCCTGGAGACATGTTTTGTATAAAAATCACTTTTATAGCAATATAGTGGAGGAATTAGAGTGGATAAGGATAGAAATAGAAAGGTATGTTAGCAATTGCCATAGTCTAGGTGAAAATTAAATACTATGGTAGTTGTAGAAGAGGGATGGTTTCAAAGGGAAGTTGTGCTTAATTTAGTGGTTGGTGGGTTATGGAGATGTGCAGGGAGAGATGATCTAGCATAACCTTTCTAGTTTTGGCTTGGTTGACCAAATAAATAGATAAACGCTATTAGCTAAAATAGGAGCTCAAACTAATATGTTCTTTTAAAGAACTAAACTATGGAGAAATATCTTGATCTATTTTATTACTTTGAAATGGAACTATTTTTAATATTATAAAATGGACAAAATGTCCCTGTGTTCCATGGTATATAAAGAGAATATACCTTAATAACGTCCAAATAAGAAATGTAATGTATGTGCAAATTTAGCTACTCAACATGACTTTCATATCTATCAATTAGAAACCCTTGTAAATAGTATGCTGTGGATGTCAGAAAATATAGGCAAGGTGTAAGAAACTTACAGAATTAAATCTGAGCCATTCATTTTATACGAGTCAAGGCATATTATATCCATTTCCTTTTTTTTCTCTTCTCCCTCTCATTCTTCTTTATTAACTTGTAAATTCTGAGTTCACTGTTTATACCCTTGTCATAGTTTTCTTTCCACAATAACTCACATAGTTCTGTTCCTTAGTACACTTCCTGAACAAACGAAGGAATCAATTAATCAAATAGGAATTACTACAGTAACTCAAAGTATTGATAACAGCATTAGATTAGGGTCAGGAGACCTGGGTCCTGGACTCAGTTTTGTCACTTCAGCAGGTGACTTAATTCTCTTCAAACTTCAGTTAAATCATGTGAATGATTGATTACTTCTATTTTTGTACTTATAAGACTACAGTTTGATGTATTTATTTTTTGGAATGCCCTAATTTGTAGAATAAGCAATGTGTCCTAATCATTTTGATTTCCCAACAATTGGTCTAGTACCAAGCATATGGTAGAGGCTTAAAGGACAATAGTTGAAAGTTTAATTACCAAGAGTGTGAAGGAAGGTTAGGGTTTGGAAGGTGGGGTCAAAACAGTATCTTGAGAATCTCTAGTGCCTAAGATGAAGAGAAGACCAAAAACTGAGGCTTGAAAGAACAATCATAAATCCAGGGTTGAGTTTGGAATACCTCAACTCCAGTAGAGCAAGTCTGCTCATGGGGTAAAAAGGCAAAAGTAGGCTTAATCCTGAGCAAGAGTGATTTGTATCTGGTCTATTTTGACCAACTGTGGGAAGTGCTGTGTTTGGGAATGTAATGTAAGAAATAATTAGTTGGACACTTGCTACTTCCGGGTTGTTACCATTTGTTTAGTAGTGGGGGTGGTGATGGTGGTAGTGTAGCATAGTTAATAAATTAGATTATACTGTTGTTCTTTACACTTTCATTTCAAATATATTCTTCAGAGTCAGAACCATTCTATGGTTAAAAATCTACTGAGGCTTCCACCAATACTTGTTCAGATCATGTCTTCATAAGCGTGCCTGGCTGAGGCAAAAGAATCTGCACGGAGCTCTGATTGCCAAGTCATGACCCTGGGAAGAGGAGAGGCAGAAGGTAGACATAGGAAGAGCTATGCTTTTTAGTTGATCTGTCTGACAGAAATCTTTTTCTAATTTGCATTTGTTTTAAAACAATATGGGTCTTGAGTTGTATTTTTGACTTATTGAGCTATCATTTTAAATCCCTCTTCACCTCCCTTCTGCTACCCTGAAGTACTGGACAAAATATTTTCACAACTAATATATTGTTAGATGAATATAGTTCTAACTTGAGTTTTGTATTTACCAGACTGAATAGTTCCAACTTTTCCAAGCATTTTTTATACCACTGTATTTCCTAGAAACACACTTATTTTTCTTCTTCTTGCTAGTCTTGAGTTTTGTGGAGATCTCCTTAAAAACTTATATTTGAATTCCAGATCCACTTTTTACTAGCTCTATGACTTTGGACAGTTATGTAAGCTCTCTTTGCCTCAGTTCAGTTATAACCTGTAAAACATTAATTACTTGACAAATATTTCTTGAGCACCTACCATGTACCACACAATCTTATAGGTGGTTGAGAAACAGTAGTGGGAAATACAAAGTTCCTTGGTCTCATGGAAATTACATTAATTTTTATGATGTTTCTTGGCACATAGTAGATGATATTAGTTATGTCTGTAAATGTTATATGAAATATGGTATATGTGTATGGTATAGAAGTGATAAATGCTATAACTTATGTGTGTATATATTTGTGTGTATCTGTGGAGGAAGGTGATGTCCAAAGTAGTCAAAATATATCAGACATACTCTCATAATGTTGAATGCATAAGTTTTAAAACCTTCTTAAATTTGAACGGATATTACTTCTTTTAAGGTAGCATAAAATTGTTTTAGTAGCTGGGTTAATCATTGCTCTTGTTAAGGCGAAAGTCAGCTGATACCTTCAGTTACTATTTGAAAAAAAATAACACCTAGTGCTGTTATTAGTTAATATGAAACTGATTGGTATGTGGAGTGCAAGGCTATGGGAAAGACAAGAACTTATTCTGTATGTTTATGTAGGGTTAAGTTTCCTTGACATTGCCTCTGCCTTACTGTGAGTACTGCTATCACTCTCTTGCCTTTGATCTCCTGCCCCTTCTCCCCAGCCAAGTGGTGTCCTGGGGCCAACGTGTATCTGCCGTTCAGCTGATAGTTAAAAATTCAGGAATTTGGGGTGCCTGGGTGGCTCAGTCATTAAGAGTCTGCCTTTAGCTCACGTCATGATCCCAGGGTCCTGGGATTGAGCCCCGCATCAGGCTCCATGCTCAGCAGAGAGCCTGCTTCTCCCACTGCCCCTGCTTGCGTTCCCTCTCTCGCTGTGTCTCTGTCAAATAAATAAATAAAATCTTTAAAAAAAAAAATTCAGGAATTTTACAAGCTCGTTGAAAGCTACTGTTGGTGGCTTAAAAATGGCTGTGAAAGGGGTACAGGAATCAGCAAATCTTACACATCAAAACCTTTTTTTTCTTTTTAGGACAATGTACTAGAACATTATTCAAACCAACAATACTTGACCAATGTCGCATTATTGCGTTTTTAGTCGCCAATTGAACTTTTCTTGAATATTTACTAAAAATTAGTCTTTTGGCTGGTACATGTTCCACTGTATCCTCCATCTAGGATATTGGCATTTTTAAAATTTTTAATTCTGGTACAGTTAACACAGTGTTATGTTAGTTTCAGTGTACAATATAGTGATTCAACAGTTCTATATATTACTCAGTGCCTACTCAACATGGTAAGTATATTATAAATCCCCTTCACCTATTTCACCCATCCCTCCACCCCCCTCCCCTCTGGTAACCATCAGTTTGTACTCTTTGGTTAAGAGTCTGTTTATTCAGTTTGTTTCTTTTTTAGTTTGTTTATTTGTTTTATTTGTTAAATTCCACATAGGAGTGAAATCATGTTTTTTCTCTCTCTCTTTTTTTAAAGATTTTATTTATTTGAGAGAGAGAGAGAGAGAGAAACAACATGAGAGGGGAGAGGGTCAGAGGGAGAAGCAGGCTCCCCGCCGAGCTGGGATCCCAATGCGGGACTTGATCCCGGGAGTCCGGGATCATGACCTGAGCCAAAGGCAGTCGCTTAACCAACTGAGCCACCCAGGTGCCCTTTTTTCTCTGACTTAATTCACTTAGCTTTATACTCTCTAGCTCCATCCATGTAGGTGTAAATGGCAAGATTTTAATCTTTTTTATGGCTGAGTAATATTCCATTGTGTGTGTGTGTGTGTATGTGTGTACATACACACATATATGAGTAATATTCCATTATAGTCCATGTGTATATATATATATGTACATATATATATATATATCTTCATGTATCAATGGACAATTGCTTTCATAATTGGACTATTGTAAATAATGTTGCAATAAACATAGAAGTGCATATATTTTTTTAATTAGTGTTTTCATATCCTTTGGGTAAATACACAGTAGTGGGATTACTGGATCATGTGGCAATTCTATTTTTAAGTTTTTGAGGAACCTTCATGCTGTTTTCTACAGTGGCTGCACCAGTTTGCATTCCCACCAACAGTACACAAGGGTTCCTTTTTGTCTGCCTTCTCACCAACACTTATTGTATCTTATGTTTTTTTATTTTACCATCCTGACAGGTGTGAGGTAATATCTCACTGTGGTTTTGATTTGCATTTCCTTGATGATGAGTGATGTTAAGCATCTTTTCATGTGTCTGTTGGCTGGCTGTATGTCTTCTTTGGAGAAATGTCTGTTCATGTCTTCTGCTCATTTTTTAATTGAATTTTTTGGGTTTTTTTGGTGTTCAGTTTTATCAGTTCTTCATATATTTGGGATAGTAACCCCTTAACAGATATGTCATTTTCAAATATCTTCTCCCATTCAGTAGTTTGTCTTTGGTTTATTACTCCCTTTTATGTGCAGAAGTTTTTTATTTTGATGGAGTTCCTATAGTTTATTTTTGCTTGTTTCCCTTGCCTCAGGAGACCTATCTACAAAAACGTTGCTAGGGTTGTCAGAGAAATTACGGCCTGTGATCTCTCATAGGATTCTTACAGTTTCAGGTGTCACATTTAGGTCTTTAATCCATTTTGAGTTTAGTTTTGTGTATGGTGTAAGAAAGTGGCCCAGTTTCATTCTTTTGCAATTTGTTTAAAAGACTATCTTTTTCCTGTTGCATAGTCTTGATTCCTTTGTAGAAGATTACTTGACCATATAATAGATTATTAGTATTTTAAGACAGATTATTTTTTAAAGATGAAAATACTTTATATATATATATGTATATATATATATATAAAAGCTATGATAGTGAGAGTTCCTAAAAACTTTCATGACCATGAGAATCTTTGTTTTGTCGCTGATAAATCTCAGCCACCTAGATGATTGCGTGGTATATAGTAGGTATTCAATAAATATTTGTAGACAAATGAATGCTTTACTTGTAATTACTAAACTGAAACAATATAGTTAAATAACTGAGGTCATGCAGCTAGTATGGAGCAGAGCTGGAATTGAAATACAGGCAGTTTTTTAAGGTTTTATTGTTTTCCAAAGCTAAAGGAGTTAACACAGCTAGACTGTGATTTAGTCACATTCCGCCCAGGTGATACCCTAAGGGAGAGAAAAGAAAGCAGATGACCGCATCAAATCTTCTTGTCAACTGGAACTTAGGCTGTAAAGAGTAATACTATTATTCAAGAGGGAGGAGACTTTATCTATTTAGTGTTCCTAAAGGAATTCTCCTTGCAGAGTTGCTTACCTCCACCATTCTTGGGTACTGAAACTCATAGGAGGCACCATGGTCAGGACATAGGTGAGAACTGACATATGGGCACAAAGAAGCAGCTCAAATCCAAGGGTCATTGATAGACTAGACTTTCAGAAATCCATAGCCCTGAACTTGTCCTGTGTCTGACATGAATGGGAGTCACACACAGAATTGTGTGTAAGCACAATTCTGGTGGCCAGATCTCATGATATTTAATGAAAGAAACAAAATGCTGGCCAGTGGGAACCATCTGCTTGTAAGACTGTTCTCCTGGAACTGGGTCCCAGTCCTTGGCACATCAAAGACAATCCCAGAGCTTCTCAGAGCATCTGGTTGACTCCATGTGTAGTATAAAGGACCAAAGAGTTCTCTAAAGAGAAAAAAAAATGTAAGTTACAGCACATAAGGTACTCTGCTTTCAGGAACTACTGGCTCCAGGCAGTCCCAGCCACTGGAAGGGGACTTTTAAAATCTGTAGAAGGCATTTCTAGCAGAGACCCAAATAGGGTCTGGTCCTGGCCAAGTTCCAGGTCTTAGCCAGTCCCTGTCATTGGAGTGAGACAAAGGTTTTGATGTAGGTGTTTCTGGTGACCAGGATCCATGTAGGACCAGGTTCGAGCTTAGGGCCCTTTGCCAGAATGGCCAACTCCAGATAGTTCAAGACACTGGAGGGAGACTTAGAAAATTTCAGTGAAGGGAATCCAAAGCCCAGAGTCCTCTGAGGGAACTGTCCTAGGGAAGGGGCTCGGCTTGGTGGGTCTGAGGGTGATGCTATTTCCTGGATAATGAATTATTTAATAAACTTAAAATCTATGAGGCAGGGCTTCCTGGAAAATGTTAGGTAAATGCTATAACTCCGGGGTATTAAATGAAGATGTCTCACAATTATAGCCTCCTTTATGATGTAAATAAAAAGTATATATGCTATGTGAAGTAACCCTGGGGACTTCACTTGTAGAGATTTCATCTATTATTCCCACGTCACACATGCAAAGATAGGACTAGGGGAACTATCCTTAATGTCCTAGGCATATTCTGCTTTGTTTGAATCTCTTGTCTCTTTCCTTAAAATTATTTGTAAAATGTAACACTTGGTAAGATCCTTGGTTTGTTTAAGTCTGATTTCCTAGTCTGATTTTATGTTACTCAGATGGTGAATATGGTTGATGTTTGGGAGTATGAGCTATGAACATGGTGTTAAATTTATTGCTTCCTCTTCTGCTTAACTCAAAAATGGCAGGTACCAAAGCAACAAGTAGTCTTTTCCTTCAGTAGGGGGTAGAGGGAAGATTGAAGAAGAGCAATTTAGTTTTTTATTTAATTTTTTATTCACTATTGTATATATTGCAAAATGAGCACCACGATAAATCTAGTTAACTTCCATCACCATCCATACATAGTTACATGACATTTATTTTATAACTGTAAATTTGTTACTTTTGACCTCCTTCATCCATTTTGCCCACCTCCCAACCTCTGCCCCTGGCAACCACCAATCTGTTCTGTTTATCTATGAGCTCAGGGATTTTTTTTCTTAAATGGCTCATAAAAGTGAAATCATATGGCACATGCCTTTCTCTGACTTATTTCATTTAGCATCATTCCCTCAAGGTCCATCCATGTCATTGCAAATGGCCAGATTTCCTTCTTTTTTGTGGCTGAGTGATTATCCATTGTGTGCATATATATACATGGCTAGGTGGCAAGCATATACATAGATCTACCACTTTTTAAAAAAATTTGAGTATAGTTGACACACAATGTTACATTAATTTCAGGTGTACAACTTAGTGATTTGACAAGTTTATACATTATGCTAAGTTCACAAGTATAGCTACCATCTGACCCATTTCATCACTATTACAATATTATTATTTGTATTTCCTTACGCTTTGCTTCTTATATGACTTACTCACTTTATGATTGGAGGCCTGTATCTCCCTCTCTCCTTCACCTCTTTTGCCCAACCCCCTCCCCTCTGGCAACCAGCAGTTTGTTTTCTGTATGTATAGTTCTGATTCTGCTTCTTGTTCATTTTTTAAAGATTCCATTTATGAGTAGAATCATACGGTTTTTGTCTTTTTCGGTCTGACTTATTTCACTTAGCATAATATCCTCTAGGTCCATCCATGTTGTCTCAAATGGCACAATTTCATCCTTTTTATGGGTGTGTAATATTCCACTGTGTGTGTGTGTAGACACACACACTATACATATATATATATATATATATATATATATATACACACACATACACACACACCACATCTTCTTTATTCCTTCATCTTATAATGGGCGTTTAGGTTGCTTCCATGTCTTGGCTATTGTA
Organism: Neomonachus schauinslandi; assembly: GCF_002201575.2. Lineage (NCBI taxonomy): Eukaryota > Metazoa > Chordata > Mammalia > Carnivora > Phocidae > Neomonachus > Neomonachus schauinslandi. The sequence goes on from NC_058414.1 coordinate 67,574,107, forward strand.
AATAATGCTGCAATAAACAGCAATTATTTGCCTGGGTAAATACCTAATAGTGGAATTATTGGATCATATGGTATTTCTATTTTTAATTTTTTGAGGAAACTCCATAGTATTTTCTACAGTGGATGTACCAATTTACATTCCACCAACAGTACACAAGAGTTCCTTTTCCTCCCAATCCTTGCCATACATGTTTCTTGTCTTTTTGAATTTAGCCATTCTGACCAGTGTAAGCGGATATCTCACTGTAGTTTTGATTCGCATTTCCCTGATGATGAGTGATATTGAGCACTGTTTCATGTATCTGTTAGCCATCTGTATGTCATCTTTGGAAAAATGTCTATTCAGATCCTCTGCCCATTTTTAAATCAGATTGTTTTTTCAGTGTTGAGTTGTATCAGTTCTTTATATACTTGGGATATTAACCTGTTATTGGGTATATCATTGGAAAGTATCTTCTCCCATTCAGTAGATTGTCTTTTAGTTTTGTTGTTTCCTTTGCTGTGCAGAAGCTTTTTATTTTGATGTAGTCCCAATAGTTTATTTTTGCTTTGTTTTCCCTTACTCTAGGGGACATATCTAGAAAAATGTTGCTATGGCTAATGTCAGAGAAATTACTGCCTGTACTCTCTTCTAGGATTTTTTTGGTTTCAGGTCTCACATTGAGGTCTTTAATCCATTTTATTTTTGTGTATGGTGTTAGAAAGTAGTCCAGTTCATGTAGCTGTCCAGTTTTCCCAGCACCACTTATTGAAAAGACAGTCTTCTCCCCATTGTATGTTCTTGTCTCCTTTGTCATAGATTAATTGACCATATAAATGTGATTTCTGGTGTCTCTGTTCTCTTCCCTTGATCGATGTCTGTTTTTGTACCCTACTGTTTTGATTACTATAGCTTTGTAGTGTATCTTGAAATCTGGAATTGTGATACTTCCTGCTTTCTTGTTCTTTCTCCCAGTTGCTATGGCTATTTGGGGTCTCCTGTGGTTCCATAAAAATTTTGGTATTATTTGTTCTAGTTTTATGAGAAATGTTATTGGTATTTTGATAGGGATTACAATGAATCTGTAGATTGTTGTGGATAATATGGACATTTTGACAATATTCTTCTAACCCATGAGGATGGAATATCTTTCCATTCGTGTCATTTTCATCAGTGTTTTATAGTTTTCAGAGTACAGATTATTCAACTCTTTGGTTAAGTTTATCTCTACGTATTATTTTTGGTGTAGTTGTAAATGGTATGGTTTCTTTAATTTCTCTTTCTGTGATTTCATTGTTAGTGTATAGAAACCCTACTGACTCCTGGGTATTAATTTTGTACCCTGCCACGTTACTGAATTTGTTTATCCTAGTAGTTTCTTTTAGGATTTTCTATGTATATGATCATGTTGTCCACAAATAGTGACAATTTAACCTCTTTACCAATATAGATACCTCTTATTTCTTTCTATTGTCTGATTGTTGTGGCTAGGACTTCCAGTATTGGGTTGAATAGTTATGGCTATTGTGGATATCCTTGTCTTGTTCCTCACCTCAGAGGAAAAGCTCTCAGCTTTTCACCATTGAGGATGATGTTAGCTGTGGGTTTTTCATATATTGCCTTTATTATATTGAGCTATGTTCCCTCTAACCCCATTTTTTAAAATTTTATTTTATTTTATTATGTTATGTTAGTCACCATACAATACATCATTAGTTTTAACCATCTAACCCTATTTTGTTGAGAGTTCTTATCATGAATGGATGTTGAATCTCGTCAAATGTTTTTTCTGCATCTGTTAAAATGGTGATGATTTTTACCTTTCATTTTGTTGATGTGATGTATGACATTGATTCATTTGCAAATACTGAGCCATTCTTGTATCCTGGGATTAAAACCCACCTGATTGTGGTGAGTGATCTTCTTAATGTATTTTTGTATGCAGTTTGATAATATTTTGTTGAGGATTTTTGCATCTATGATCATCAGGGATATTTGCCTGTAGTTTTCTTTTTCTGGTCTAATTGTCTGATTTGGGTATCAGGGTAATGTTGGCCTCATAGAATATATTTGTAAACTTTCCTTCCTCTTCCATTTTTTGGAGTAGTTTGAGAAGAATATATACTACCTCTTATTTAAATGTTTGGTAGAATTCACCTGCAAATCCATTTGGTCCTGGATTTTTATTTTTTGGTAGTTTTTGATTACCAATTCAATTTTGTTACTCATAACTTGTTCAGATTTTCTATTTGTTCCTGGTTCAGTTTGGAAGATTCTTTATTTCTAGAAATTTATCCATTTCTTCTAGGTTGTCTGGTTTGTCCATATATAATTTTTCATAGTGTTCTCTTTTAATCTCTTGTATTTCTGTGGTGTCAGTTGTTACTTCTCCTTTCTCATGTCTGATTTTATTTATTTGAGTGCTTTCTCTTTATTTCTTGATGAGTGTGGCTAAAGGTTTGTTAATCTTTTCAAAGAACCAGCTCTTGGTTTCATTAAAATTTTTTTTAGTCTTTACATCATTTATTTCTGCTTTAGTTGTTTAGTATCATGTTGTTTAGTCTCAATATGTTACTGGCTTGTTTTTCGTTTTTTTTTTTTTACAGTTTTTTTCTTGTGATTTATTTCTAGTTCCATTCCATTGTGGTTGGAAAAGATGCATCGTATGATTTCAGTCTTCTCAAATTTATTGAGGCTTGTTTTAATATATGATCTATTTTGGAGAATGTTCCATGTGCATTTTAAAATAAAGGGTATTATGTTTTTGGATGAAATATTCTGCATATATCTGTTATGTCTATCTGGACCAGTGTGTCATTCAAAGACATTGTTTCCTTACTGATTTTCTGTCTGAAGAATTAATGTAAGTGGAATGTTAAAGTCCCCTCCTATTATTGTATTAGTATCAATTTCTCTTTTTTTAATCTGTTAATGTTTGCTTTAGGTATTTAGGTGTTCCAGTGTTGGGTACATAGATATTTATAATTGTTATGTCCTCTTGTAGGATTGATCCCTTTATCAATATGTAATGTCTTTTATCTCTTGTTACAGTCTTTGTTTTAACATCTATATTTCTGATTAAAGTATTGCTACCCTGGCTTTTTTTTTTTCACTTCCTTTTGTATCATGAATGTTTTTCTATTCCTTCACTTGCAGTTTGTATGTGTCTTTAGTTCTGAGAGGAGGCTGTATGTAGATGGGTCTTGTTTTTTTTGTTTTTTTTTTAATTCATTCTGCCACTCTATGTCTTGATTGGAGCCTTTAGGGCCTTTACATTTAAAGTAATTATTGATAGGTATGTACTTATTGCCATTTTAAAATTTTGTTTTCTATTTGTTTTTGTTATTTGTCTTTGTTCCTTCTTCTCTTGATCTTTCTTTGTGATAGCTGAGTATTTATACTGTTTTGTTGGCTTTCTTTCTCTCTATTTTTTGAGTGTCCTAGGTTTTAGGTTTGTGGTTGCCATGAGGTTCATATATAACATCATAAGTAAATAGTAGTCCATATTTGATGGTCATTTAAATTCAAACATATTCTTAAAAAAAAGAAAAAAATCTTCTTTCTTTTTCTTTTACTTCTTCTCTTCCCTTTTGCTCCCTTTTCCACATTTTATGTATATGTTGTCATATTGTACATTTTTTATTCATATTTTTCTTATGTCTCATTATGACCATTTCTTTTCTACTTGAAAAAGTCCCTTTAACATTTCTTGTAGAGCTGGTTTAGCAGCAATAAACTCCTTTATCTTCCGTTTGTCTGGGAGACTTTCTCTCCCCTTCAGGTATGAATTATAGAGCATTCTTAGTTGTGGGTTTTTTCCTTACAACACTTGAATGAATATATCATGCCACTTTCTTCTGGCCTGCAAAGTTTCTGCTGAAAAATCACCTGATTGCCTTATAGGTTGTCCCCTGTAGGCAACCTTTTGTTTCTCTCCTGCTGCTTTTAAGATTCTTTATCTTTAATCTTTGACATTTTAATTATTATGTGTCATGGTGTAAACCTCTTTGGTTCATCTTGTTCATAGTTCATAGTTCTTAGACTTCGATATCTATTTCCTTCCCTAGGTTTGGGAAATTTCAGTTATTTCTTCAAATAAGTTTTCTCTACCTTGCTCTCTTTCTTCTTCTGGGACCCCTATAATGCAAATGTTTGCTTGCTTGATATTGTCCACAAGATCTCTTAATCTATCCTCATTTAAAAAAAAAAACCTGTTTTCTCTTTTTGCTCTTCAGCTTGTGTGCTTTCCATTAATTACCCTGTCTTCCAGATCCCTGATCCATTTTTCTGCATCCATTAATCTACTCTTGACCTCTAGTGTGCTTCTTATTTCAGTTATTGGACTCTTCAATTCTGATTGGTTCTTTTCTATCTTTTCACTGAAGGTCTCACTGAGTTCTTCCACTCATCTCTCCAGCCCCATGAGCATCTTTATGATTACTACTTTAAATTCTTTATCAGGCATATTGCTTACCTCTGTTTCATTTAGTTTTTTTCCGAGTTTTTTTCTTGTTCTCTTTTTTGGAGCATATTCCTGTTTCCCCATTTTGCTTGACTTTCTGGGTTTGTTTCTATGGATTAGGCAAAATGGCTACTTCTACTAAACTTGAAGTAGTGGTTTTGTGTATGGTGTCCTCTATGTAGAGAATATGCTGGCTGGCGGGAGCTATGGCTGTGTATGCTAATTACTCTTTTTAACAGTGGTATGCTTCCATCTCTCTTGCTATTCTCTTGACAGTCTATCTTTGGCTGTTGAGTAGCTGTTCAATCAGCCCTTAGTTCTTCTTCAGGAGGAATTACTCTACTAATAGGTAAAATTTGGTGTTTTCTGTGGAGGAGGTGAGTTCAGAGTCATCGTATGTCACTATCTTGAATAGGAATTCCACCAATATCACAGTTCCTTTGTTCATTCATCCATCCATGGGCACTTAGGCTGTTTCCTTATCTCAGCTATTACAAATAATTCTGCAGTGAACGTGGGGTTGCATACACCTTTTTGTTAGGGTTTTCATTTTTCTTCAGATAAATACCCAGAAGTAGAATTGCTGGATCATATGGTAGTTACATTTTTTTAAAGATCATATTTATTTATTTATTTGACAGAGAGAGACACAGCAAGAGAGGGAACACAAACAGGGGGAGTGGGAGAGGGAGAAGCAGGCTTCCTGCTAAGCAGGGAGCCTGATGTGGGGTTCGATCCCAGGACCCTGGGATCATGACCTGAGCCGAACGCAGATACTTAATGACTGAGCCAAGCAGGTGCCCTGATAGTTACATTTTTTAATGTTTTTAGAACCCTCCATATTTTCCATAGTGGCTGTACCAATTTGCATTCCCACCAATAGTGCACAAGGCTTCCCATTTCTCCACATCCTCATCAACACTTCTTAGATTTTTTTTTTCTTCTTTGAGAATGGCCATTCTAACAGTTGTGAGGTGATAGCTCATTGTGGTTTTGATTTGCTTTTTTCTGATGAGTAGTGATGTTGAACACATTTTCATGTACCTTTCGGCCATCTGTATGTCTTCTTCAGAAAAGTGTCTATTCAGATTCTCTGCTCATTTTTTAAATAAGATTTTTTTTTTTTTTGCTATTGAGTTGTATGAGTTTTTTTTTTTTTAGATTTATTTATTTGATAAAGAGAAAGAGTGCACAAGCGGGGGAGGGGTGGGCAGAAGCAGACTCCCCACTGAGCAGGGAGCCCGACGCAGGGCTTGATCCCAGGACCCTGAGCTGAAGGCAGATGCTTAACTTACTGAGCCACTGAGGAGCCCCAAGTTGTATGAGTTTTTAATATATTTTACATATTAACTCCTTATCAGATACATTATTTGCAAATGTGTTCTTGCATTCACTAGGTTGCCTTTTTATTTTGTGGATGGGTTCCTTTGCTGTGCAGAAGGTTTGTAATTTTTTTCTTTTGTTACCTTTGCTTCCAAGACATAAGTGCCATGACCAATGTCAAGGAGATTAACATCTATGTTGTTTTCTAGGAGTTTTATGGTTTCAAGTCTTACCTTCATGTCTTTAATCCACTTGAGTTAATTTTTGGGTATAATATAAGACAATGGCCTAGTTTTATTCTTTTGCATTTGACTGATTTTCCCAGTACCATTTCCTTTCCCCATTTCACATTCTTGGCTCTTTTGTCATAAATTAACTGCCCATACGTGAATTTATTTCTGGACTCTGTATTCTATTCTATTCTAAGTCTGGTTTTATGCCAGTGCCATATGATTTTGATTACTATAGCAATGTAATATAGTTTGAAATCAGGGAGTGTGATGCCTCCAGCTTTGTTCTTACTCAGGATTGCTTTGGCTATTTGGGATAAGATCCATCTAAGATCCATCATTTGTAAATTCAGTATTCTCAGAGTGATATGCTATTTCTTTCTACATGGCTAGCTGGCAAATAAATTTAGAAACACCTATCAATTGTCTATGTTAAGAATAGAGATAAAGCGTTCAAAATTCAAAACATGCACCACTCTTTCAAAATAAGCTATGTATTCCTTCTATCCTAACCCTTGCTCTGTAAAAGAGAATTATCATAATAAAGCCCCATGTTTTTGAAATATATATATTTTTTGTGACTACACATTTCAAGGACAAGTTATCCAAACAGAGGTGTTGATTTGTATGCATAAAGTACAGCCAGTATCTCAGAATTTCTTTGACTTCAAGTGACTTCAAGAAGTCAAGGTGATCATTTTTGAACACTTGTACAAACTTAAAGTGGTAGGGTATCTTTTTGAATTACATTTAACTGATGTGTAGTGTCTTTTTTGGAGAACTGGCCTGAACCATAGCTTTTAACCATTATAATTGTATTTACTGTAAATTTATTGAAAACTTACTGTACGCTAGGCATTGTTCCAAGAACTTTCTGTTGAATATCTCCTTTTATCCTCCCAATAACATCTGAGGGACAAATACTATTATCCCCACTTTACAGATAAAAAAACAGGTACAGGGAAATTACATAGTTTGCCCATGGTTCCATAATTGGTAATTGCTGTGAGTCAAACATTCAGATTGATTTCAATCTGGAACTAAACTTGAAGATCAGAATGGATATAAAGCCCCAGATTTAATAGCTCAGTAATTGTAGATGATTCTCACTAGCTATTTATATCTAGGTCCTAAGCTGAAGGACTGGATCCAAAAATCCAGAGGTGCTAAAAGATTGCAACCAGGCCATTCTCCATAGTTGTTCATTTTAGAGATATAGAACTAATTATAAATGGTGTGTGTGTGTGTGTGTGTGTATTTTTTCTTTTAGGCATACTACTCTATCCATTTCCATGTTCACACTACAGTTTGAGGAACAGCCTAGAATGGAGATATAATGGAGTGGTAGGAAGGTGGTGGTTGCATTGAGTTGATGAGTTTTGTCTTCCTCTATCATTCATTAGTCAATCGCACTTATTAATAAATACCTATATTATATGATACAGGAAGTTTTTGATATTTCGTAGAAAATATGATGCTATCCCAAACTTTATACATTTAAAAATTTATTTATTATTTATTTATTTATTTTTAAGATTTTATTTATTTATTTGACACAGAGAGTTAGAGTACAAGCAGGGGGAGCAGCAGGCAGAGGGAAAGGGAGAAGCAGATTCCCCAATGAGCAGGGAGCCCAGTGTGGGGCTCGATCCCAGGACCCTGGGATCATGACCTGAGCCAAAGGCAGATGATCAACCAACTGAGCCACCCAGGTGCCCCAGTACATTAAAACAAAACAAAACAAAACAAAACAAAAGCAAAAAGTTAAGAGCATGAGAGGGAATGGATATGGATTACTTTCATTATAATTACATAAACCACATTATTAAAATGATTGACATGTGCAAAGCTGTACATTATTTAATGTATACATATCAATGAGTTCAGAATTATCACTACCATGGAATTATCACTACAATCAAGTCCATAATCTATCCACCTCCTCGCACAGTTTCCTCCAAACTCTATTATTATTGTTATTATTTTTGTGATATTGACACAAGATTTACCATCTTAGCAGCGTTTAACTGCACAGTACATAACTGTTAACTCTAGGCACTATGCTATATAGTAAATCTTTAGAAATTATTTAGCTTACATAATTGAAATTTTATACACTTGTGGCCATCACCTCCCCATTTTCTCCTCCCCCAAGAAACCACCATTCTCCTCTCTCCTTCTATGAGTTGGACTATTTTTAGATTCACATATAAGTGAAATTGTACAGTACTTGTCTATCTTAGCTTATTTCACATAGCATAATGCCCTTCAGATCCATCCACTTTGTTTAAATGCAGGATTTTCTCCTTTCTCAATGCTGAATAATGTTGCATTGTATGCATATATAATATTTTCTTTTCAGTTATCCATCAATGGACACTTAAGGTGTTTCCATATCTTGGCTATTGTAAATAATGCTGAAAGGAACATGGGAGTGAAGCTATCTCTTTGACATTCTGACTTCAATTGTTTGGATAAATCCTCTAGAAGTGGGACTGCTGGATCATGAAATGTAATTTTTTAATGGAATCTTCATACTATTTTCCATTATGGCTGTACCAATTTAAATTAACACCAACAGTGTACCAGAATTCTGTTTTCGCCACATCTTTACCAACATTTATATCTTGTCTTTTCGATTACAGCCCTAACAAGTGTAAGGTGTTATCTCTTTGTGGTTTTGATTTGCATTTGCCTGATGGTTAGTGATAAATTCCACATCTTAGTGAAATTTTCCTTTATGTGTAACGTACATCTTTATATTATTTGTAAATCACATATTATACATTGACTTGTATAAATATACACATTACAAACTTATACTTTAGTACTTAGTTTTATGGTCACTTTTATGATCATTACTTAAAATTATGTTTATTTTTATACTGTTGTAATAGCAATAATTTTATCTTTTATCCCTTCTAAATAATGTGTCTTTATTTATTCAAAGCAGAAGTAGTTTCCCATCAGTTTATAGTGGGTGGATGCTTTGCATTACATTTTCCCCAATGTTGCTCTGGAAACAGGCAATTAGTTATAAACCGGGCCTGCCATTGTCATTTATTGATGAAGAAACACTGATACTGAGTTCCTTCTTTTGTAAATTTGAGATAAGCTGTCCTCCCAAAGACATCAAGATAAGAGGAATCAATGTACATTGTCATTTTGACAGGCCATACTCTCCTGTTAGTTTATACATCTGCTCAAGGAGAGAAAACTATCAGATACTTTTTGCTGATAATGATGAACAAGAGAGTGAGTCTTGGGTTAGTATCTGAGGACAGCCTGTCAAGGCTGAGTGGAAACACCATCACTTGTTCTGATGAATGCCGTTGCCCTACAGGGGGAGCCATGATGACAGCTGATCCCTCCCTACAGTTTGAAGTCCTTGCTAATGACCTAACTGTAATTCTCAGACCTCTCAACAAGGATCCTACATGCTTCCTCAGGCCAGCAAGGTACTGTGAGCTATTTTCATTATATGTGTTTTCAGAACATTATTCCGTTTTGAAATCACTCTGTTCTGTTGGGGTAGGAACACCAAGGACAAATCATTTGCTCCCAGATAATATGGAGAAAAGAGTGGTTCATCTTAGAAGTTGAGTGAAAAGTGATAATTTTTACTATAGAAACTGAAAAATTTAAATAGCTTGGTGAGGGGGGGAGGGCAGTATTAAAATAAATACTACTTAATTAACTATAAACATCTATCCACCATGAATTTCAGCTTTCACAAGGACCCATGAAGCCCAACTCATGGTCTCAGTCTCATGAAATAGCTCTATTATTCACAACTCTTTCTTTTTAGGAAGTCAACTCTGAGATCAAATGAAAAGCAAACATCACTCTATTCTCTATTTTCTTAACTCTTTTCCCCTTCTTATGTCATAAAAATATCTAATATTTTTATTATTACATTAAACAAATACAGATGTATTTTCACAGACTCAATCATCAGAACCAATGTATTAGAACCAAAGGGACTGATTATTTTATTTGAAGTCTGAATTTTTTTATTCTTAAAGAAAAGATAATTTTAATAATTAACAGTTAAAATCAGTAAAACAAGTATAAATATTAACCCAAACATTATTTTAAGGGAATTTTAGGTGAATCCCAGACTATTTTTACTTACATGAAATAAAGAGCTGGGTGGAAAGGAACTATTAGAATAAATAAAGAATTTTTTGAAATGGCATAATTATTTGAAACTTTTCCCAGGAAAACAGAAATATTGGTATGTTTAATTTGCAAAGTAACCTAGATTTTCCACTTTTAAGCCTACATGAGAAAATGTGATAGGATGATTTTAAGCCTACATTAGAGAATGTGAAAGGATGAAGTAGTAAGTGAAAGTGCCTTGCCCAGGTTCTGAGACTTAGTGCTACATAAGTGTTGATATATGAATGGTGGTCTCTGACTTCTATTTTGCTGAAGATAAAAACTTATGATGCGTGTACTGCCTGATTTTTCTCTTATTACTATTCTTATGGTGTTATAGGACAAAAATGACAAGGATATTGAAAACCCCAAATTATTTTCATTGCTGTTGGGGTTTTATAAAGTAATAGGGCTCGCTGTATCATCAATAGAACTAATGACATCCATGCCAATTGTGAGTACTGACTCCGTAGATTGATCTTGTCACAATCAATTTTGCATTCCATGGCCTGTTGGGCTGAGTTACTATAGACATGGCCCATGGAGTGTAAAGTGTTTCAGAATCTGATGTAAGGCTAAAGAAACCCATGCCAGAAAGATGTACAATATAAATGTGCTGAAGTTACTTTTCTTCTGCATTATTCCCCTTCTCACTTGTGTTAATTCTGTTTAAGGGCAAAGTAAGATATAAAGAGGTAGCCAAGAATTAGTTTTCATAGTCTTTTGGGAAATTACTACTTACAGCGATTATTAGTTCAATCAACAAATCCCACTGGATGGGTTCCAATAAGGATGTGCTTTGTACAGAGTTTCAACTTACTAAAAAATAAAAAAAAATCATCCTGACTAGGAATGACTCTGATCTTTTTCCTTTGTATTATTAATATAAATTGACTTAAAGTTTCCTGAACCTGAATTTTACTTGGCTTTAATTCATTTTTGATAGCATAAAGAAAGAAAAGAGCTTTTGCTAAATTATTCTTCATGTTATTTAATAAGAGTGAGCACTGTACCACGTTATGGCTCCTGAAAATCCATTAGTCTATTGTGAAATATATAATTATAGACTATTATGAAAATAAGAAATTTTTATTACACATATGCTTTTGACAGCCTGCAATTAGTTTAGACTCTCTAATTAACATATGTTTTACTTAATGGTGAGTGATTAGGGATTATCATTTAATTATGGATAATTTCAAATACTCATCTATTTTTTGTGAATCTTAGAAATAAAAATAAGCATTTGTCAAGAGCAAGAAGAGTGTGATTTCCTGCTTTGTTTTTGCCCAGTACCATAATTATTATGAAATAAGTAGTAATAAAATAGCTTTCCTCTGAATAAATTGCTGAATATTTTTTTGCCATATATATCCTATCATATTTATGAACTGCTGTTCTTTTATATGAGTTATTCATGAGTAACTTTGCACATAAAGAAGAATCAATAGTACAGAGAACTATAGAAGTGGTTGTGATTTGCATTAATTGAATACCATTTTTTCCCAAGTAGTTGTTCTAAACACTTCTATTCATCAAGCTGCCCTAATTAGAAGAATGTACTTGTATAATCAGGTTACAGACAAATTATACTTTTTAATGTAATAGTACCTGACCATCTTCGAATAGTTCTTTTGTTTTTGTGTAATGTTTGATGAACTCACAAAAGTTTTTCTACTTGTTGGTTTTACTATATCTCATAGATAAATTTCTATGTTTAGAAAAATCTATAAATAGCAAAAACATGAAGCATAAGAATCCATTTCTTCCTTTATATACCAAATGAAACTGCCATCAAAATATACAGCTTTTGAAATGTTAATTGTTTTCTCTTTCTATAAATTGAGTTAATAGGATTAATTAATATTTCTAAAATCAGAATATCTTTATTGAGTTCTATAAGCAAGGGAACAATATTTAGCAATTTCTTGTAATATCCATCTTGGTATTTATGGTTTAATTTGCATTTTTGACAGAATACATTGCTTAAAAAATACAAATCCACATATGAAAAATATAAGTAGAGAGACTATAATTAAGTTTGGGCTGTGTAGATGTTTGCTGAAAGTAACTAATGCCCTAAAGCAGATTTTTAAAAAGTGGGGGGAGGGAGTGAGAATTCTTCTGTGGTTGTATTTAAAATATAAGTGGCCTGGATGGGATGCCTAGGTGGCTCAGTCCGTTAAGCATCTGCCTTCAGTTCAGGTCATGATCCCAGGGTTCTGGGATTGAGAACCGCGTGGGGCTCCTTGCTCAGCGAGGAGCCTGCTTCCCCCATGCCTGCCGCTTCCCCCTGCTTGTGCTCTCACTCTCTGACAAATAAATAAAATCTTTAAAAAAAAAAGTGGCCTAGATAACTATATTGCTTCTCTGTTTTGAAACATACCTCAATGAGAACGCTAGATGAATGGTATGTACTGAGTATCTTATTGTGGCGGGCAGAGTAATGGTCCCAGTGGAGTTCATATCCTAATCCCTGGGACCTGTGAATATGCTACACTTTAGGCAAAAGGGACTTTGCCAGTGTGATTGAGTTAAGGTACCTTGAGATGAGGAGATTGTCCTGGATTTTCATCATGGGCCCAGTGAAATCACAAGAGTCTTTATAAATGGAGGAGGGAGGCAGAAGAGTCAGAGAGAGATGTGACTAAGGAAAAATAGTAAGGAGATACGTGTGGTTGCCTTTGAAGATATGTAGGAGCAAGGGAATGTTTCTAGGTGCTAGAAGGTACAAGAAAACAGATTTAGGCCAGAACCTCCAAAAAAGGAACATACCTCTGTCAACACCTTGATTTTAGCCCTGCAAAACCCATGTTAGACTTTTGACCTACTCACATGTTTTTCTACTTGGTAAGATAGAACCATAAGATAATACATTGGTGTTGTGTAAGCTACCAAGTTTGTGGCAATTTATTATAGCAGTAGTATACTGCTAGTACATAGCACTATAGAAAACTAACGAACATTAACTACAACTCCAATATTATGACAACGACTAGCAATAAAAAAACAGCTAATATTTATTGACCTCTTACTATGTGCCTACAGCATAAGAATTTTACAAAAATCTCATTTAAATCTCACAACAGATTTATTAGCTCCATTTGAGAGATGTAAAAATTGAGGCTTCAATTAAAATGTAAGTAAGCAGGTACTGCATAAGCCTCCAGGAAGTCTGATTTCAGCAAATTCTCTCTAGATGACTTTCTATGTGCGTCCTGGTGGGTTAACTATGGGTTAAACAGAGTTTTCTTTTGGTTCAGTTCTGGTTACTAGAAAGCTTTCTAAAAGGTTTTCTAAGTTTAATAATAATCTGAATGTAGTAGAATATAAATTCTTTTAGAAGTAACTTACAGTACATCAAGATTATGATTCAAACCACTAATTCTTAGTATAAATGTAGGGGGACAAATGTCAGGCCTGGGTTAATTTTAAACAGATTCTGGGATACCGAATTGAGTCTGAAGCCTCAAACAAATCACCCTTTTCTTGTCCCAGCTAAATAAAATGTGTTCCTTAATCAAGTTTTATATTATTTAGATTTCTATCATCCAGGACTCTAAGTATTTTGATTGAGGTAAAGATGTTGTCTTTTCATTGCCTGCCTGACTCTATTCTGTTTTTATCCCCTTAGTAATTAAAAATATATATATAATCTGTAACATATTTTATTTATCTGAGAATAAAACCATATTATATTTAAAGTATAGCAGGTATCATGTATTTCTAGTAAACTTGTCTGCACAGGAATTTTTCCTTGACTCCCCTATGTTTTTCTTAAAAATCTCTGTATTTTTAATCCTACCACAGTTTGCTATTTTTTACCTGCTTATTTGCCTTCTGAATCTGATGAGTCAAATCCACATACTTTTCCTAAGTGGGTCTTTTTTTTCTTGGTTTATATTGTGTATCATTGTGGACTGAAATTACTTTTCTTAGACACATTTCTCATTTTCTTGACCCCTTTTAATATGTTAATATCCTTCAACTCCTGTTTTTCATTTAGATAATATCTGACGATGACAGCCATTGCAGTATAAATTGTATGCTAAGTAGCAGGGAATACATTTTGATGACTGCTTCTCCACACAAGGCAGGGTATCATGGCTTGTCCATCTTGGCTGAAATCTTTGTCCACCTAGCTTAAGGGGTACTGATTCCAGCTTCCTGACGCTCGTGGGAAAAGACAAACAATAAAACAACCAATTGCAGATGTCATTCTTAGAAGCTACATAATAATGCTAATGGAAATAATCACAATTACCATGGGGGGGGGGAGTCACAAGACCCACAGTTCATCATCTCCAAGTCTGAAAGATAGAGACATATTTAGAACTTTTACGTAATTCTTCAGTCGGCATCCTGTAACTCCTACAGGTTTATAAGAGAAAGAATCACGAAGGACAAGGCCAGGCCAAAAACCAAACCAAAGAGAACAAAACACTTAGAAATATTGGGGATTTGAACTCAAATTCCTCTGTCGAATTCTGACCTCAGTGAGTTGATTAATTATTCGTTCGCAAATCATGGTCCCCAAACCAACATTACTATCACCTGGGAACTTGGAGCATTCGACTTCAGACTTAGTCAAATTTGTGAAGAGGCTCAGGAATCTGTGTTTTCACATTCCTTCCGGGTCACTGTGAGGCATGCCAACATCTGAGGCCGATGGATTAGATCCTAGAAAACTAGGACTAGAGTCTAGTTTAAGCAATTTTTATGATGCCTCCTTTTCTGTAGGCTGTAGCTCAGCTATCTGGTATCCTTCAGAAAGTAGAGTGAACTCCCAGGGCAGAGAACTAGCCACAGAATAGGCAAAGCAAAACAAAACCAAAAGCTTTTTTGAGAGAGAGAGAGAGAGACATTAATAAGAAAAACCACATAGGCAGAAGCACTTTTAACTTCTTTCCTCATTGAGAACTCTATTCCCCAAAACAATGAGAGAAAATGGTCTTCAAAACTGGACCATCTGGACATATGATGTGATCAAGTACACTTTTATTAATTAAATACTCTTATTATGGTTTGGAACATTGCAGTTTTCTGGTTTTGGAACATTGCAGTTTGATGACAGTATATTTAAAATTCTATGTTATATTCACTTCATCTAATTCCTTCAGATTTAAATAGAGGTATACAACTTTTATTAATAAAAAATTTGTTTCTGGGGCACCTGGGCATCTCAGTCAGTTAAGCATCTGCCTTTAGCTCAGGCCATGATCCCAGGTTCCTGGGAACCAGCCCCAAGTCGGGCTCCCTGCTCGGCGGGGGGCCTGCTTCTCCCTCTCCCTCTGCCTGCCTCTTCACCTGCTTGTGCTCTCTCTCGTTCTTTCTCTCTGTCAAATGAATAAATAAAATCTTTAAAAAAATAAAAATAAAAAACGTGTTTCTTGTTATTACTAAATAAAGATTAAACATATATATAAAAATACTGGTGAAAAGAGTGTCAGATTCTTAGCTTTCCATGCCATGTGTCTCCATTTGTCCTTCTCTAGACTTCGTGTGAACATTCCTCTTCATGATGGAAGGAAAATGGAAACTTCCACAGTATCTGGGGTGTGGCCCTTGCCTATAGCTAACAATATATGTGCATCTTTGCTTGGTATCCAAACGGTTTGGTGGGAGACTTTTCCAAAATATCAAGGGTAATACCAGTTGAGGGACTCTCCCTTTTTGTATAAAGTATTGTAGTAGCTTCCCCAGTTGATATCTCTTGTCCCAGTTTTTTTTTCTGTGAATTTAATTTTTATTTTTTTATTAACATATAATGTATTATTTGTTTCAGGGGTACAGGTCTGTGATTCATCAGTCTTACACAGTTCACAGCTCTCACCACAGCACATAGCCTCCCCAGTGTCCATCACCCAGCCACCCCATCCCTCCCACCCCCCACCACTCCAGCTTGTCCCAGTTTTTCCCTTCTAATCCACCTTACTACTAGCTAAATGTTTCTAAAATTTACTTGACTTTCATCAAAACCTTCATAGGTTTTCATTACCTATTGGCTTAGTCATTTCTATTTCATCTCTTTTAAAAACTTTGTATTTTTATTTTTTTTAAGATTTTTGTTTATTTATTTGACAGAGCACAGAAGCAGAAGGAGTGGCAGGCAGAGGCAGAGGGAGAAGCAGACTCCCTGTGGAGCCCGGAGCGTGACGTGGAGCTTGATCCCAGGACGCCAGGATCCTGACCCAAACTGAAGGCAGATTCTTAACTGACTGAGCCACTCAGGTGCTCCAACTATTTCATTATGTTGTTATATCTAGATTTTGGAAAACACACAAGTATGGGTATGCATGCTCATGACAGATTTTGTCCTCTACCAGGAAGTATACAAAACCACATTATCAGCATGGCACATCTTTCTGGAGTGTCATTTTTACTCTTTAATAGTAGTTTAAATAAGTTTTATAGTCACATTCAATTTTAAACTAAATCAAGAGTCTTAAATGCTTATATAGGTTTCTTTCTTTGAGGTCAGTTTAAATTCTTCTGTAAAAATGTTTGAGAAGACGTACTCTATAAACTTACATTCTAGCCAGCCATGCTAGACTTTGGCATTATCTAGCCTTAAAACTGTCTATATTTTGGCTCTCTAGGTGGCTCCCCATTTACTAGTGACAGTCCTTCTTTCTCCTTATTAGGAGGATTCATCACACAGTGCTGCCCAAGGGTAGGTGATTAGTTGTAGAAAGCTTGAAGATTCTGTAAACTCCTCTCGCTAGCCAGATTTACTTCACTCGCATGGATCAGCTTGATCTGACCATCTTGGACAAGCTACTGAACAAACAGCTCCTACTTCTACAAACAGTAGGGATGTCAGATATGCCTCCTAATTATTAAGATTCCTCTTCTTGATCATCAATGGAACAGGTTCCCAAACAAAACAGACGTAAGTTTTTAAAAACCTGTTTCCTAAGACATGTAAGAAGGTGTTGGTGGGGGTAGTGCTTTTAACTTAGGGTGAAGTCCCAAACCAATGACAGAGAGATAAGTCTATCCATATTTTATAGAGAGCACAAAATTGTTGTCATATATTCCTTCCAGGGTTGATTGAGGGACAAACCTTTCTGAGAACCTCACTCACCATGCCATCTAGCCTACAACCAGAAGACAAAACTAGAGAAATATTGGTTAGAGAAGAATACATTAGAGTAGTAAGTCCTTTCTCAGAAAGAGAGTGCTGTGTTGGGCTGATAGTCTCCCAACCCTAAGGTTAGTAAGGGGCTTAAACAAATTCAACTTTATACAGGTAGATTTTACATGTATATAATAAGTTCATCATTTAAAATGTGTAGTATGGGGGGCACCTGGGTGGCTCAATTTGTTAAGTGTCTGCCTTCGGCCCGCATCATGATCTGAGGGTCCTAGGATCAAGCTTCATGTCGGGCTCCCTGCTCAGTGAGGAGTCTGCTTCTCCCTCTGCCCTTCCCCCCTGCTCGTGCTCACTCTCTCTCAAATAAAATTTTTAAAAATAAACAAGTAAATGTGTAGTCTGATGAGTTTTGATAAATATATATACTGATAGTATCACTACCACAATCAAGAGTACCTTTGCAGTAAATTTCAATCCTCTGTAGGTCCTTTGCAACAGCTGATTTGCTTTCTGTTAATATAGATTAGTTTTCTCTCTTCAATTTCACTGATCATCAGGGAAATGCAAATCAAAACTGCAATGAGATATTACCTCACACCTTTCAGAATGGCTAAAATGAACAGAACAGGTGCTGCAAGGATGTGGAGAAAGGGGGAACCCTCCTGCACTGTTAGTGGGAATGCAAATTGGTGCATCCACTCTGGAAAACAGTATGGAGGATCCTCAAAAAGTTAAAAATGATCGAGCAATTGCACCACTAGGTATTTACCCAAAGCATACAAAAATACTAATTCAGAGGGACACTTGTGCTGTTTCCATAATTTGGCTATTGTAAATAATGCTGCTATAAACAATGGGATGCATGTGTCCCTCAACTGATGAATTGATAAAGAAGTGGTATATATGTATAATGGAATATTAACCATAAAAAAGAATGAAATCTTGGCATTTGCAATGACATGGATGGAGGTAGAGCATATTAGGCTGAACTGAAATAAGAGAAAGACAAATACCGTATGATTTCACTCATATGTGGAATTTAAGAAGCACAACAAACAAGCAAAGGGGAAAAAGGAGAGGCAAAGGAAGAAATGGACTCTTAACTACAGAGAACAAGCTGATAGTTTCCAGAGAGGAGGTGGGTGGGGAGATTGGTTAAATAGGTGATGGGGATTAAGGAATGCACTTGTGATTAGCACCAGGTGTTACATGGAGGTACTGAATCACTATATTGTATACCTGAAACTAATATTACACTATTAACTGGAATTTATATAAAAATTTTAAAAATTCATATATAGGGAATCGAGTAGCATGTGCTTTTACCATCTGTTGTCTTTTGCTCAGCATAATGTTTTGAACTTCATTAATATTGTTACCTATATCAGTATTTATTCCTTTTTATTACTAAGCTCTATTCCAGAATGGATATATTACAATTTGTTTAATTATTTACCTATTGATCAATAATTATGTTTCCATTTTGGGGGTATTATAAATAAAGTTGCTGTAGACCTTCATATGTGAGTCCCAGTGTGAACATATGCTTTCATTGATTGGTGTAAATGGACTGGAATGGCAACATCGTACGTTAGGTGTAGGCTAACTTTCTAAGACACGGCCAAAATATTTGCTAAAATGGTGTGCCACTTTACATTCCCAACAGCAATGTATGAAAGTGGTTGTTCTACATTCTTGGCAACATTTGATATCATTAATCTTTTAAATGTCATTATTTCAGTGATTTTAATTTGCATGTCCCTAATGGCTAATGATGTTGGACTCTTACTGCCCATTCAGATATTTTCATGTGAACATCTGTTAAAATCTTTTGTTTTCAAGGTCGATTGTTTCTCTGCTTATTTTTGAGTTTTAGGTTTTCTTTAAATATTCTAGATACAAGTCCTTAATCATAAATGAGAATACATATGTAATACCAATATTACATGTTTATATATAAAATATCAATATATAAATGATATCTTTTGAGGAGCAGAGGTTTTTAATTTTTATGAATTCCTTTTTATAATTCTTTTCTTATAATTTTTCTAAGTCCTAAAAATTGTTTACCTACATCATCCCATATGTTCTTCCAGAAGTTTTATAGCTTTACCTTGCAATTTAAGGTCTGTGATTTACTTTGAATTAATTCTTGGAATGGCTTCTTTCAAAATCATTTGTTGACAGTCCGTACTTTTCCCCTTGAGTTACCTTGGAACTTCTGTTGCATGAATGTATTTCTGGACTCTATTTTGTTGCAGTGATCAATATAAAAATCCTATGCCAGTAACACATTTTCTTGATAAATCTTGAAAGCAGGTGGTATAAATCTTCCAACTTCATTATTTTTTAAAATATTTTTATTATTCTCAGTCCTTTTAATTTCCATATAAATTATGTAGTCAGCTTGTTAATTCATATAAAACTATTGGCATTTTATTTGGAAAAATTGACCTCTTAACACTATTGAGTTTTAACAATACTGATCCATTAAATCGGTATGTCTTTCCATTTATTTAGGTCTTTTAAAATCTCTCTCAGCAGTGTGTTATAGCTTTCGGTGTATAGGCTTAGGACATTTAAAAAATGATCTGTAAGTATTGCCTGGGTTTGATGCTATTAGAAATTATCTCTTTAAAAGTTTTATTTTCCATTACATAGGGTTATAATTGATTCTTGCATTTTAACCATGTATCCTGAGACCTCAATAAATTCACTTGGTTCAGGTACTTGTTTTTAAATACAAATGTAGTTTTCTTTCTGTACACAATCCTGTTTCCTGAGAATAGTGACAGTGTAACTTTTCTGTTCTATATGCTTTATTTTTTTCTCTTCTTGCATAATTGTATTTGCTAGAACGTCCAGTAGAATATTTATTAGAAGTTTGAAGAGCAGACCTACATTTTCCTCCCAGCTTTATTGACATAAAACGTTGGAACAGTGTATCATTTGCATATATAACTTACATATAACATTGTGTAAGTTTAAGGTATACCATCTATTGATTTGATATATATTGCAAAATGATTACCACCCTAGTGTCTTCTGCATTATGTCACGTATTTAGCGTTTCTTTTTGTGGTGAGAACATTTATGGTCTACACACACCTTTCAAGTATATAATACAATATTATTAACTAATCACTAAAAACAAAAAACAAACAAAAAAAAAAACTAATCACTGTATTGTACAATCAGTCCCCAGAACTTATTCATCTTGTAACTGGAAGTTTATACTCTTTGGCCAGGCTGACCTATTGTCATATTCTCAGAGTTAAAGGAGAAAACATTCAGTCTTCCTCTATAAAGTATGGCATTAACTGCGGGTTTTTCATAGATGCCCACTGTTAGATTGAGAGTGTGTCCTTTTATTCTTGGTTTGCTAAGAAATTTATTTAAATGGTGTTCAGTCTGGATAAGTACATGTGTTGAAATAATTATATTTCCCCCTTTATTCTGTTAAGATGGGGAACACTTGTTTTCAGTTGTTAAAGCATCCTTGAATTCCTAGAAAAATGCCATTTGCTTATGATATCTTTTTAAAATACCCATTGTGGACTCTGATATTTTGTTAAAAATTTTTGCGTTTCTGTTCATAAGGCATACTGACTGGTTTTTAGGTTTCTTTTCTTTCTTTCTTTTTGTAATGCTCTTGTCTGCTTTGTACCAGTTTCATACTTGTCTGGTTCTCACTTCATAAAATGATTTAAG
The DNA here is from genome assembly GCF_002201575.2 of Neomonachus schauinslandi. Taxonomy (NCBI): domain Eukaryota; kingdom Metazoa; phylum Chordata; class Mammalia; order Carnivora; family Phocidae; genus Neomonachus; species Neomonachus schauinslandi. The sequence goes on from NC_058414.1 coordinate 67,595,069, forward strand.
AAGTGTTCCTCTTCTATTTTCTTGAAATAATTTGTGTGTAGAATTGCAATTGTATTTTCTTTAAATGTTGTAGATTACAACAAAGAAGCTATTTGGGCCTGAAATTTCCACGCAGAAAGATTTTAATTGTACTTTCAATTTTTTAATAGACACATGACTATTTGTATTTTCTATAAGTTCTTGTTTCACTTTTGGTAATTTGCATCTTTCAAGGAATTTATTCGTTTTTCCTAAACTGACATAAAATTTTTCAAAATGTTTCCTTATCATCCTTTCAATGTCTGTGGAATTTGTAGTGATATGCCATTTTTTATTCCTGATACAGGTCTTTTTTTCTTTGTTAATAAAGCTAGAGGTTTATCAGTGTAAATGATTTTTCTAAAAAATCACTTTTGATTTCATTAAATTTCTTTTTCCTTTTATTGATTTACTTTATATTTCCTTAATTTTCTCTTTTGCAAGATTTTATGATTGAAGCTTAGATAATTTTAGACCTTCCTTACTTTTTAATATAAATGTTTAAAGCTATAAATTTCCCTTTAAGTACTGCTTTATTTACATCTCACAATGGTTTACGTGTTTTCTTTCATTATCATTTGCACAAAGTATTTTGTAATATGCTTTGTGACTTTTCTGATTTTTGGGTTATTTAAGCTAGTGCTGTTAATTTTCCCAAAATATTTGGCAGTATTCCATGAAACTAGAAAAAAAAAATCAGATTGCTAACTTAATTATGTTGTAGTTAGAGAGCATACTCAATTTGAGTTCAATATTTTTATATTTATTGAGACTGCTTTCATGGCCCAACAGATTATTTATCTATTTTTGGTAAATGTCCCATTTGCTCTTAAAATATCAGATTCAGTGTTCAGTGAATATTGATTATATCAAGTTAGTTTATAGTGTGATTCAATTTTTCTTGGTACTTAAATTTTTAACATTATTTCTAATGATTACTGAGCAAAAAGTGATGAAGTCATCATTCAAGAATGGTAACAACACATATTATTATGTCTTCTCAATGAATTGTTCCTTTTATTATTAAGAAATTTCTGCCTCTATCCTTGATAATTTCTTGTCCTGAAAGTTGCTTTGTCTGATATTAATATACCCACTTCCACCTTCCTTATGATTAACATTTTTGTAGCAATCTTTATTCATCCTTTTACTGTTAAGCTATGTATGCCTTTATATTTAAAGAACATTTCTGTAAAAAAAAAAAAATTTCTTGTAGACAGATAAATATCTGGGTCATGCTTTTGGCCCAGTCTAATAATTTCTATCTTTTAATCAATTTGTTTGGTCTATTTCTATTTAATGTAAAATCTGATATAATTGAATTTAAATGCAAGATAATATTTGTTTTCTCTTCATACCATTGTGGGTTTTGTTATTGTTGTTGTTCCTTTGTCTCTCTTTTCCTGCTTTCCCTTGGATTGAATATTTTTTTGTCTTTCATTTTAAATGCATTATTGAAGTATAATTTCTTTTATATTTTATTGGTTGTTCTAGGGTTTATAGTAACCTTCTTTATCTTATCAGATTCTACTCAAAAATTTGATAATACTTCACATATACTGTAAAAACTTTAAGATAGTTTGCTTTTAGTTCCCCTCCTATTCTTTATACTTTGTTGTAATACATTTTATTTCTACATAAGGAATAATTCTGTAATATGTTGTTATTCCTTTATCTTTTATCTTTCAAAGAAATTTAAAAATGTGAACAAGACGGGCACCTGGGTGGCTCAGCCAGTTAAGTGGCCAACTCTTGATTTCAGCTTAGGTGACGATCTCAGGGTCCTGGGATTGAGCCCCTTGTCAGGCTCCCTGCTCAGCAGGGAGATTGCTTCAGGATTCTCTCTCTCTCCCTCTGCTCCTCCCCCTCTAAAATAAATAAATCTTTAAAAAAATGTATAAGATGTCATTTATATTTACACATGTAATTATCATTTCAGAAGTTCTTCATGGTTTATTCAGATCCGTTTCCATTTGGTATTTTTCTTGTCCCTGGAGAACTTCTTTTACATTCCTTGTAATGCATATCTGCTGGTGATACATATTTTTCAGCTTTCATTTGTCTAAATATGACTTCTGTTCTTGTTCTTCTCTGAGCATAAAATTCTAAAATAACTTTTCAGCGCTTTAAAGTTCTATTTTCTCATGTCTAACATTGTTTTTCAAGAAGTCTCAAGTCATTTTTATATTTTTCATATGTACATAATGTTTTGTTTTTCTCATTGCTTTAAAGTTTTCTCTACTTGATTATGGCACGCCTTGGTGTAGTTTACTTAATAGTTCATTTTCCTCTTGCTTTTGAGTCATTGAATTTCTTAGTTCATTATTTCTTCACATGTTTTTTGCTGATTTCCCTTTTGTCATTTAAATTACACATATGTTAGACCACTTTAAATTGTCCCACAGGTCACTATGGCTTTGTTCATTTTTCTTTTAGTCAATTTTAGTCATTTTCTCTTTGGATATATTCTGTTGCTATGTCATGGAATATATATATATACACACATACACACATACATACATATATATATAAATATGTGTGTATATATGTATGTATGTGTGTGTACATTTATATGTAGAGAGAGTGCGTAGATAAATGGATAGATAGATCTATATCTTTGTAGTGTTTTTTGCACTTAGTTTAGCCTTACTCCAAAGATACAAATCTGAGGTCTCTATTGTCTGCTATGATTACTCAACAAGGACTCTCCACTCTGGCTGATGGGAATGTGAATGCCTCCCAGTGCAGTTTGATCTCTGGGAACAGTTCTTACCAGCTCTCCATTAGTTCTTTGCTTGGAATTTGGAATTTCATCCTATGCTTGATAGCTTAGCATTCAGAAACAGACTTAAGAAAACCACCATAAAGTTTTCTAGAGTTCTTCCTCTGTATACTTACTCCTCTCTATACTCTTCCTGGAAAACTGCAGCTGCCTCAGAAAACCCTAATTTTGATCCTTGCCTTAGTTCAATGAGACCCACGTGCTGTGCTTGGGTTTCTCCTCCAAGTGTTGCAGTCCACAATGTTTCTCCAAGCCAAAAGCCAGGAAGATTGAAGATTGTTTTCCTTCTCTCAGAGTCTACAATGTTTAATTCCTAAAAGCAGTTAGTTCATATATTTTCCCTAGATTTTTGGCTATTTACAGGGATTGGGCAAGACCAAACTGCTTGCTTCAGTGTGGTATATAAGCCTTAGAAAATGGCATACAGGGACAAGTCAAGAGGCTTCTTTTAATGTCTGAAAGTGGTATCAGTGTTATATGAAGGGGAATCTTTCAAAATATGTTTGGCAACAAACAGGAAAGAAAAATGTGAAACCATTTTGTATTTGCAACTCGCCAAGTTCAGACTATTTAGTAGACTAGGAATTTAGGTAATAATGCTTTTTAGACATTATTTTTTTGGTTTGCATCTGTATAGGAAAATAATTTGAGCAGAAATAAAAGTGAAATGGCCGCTCTGATGTTTCTCAAGTTCAGAGGAGATTGATCCAGATTTCTGGTTTGTATTAGAGGAACTAACTTCATGTTCTGATTTAAATCCCTATTAAGTTGAATGTGGTTTCTTTCAGTATTTACTTCACTTCTGCCAAGTTTCATGTCTGCTTGGGTATCTGATCACATTTTGATGTTCTTTTAACCTCTCTCATACTTTGAATCCCACAGTTATTATTTCTGGGAATTGGTGGTGGGATCAATAAAACCACTGAGAAATTTAGAATATTGCTTTTCTGTGGACCATTCCTCCAGGGACAAGAGAATCAATCAAATAAAAAATTCCTCACCACATTTATCTATAAACAGTGTGCTGAAGTGGAATAAATCTTGGAATGATTTAACTTAGACATTCTGTGATTTTGACCTCTGAACTTTTATCTATGAGACCTGTCTGTCTTGTCCTCTTTGCTTATTTTAATTACTATCTAGGGCCCAGCTAAAGTTCCATTTCATCTACTAAGTCTTTCTTGACTACTTCAGTGCATATTGACCTCTTGCTCTCTGAATTCTTAACCTATTTTATGACTTGCATATAATTGACCATATATTGTTAAGTCTTTCACATATTTAATTTATGCAGTGTTCTTGTGTATGAAGTAATTACTATTCACTTGTTTGTTCATTTATTCAAGTATTCATTAGATATCTACACTGTCGGGCATTATGCTAAGAGATAATCTGTTTCGGTGAAGTAAACAGATAGGGTCCCCACTCTCAAGCAAGTTGCAATGGCAAAAGACATGAATCAAGCAAAATATATACAAATGTATAATAATAAATCGTGATAAGTTCCTTGATAGAAAGGAACTGGGCTCTATAAAAAAAGGATATTAAGCAAGAATTAATTAACTTTGAGTGTTTAGGAAAAGTCTATCCATGAAAAGGATGTTTGCTCTATGAAGAATGAGAAGTAGTTAGCTAGGCAAAGAGTGTGGGAGAAGAATCTTCTCAACATTAGACATGGTATAGAGAGGAGTTCACAAGGAAGAAAGTGGAAGACAAATTGTGGCTAGAGCACAGCTGACAATAGTAAAGGATGAGTTTGGAAAGGAAAGCAGCAGTCACATTTGTGGGGCCTTATAGCCCCAATGTGGAGAAAATTGTATTCTCACATCTATAGAAGTTGCTTAATTGGGACGCCTGTGTGGCTTAGTTGGTTAAGCATCCAACTTGATTTTGGCTCAGGTCATGCATGATCTCAGGGTTGTGAGATCAAGACCTGCATTGGGCTCTGTGCTGAGTGTGGGGCCTGCTTAAGATTGTCTCTCTCCCGGGGCACGTGGGTGGCTCAGTGGGTTGAGCGTCTGCCTTCGGCTCTGGTCATGATCCCGGGGTCCTGGGATCGAGCCCCATGTCGGGCTCCCTGTTCATCAGGGATCCTGCTTCTCCCTCTCCCCTCTGCTTGTGCTCTCTCTCTCTCTCTCAAATAAATAAATAAAATCTTAAAAAAAAAGATTGTCTCCCTCTCCCTCCTAAAACAAAACAAATCAAAAAGAAGTTGGTTAATCATTATATACCTTTTTAAAAAAGATTTTATTTATTTATTTGAGAAAGAGAAAGAGCACACGAGAGAGAGCATAAGAGGTGAGAGGGTCAGAGGGAGAAACAGACTCCCCACTGAGCAGGGAGCCCGATGCAGGACTCGATCCTGGGACTCTGGGATCGTGACCTGAGCTGAAGGCAGAGGCTTAACTGAGTGAGCCACCCAGGTGCCCATAATCATTATATTCTGAATAAAAATTAGCCCAGGAGGCAGAACATTACTTAAAAAGATGAGTGACCTAAACCCTCAAGAGTATAAGGTAAAGCTGTGCTAGAGTGGTAGCTCTCAAACCTTAGTGTTAATCAGAAAAATCTGTGTGCTTATTAAAAACGGAGATTGCTGAGATTTCTGCAGAATCTCACTTTGAGAGATTGAGTTCTCTTTTCGGCATTTTTATAAATACCCAAGTTATTCTCTCTGATGTATGTAGTTGTGACTCCATTCTGTGAAATATAGGTCTGAGCAATTAATCTTTTCCTTTAAACAACAAATATTATGGTAGAAATGAAGCTGAATGACTATAAGAGGAATAAATATAAATATAGACAACCCTTTGGAATAAACGGTACAAGGCAGGTCTGTATCTATAAGAAATTGTTGTACAATGGAAAATAGATTAAGTCTTGAAATATTAAATTTCCACTATTAAACTCTAAATTACAAAAGTCCCAACTTGATTTCTCAACATCAAAGAATAGATAGCTATGCCTGATAGAAATTTTCATCCTGCACAGTATTTGTCATAGAGTTGGTGTTTAATGTGTAAATCTTGAATGCATGAATGACTGCATTAATGAATATTTTCCTGATACCTCTTATCTTGCTCTAATTTTTCCCAACCTACTTATCACCCACCTCACAGCTTGGAGGAGAGGCAAGGTCCGGATAGCCGCAGTAACCAATGTATTGCATCTTGGAATAATTTGAATAAAATAATGTCTAGAAAAGAGCAGGAAATTAACCCAAAGAAAATGATCTTCAATCTATATTCTCATAACACTTCACAAATGTTTCTATTACATACGTAAAATGATTATATGTTATTTCTTTCTAATTGGACTGAGGTTCTCAAGGGTAGGGACTGTATTTATCTTTATTATGTATAGAGTCACCCATGGTGTCTCCTTTGGTTGGTACTAAAAGAATTTATGTTGAACTAAGTTATGATTATATTGCAAATATTTGGCACCTGGGATGAGACAATTTTTGAGATAAGAAATTTTTTTTAATACTTCTCAGTTTTTACAGTTGTACTTTTTGTCATTCCCCCAAATTACAGTGGAAGCCAAGGGCACAGACATTGACTACACAAGCACCATTGATGGAGAAGATCAGTGCTCTCCACCTCTAGAGTTAGAATTTAAGTTAGGAAAAGGGTTATATAACAGATGCTGAAACACCACATTGGAGTGACCTTGAGACTAATTTAGTATTTTATGAATACAGATTAAAGATGAGTTGATATCTTGACAATATGGTGCCAACAACAAGAGAACAAGCTGATATTAGATAACCTTCTTAGTTGTGGATTGAAGGGCTGAGGAAACACATAGGTTGATGAAGAATGACCTCAGAACTGTGAGCTGAATGGTCCAAGGCACAATATCAGGGATAATTTGGGTTAGGTCATCTGAACCCAAAGCTATAATCTAGTGATGATGGTAGTGGAAATAAAATGAGAGATATATGGTGGTGTCCAGTTTGTAACACACTCAGTTGCCATTTGGCCAGTAGAGGTTATTCCATATGTGAATTTTGGAGATTGAGGCACACCAGAAGCCATGGGTAGCAGAATCTAGCTCAGGTAAAAATGGTTTATTAGGGAGGCTATAAGCTGTGGCTTATGTCAGGACCTCAGGTTTAGAAGGGGGTTAGAGAACTAGAAAACTAGGCAAATTATTGTGGAAATTAAGCCAAATGAGTGTCCGGCAAAAGACTTCTAGTTAAGCTGATGTAGTGATATGAGAGTCACTTTATGTATGGGGAGGGCTATAGAATGTGCATAAACAATTCACTTAAACTGCACTTGATTTGATCATTTTATAAGGCTGACCTCACTCATTTTGAAGCAAGCAGTAGACACAAGCAGTATTAACTTGCTTGGTTAAGAAAAGCATTGCCTTGGGTGCCTGGGTGGCTCAGTTGGTTAAGCGACTGCCTTCGGCTCAGGTCATGATCCTGGAGTCCCGGGATCGAGTCCCGCATCGGGCTCCCTGCTCGGCAGGGAGTCTGCTTCTCCCTCAGACCCTCCCCCCTCTCACGTGCTCTCTGTCTCATTCTCTCTCTCTCTCAAAAAAAAAAAGAAAAGCATTGTCTTAATAGCCTTAGTATTATTTTACAGAAGAGCTTTTTTTCCCCTATCCACTAAACCTTATTTATGAAGAACATTTTCAGTTTTTCTCTAAGAACATTTTCAACGGACGATTTTGTGTCAGCTGGTGCCTGGCTCTTCATCAGCTTCTTTCTAAATTTAATTTTCCTGTTTCCTTTCCTTGCTCCACTGAGCCCTTCCTTAATTATCAGATTACAGTGTTCAGCATGATTCCTGGAATTGTTCGTTTTGTCAACCAGAAAGAAAACAGACCTTTGATATATGTAAGACTGTGCCTTCTCATTTAATGATTCTCCAATTAGTGTCCCAGTCAATCTCAGGAACTGCATCTAAAATAACCAGTGAGCAAACTTCCCTTCTTTGCTGCTCCCCAATCTCTCACTGCTGGCTTTCTCCATAAATTGTGAGGCAGGATTTTGGTGAAATAGTCATATAATGTTATATGGATATCACATCATTGTGCTTAGCTCTCTTACTCAGTGAGTCTGTCCTCGTCTCTTTTCATGTAGAACTCAGTGTGTACGTGTCTCGCTCTGCCCCTAGATCTGGCAAAGTTTATTTTCATTAATTAGATAAGCAGCCATTATAAGCCTCTGGGCGCACTGAAAAATATTTTGGCCAAAAAGCCGAAGCAGTATGTCAGGGCTGGTTTCATGGGATGTGCAACCTGAGTAGCCACAGAGGGCCTGTAATCAGAATGGCCCCACCTTCGATTTAATGCTCTGGTTGTGGTGGTTTGAAATTCTTAACTATTTTATCTTTGAATTTGTATTTTGTAAGTGGCATTTGATGGCAGTGGAGCATGTCTGTGAGCAGAGGAGATTAGCACAAGATGTATGCTCACCTTTCTGGCTACCTCCTTTGCATATAGTGTTTGTGATGCCCCATGAGCACAGAATTCTGGTGCATGCACAATGTATGGATGTTCAGCAGGACAAAAAGGGAGTATAAGATAAGCATGTTACATCTACAACTGAGCTAGTAGTTGTGAACTAATCTGGGGTGCTATGCTTTCCATCCGAACCCAAACTTGCTTTAAAAGAAAGAGGGCAGTGGCACTCTAAAAAAAAATATGAATGACTGTGAAATAATAGTAAATATGTATGTTGGTTTCTGCCCCAGTTCCTGGCATAGAGCTTCTAAAACCTTTGTAATTTCCAAAATGATGAGAGCACTAGGAACATCTTTCATACTAATACTTGGTTTTTGATCATAGCTCCTGACACAATTTCTAAAGCCTTTGAAATTTCCTGGGTGATAGATAGGAGTGTCTTTTGGCCTAGGGAGTGTCTGTTGGCAGGCTCCATAGCTTCAGGATAGGGGCTGGTCACCAGAAAGATGAATCCATGATTAAAGCTTGAAATGTTCAGCTCCACCCCTTATCCTCCAGAAAGAGGAGAGGGACTGAGTTCATGATAGATCATGTCTATGTGATAAAGCCTCCATTAAAATCCCACATGTGGGGCTTGGAGAGCTTCTGGGTTGGTAAACACATCCATGTGCCAAGGGGATGAGCTACTTCTACTCCATGGGACGGAAGCTCCTTTGCTTGGGATCCTTTCAGACCTTGCCTTACACATGTCTTCCATCTAGATATTTATCTGTATCTTTTATCAGATCCTTTTATAATAAACTGGTAAATACAGGTGTTTTCCTGAGTTTTGTGAGCCATTCTAGCAAATTACTTAACCCAAGAGGATGTCATGGGAACCCCAATTTATAGCCATCAGTCAGGACAGGAGACAATATGGAACTTGAGATTGGCATTGAAGTAGAGGTGAGAGACAGTCTTGTAGCACTGAGCCCTTAACCTGTGGGATCTCCAGATAGTATCAGAGTTGAGTTAAATTACAAGATATCCAGCTGGTGTTGGAAAATTACTGGTATGGGAAACCCCCTCCCCTAAACACACACACACACACACACACACACTTTTAGTGACCAGAAGTGTCAGAAGTGAAGTGTTAAGTGTGAGTAGTAAAGGAGAAACACTAAGAGTGTCATCTATGATGACATAGAAGGAAAGGGAGATAGGGAAGCCATAGTTGCTTTCCTTCCTTAATCATCAGTAAGCTTCAAAAGTAGGGAGTGTTGGTATAATGTGTGCATATCAAGAAGTGAAATAAAAACAATTGAGTTATTTTATATAGTATTTCCATTGTTCTGCTAAGGACAACATATGTATATGCATGTAAAAACTACAAAATAGGAATCATATAATTTTGGTGATTCTGCAATTGAATTAAATGTTTCTATGTTTGCATTTAAAAATAGGCATTCCGCAATATAAACAGGAATGGTAAATTCATGCTAATAATAAAAAATTTAATATTTTCTTAGAATGACATTCAATGGCAAACAAACAAACAAGAAAACACCATGACAAGTCAGGAGAAAGGCCAGTAAGAAAGGAAAAAGTTTTGTTTTAGCACCTTTAATGGTACTTTGTTCCCACTTTTTGGAGAAGAAGCCCCACATTTTCATTTTACATTGGACCCTGCAATCTTATAGCCTGCTCTGTAGACTATTTTCAGGATCACTTCTATTTTTCCTTTCTTTATTGTGGATCTCCAAAAAGTGTTTGTGTTCTGAGAAGAGCCTGAGCAAAAGGCCTGTCTGTGTAAACCTCCACAGTGTCAGGCTACATCATACAGGCTGGCTACTCTGGTACATGTGGAGGGCAGTCTTTGTTTAAAAAAAAAAAATCCTTATCTTCCAGAGATGGAGACTCCATCATAGAAGAGGCTTGCTGCCTGAGTCTTTGCGTTGCTTTTTTTCCTTTTCTTTTTTCACAGTTGATGGTGGCCCCACAACACTTTGGTTACCAGAGCTGTTAGAGTAAAAAATGGAGAGGACTCTGTTTCAAATGACGCTTCAGTTCTAAATTACCAACAGCTAAGGACACAACGGTTGGAGTTCTATAGTTAGTGACTCTGGTCCAGCACAGCTTTTAGGTATCCAGGCACTGAGCCTGTAGTAGCATCATTGTGTGAGTGAGTGAGTGTGTGTGTGTGTGTGTGTGTGTGTGTGAGAGAGAGAGAGAGAGAGAGAGAGAAAGGGAGATCGAATCAGGGCATGTGTTCATAGTGGCAGAAGACCATGGGTGGTGATCATTTTTCTTCCTCCCCACTTCTCTACAATGAGCCTACCCAAGCAATGACAATCTACTGAAGATTATTTTCTCATTTGAAGACCATCGAGTATGTATTCTAACTTTTAAAAGCTGATTTCCTCTGATTGTAAAAGTAGCATACAGGCTACTTTGGAAAATACAGGAAAGGGTATGAAGACAAAAGGAAAAAAAAATGCCTATAATTTCATCAGTTAGCCAGTGATAACATTTGGTATATTTTTGTCTCTCTTCCTTTCTCCTTTCTCTCCTACCTATGAGGCTTTCTTCTTTCCCTCTTTTTATATATCCCCCAACAATGTGGGCTTATACTCTTTATGTGGTTTTGTCACCTGCTACTTAACGTTATGTGAACATTTTGCATGTCATTCCCGTGTCTCTGAAAACATTGTTTTAAAAGTCACATCAGAACAGCGCTTACATAGATGTGCTATAATTTACAGATCAGTCTCTTAATAGTTGAACATGCAGGTAGTTTACAAATTAATCTTCTGTGGCTGTGTATGTATGATGATGTTACACCTACTTCTTAAAAAAACATTTAGAAAATATCATAGAGACTAGTTATGTCTACAATATCATTGAATTAAGCAATGACCAATCTGGTACTTCCTGCAGTTTTAAGATTTAGATTACAGTACAGTCAATTCAATCAATTGCATGGTGACTAAGAATTTAAAATGACCAAAAATAGAATAGATTCAGTCAATTTGATATCTGTGAATAGAAATAGCTTCAGTCATCACAAGATTAATCAGTAAGGTGTTAACATAAACCAATAAAGCAGAGAGATTTCACATTAAGAACTTTATACCATTTAAAGTCTCACCCCATTATCCTTTCCATGCAAGTGCCCTCAGGCTTTCGAATTAATTGCGTGTGGTTTAAGAAGATTTAAGATGAGGGCGATACACTCAGCAGAGAGCAAACTTGACCATTGCTATCTTACTTTAATTAATCTCTTTATTCTCTATCTTTTCAGTTCACCCAACATCTGAATCAAAAAAAGTAAAATCCTGTCCTTTTGAGGTGAGGAAACAGTTGACTTACAAAGTAATCTGAGAGGATCAAGGACTGTAAAACTTAGCATTCCTAACAAGTGGACCAGAATTGAAAGTCCTTTTACAGTGAGTTTTTCATGCTTCAGTGGCAGACTTATCTTCCAGGTTCCCTGGATTGTGCCCTTAACCCCTTGGGGTTTGTGAACATAAAGCTTTCTCCCTTTGACTTACAGCCTAGGCTAGCATTCTAAAAATGATCAGGTTCAAAAACCTACAACTTTTTTAACTCTGTAAGAATTTAAGTCTCCTTTAGAAACCAAAATCCTCTTGAGACAACTGAAAAGTGCTTTCTTTTTCCATAGCAACCCTTTTATTGTGCGTTTAGGAATTTGGTTAGATTGTGAGTACTTTTATTCATGCATTCATTCATTTACCCTACAAATATTTATTGACTACATATTGTGCCTAACACCATGCTAGAGGAATTAAAACTACATACTCTTTCCACTTGGAGCTTACTCTTTGGAGAGAAACAGGCATTAATCATATGATCAAAGTGAAATAACAAAGGTGAAAGATGCTGGGACAAGAGGTGTTTGGTACTGTAAATGCTTATAATAGATAATAGTCACAGAGAATAGGAAGCTTCTGTGAGATTGAAAGATGAGTAGATATGTGCCATGGGAATGGGCAGGGGAAGAAAGAGCATTTCAGAAAAGGGAATTGTATTGGCAAAGGCTGTGAGGGGAAGCAGTATAGCAAGTAAGAGTGTGTGACATGATCAGATTCATATTTACAAAAGATCACACTGGTTACAGTGAGCTAAGATGATGGGTCTTGAGATCCTAAAGCTTTGAGCTTCTCTGGGTTGGTGATGAAATCCCTGCTATAAAGAAGCCTCAGAGATGATACAGATTAGTCATATAAAAATGTTGCTAAAGCTGCCCAATAATGTACTGTATTATTTACAATTCATTTTACTCAACCATGAAAACATAATTAAGAAAAAAAAAAAGATTGCACCATTAAAGGCCCTGTGGGACAAACCATATTTGACATAGAAATAGAGAGTCTGTAAGAAAAGACAAAACATAGCGTCTTCAAAACTGTTATGCTCAGGAGGAAGATGGTAGTGGAGTAGAAAGACCCTAGGCATGTCTCGTCCCACAAACACAGCTAGATAACTATCAAATCATTTTAAATACCCCAGAAAATGACCTGAAGACTGATGGAACAAACTCCACAACTAACGGAAGAGAAGAGGCCATATTGAAGAAGGTAGGGAGTGGGGAGACATGGTTTAGGGAGAAACTGATCCTGGGTGCTGTGGAGGGAGCTGTGGTCACAGAGAAGGGCAAGAGAGATAGGAACAAATAGGGAATGCACAAGGAGAACATTTCCTGAAAGTCATTGTCTTGGAAAACAAAAGGAGCTAAATTTCATGAGTTGTTGCAACCAGCAGGGCTTAACGCCTGGAGTGTAAATTCAGCAGCTTGGTTAGGATAGAGCCCAGAGGGCACTGTGCTGCTCCTGGAGAGAAGGCAGGCAAACAACCTGAGGGTAGACAGTGTGAAAATAGCAATCTGAAGAATGCCTGGGGTACAGAGAGGAAGATTATTCACTCTTCTCAGAGCTAGTCTTTAAGAGGCAACATTCATGGAAACCCTTCTATGGGAACAAAGGAGCTGGCTGGTGCCATGTCTCTACCACCTCCTCAGCATAAGCATAGAGCTGCCTGTAGGAAGCAGCACAACACTAACACTGGCTACCAAAACTTGCTTACACCCATCCCCATCTGCCTCCACTCTGGCATGACTGTCCTTCTCAGTCATGCTTGACTCAGTCTCAAAGCAGTGGGCCACTCCCCCCAGAAGACCAGCACAAACCCCTGCCCATACCATGTCTCCCAACCAGAGAGATAAACAGGGCCTCAATTCTGGTAGAAGTGGTGTCAGGTCTCATTTCACAAAGAGACCAGAGCACGCCTATTTAAAACTTGTTGCATTCAGGCCAGTGACCAACCACTGCCCAAAACAGGCAAAGAGAGACTCTGCAGACAACTGGCCTGAAGGATAGAGCAGACAAAACATAACAGCAGAGCACATGCGGCACCCATTGGAGATATTTCCTGAAGCACCAGGCCCTCTGCACTACTTGACCTTTTCTTCATAAGGCCATTACTTTCAGGAGCAGAGGCATAACTGGCTCTTCTAACACACAGAAGGCAGAAGCTTGGACAAAATGCCAAAATGGAGGCATTTATCCCAAATGAAAGAACAAGGCCACAGCCAGAGATCTAAGTTAAAAAGATATAAATAACATGCCTGATGGAGAATTTAAAGCAACAATCATAGGAATACTCACTGGGCTTGAGAAAAGATTAGAAGACATCAATGAGACCCTTACCACAGAGATAAAAGAGTTAAACCAGAATCAGAGATGAAGAGTGCAATAACAAGATTAGAAACTGGCTTGATGCAATGAACATCAGGCTGGAAGAAATAGAACAAATTAATGGCCTAGAAGACAAAATAATGGAAAATAATGAAGCTGAACAAAAGAGAGAAGGAAGAATTATGCAACATGAGGATAGACATAGGGAATTCAGTGACTCCATCAAATATAATACTCATATTATAGGAATCCCAGAAGAAGAAGAGAGAGAAAAGAGGGCAGAGAATCTATTTGGAGAAATAATAGCTGAAAACTAGGGAAGGAAACTAGGAGGCACAGAGAACTCCCATCAAAATCAACAAAAGCAGGCCAACCCTGTATATTTGCAAAATACAGTGATAAAGAAAAAAATGTTAAAAGCAGCAAGATGAAAGAGGTTCTTAACTTACAAGGGAAAACCCATAATGGTAGCTGCAGATTTCTCAAGAGAAATGTGGCAATCCAGAAGTGGGTGGTATGATATATTCAGAATGATGAATGGAAAAAACCTGCAGCCAAGAATATTCTATCCAACAAGACTATCATTCAGAAGAGAAGACAGTTTCCCAAACCAACACTAAAGGAATTAATGACCACTAAACCAGTTCTGCAAAAAATATTAAAGGGGACTCTGAATGCAACAGAGAGACTAAAAGTGACAAAGACAAGAAAGGATCAGAGAAAATCTCCAGAAACTACAACAAAACAAGTAGTAAAGTGACAATAAGTACATATCTTCCAGTAATTACTTTGAATGTAAATGGACTAAATGCTCCAATCCAAAGACATAAGGTGTCAGAATGGATAAAAATAAAGACCCATATATAATGCCTACAAGGGATACATTTTAGACCTAAAGTCACCTGCAGATTGAAATTGAGGGGATGGAGAAAAATTTATCACTAAATGGATGTCAAAAGCCAGAGTAGCAACACTTACATTGGATAAACTAGACTTTAAAACAAAGACTTCAACAAGAAACAAAAGCACTATATAATCATAAAGGGGACAATCCAACAAGAAGATAAAACAGTTATAAATATTTATGCACCCAACATTGGAACACCCAAATACAGAAAAATATAAAGGAACTGATTGATAATAACACAGTAATAGTAGGGAACTTTAACACTCCCCTTACATCAATGGACAGATCATCTAAACAGAAAATTTAAACAAGGCAACAATGGCTTTGAATGACACACTGGACCAGATGGACTTAACAGATATATTCAGAACATTCCATGCTAAAACAGCAGAATACACATTCTTTTCAAGTGCACATAGGACATTCTCCAGAATAGATAACATATTAAGTCACAAATCAGGCCTCAACAAGTACAGATCAAAGTCATACCATGCAAAATGAAGAGCAAAGCTGGAGGCATCACAATTCTGGACTTAAATTTATATTACAACTCTGTAGTGGTCAAAGCAGTATGGTACTGGCACAAAAAAATAGACACACAGATCAATAGAACAGAATAGAAAACCCAGAAATAAACCCACAGCTATACAGTCAATTAATCTTTGACAAAGCAGGAAAAAATAACCCAAGGAAAAAAGACGGTCTCTTCAATAAATGATGTTGGGAAAACTGGGCAGCAACATGCAAAAGAGTGAAACTGGACCACTTTCTTATACACAAAAACAAATGCAAAATTGATGAAAGACCTAAATGTGAGACCTGAAACCACCAAAACCCTCAAGGAGAACATAGGCAGTAACCTTTTGACATCAGCCATAGCAACTTCTTTCTTGATATGTCTCCTGAGGCAAGGGAAACAAAAGCAAAAATAAACTATTGGGACTTCATCAAACTAAACAGCTTCTGCACTGCAAAGGAAACAACCAACAAAACTAAAAGGAACCCCTTGGAATGGCAGAAGATATTTGCAAACATATTCAGTAAAGGATTAGTATCCAAAATATATAAAGAGCTGATAAAACTCAACACTCAAAAAATGAATCATCCAATTAAAAAATGGTCAGGGGCACCTGGGTGGCTTAGTTGGTAGAGCATCTGACTCTAAATCTCACCTCAGGCATTGGGCTCCATCCTGGGCATGGAGACTACTTAAAAAAATGGGCAGAAGACAAGAATAGACATTTTTCCAAAGAAGACCTACAGATGGCCAACAGATACACGAAAAGATGCTCAACATCACTCATCATTAGGGAAATACAAATCAAAACTGCAATGAAATATCACCTCACACCAGTCAGAATGGCTAAAATCAGGAATAGATATACAGAAAGGGGAACCATCTTACACTGTTGTGGGAATGCAAACTGGTACAGCCACCGTGGAAAGCAGTGGAGTTTCCTCAAAAAATTAAAAATAGAGGGCGCCTGGGTGGCTCAGTTGGTTAAGCGACTGCCTTCGGCTCAGGTCATGATCCTGGAGTCCCGGGATCGAGTCCCGCATCGGGCTCCCTGCTCGGCGGGGAGTCTGCTTCTCCCTCTGATCCTCCTCCCTCTCATGCTGTCTCTCATTCTCTCTGTCTCAAATAAATAAATAAAATCTTTAAAAAAAAAAAAAAAAAAAAAAAATTAAAAATAGAACTACCCTATGATCCAGCAGTTGCACCACTAGGTATTTACCCAAAGAATTCAAAAATACTAATTCAAAGAGATACCTGCACCCTGATGTTTATAGAAGCATTATATACAATAGCTGAATCATGGAAACAGCCCGTGTCCATTGACCGATGAGTAGATAAAGAAGTGGCATATATATGTAATGGAATATTGCTCAGCCATAAAAAAAAGAATGACATTCTTTTTTTGCAATGACATGGTTGGAGCTAAAGAGTATTGTGCTAAGTGAAATAAGTCAGAGAAAGACAAATACTGTATGATTTCACTCATATGTAGAATTTAAGAAGTAAAACAAATGAGCAAGGGGAAAGACAGAAAGGGAGGCAAACCAAGGGACAGGCTCTTAACTTTAGAGAAAAAAACTGATGGAGGGGATGCAGGTGGGGGGATGTGTTAAATGGGTGATGGGGATTAAGGAGTGCACTTGTGATAAGCACTGAATTTTGCATGGAAATGTTGAATCACTGTATTGTACACCTGAAACTATTATTACACTATGTTAACTAACTGGAATTTAAATATAAACTTTTTAAAAAGATTTTATTTATTTATTTCAGAGGGGGAGAGAGCAAGTGAGAGCACGGGAGTAGGGGGAAGGAAAAGCAGACTCCCCGCTGAGCAGGGAGTCTGATGTGGGGCTCGATCCCAGGAGACTGGGATCATGACCTGGGCTGAAGGCAGACTCTTAACTGACTGAGCCACACAGGTGCCCTAAATAAAAACTTTTTTAAAAAAGGAAAATTCTTCTCCTTAACAGCACAGTGTATTAGACTAGGATGGCAATGGTGGAAAAGTTTTGAGAGAGGCACTGCTCTGGGTAGTAAAGGTACAGTGAGTGGCAAAGGGCAGAGTCCCTTCCCTCAAGGTACTCAGTCTGGTGGTACAAGCATGTGATCATGTCCCTACATGACATGTTTTCAGACAAGGGAGCACAGAACACAGATCAAAAAACCCACAGAACAGAGCATCCACCCTGATGGTATGGACCATCAACAAGTTTTCATGGTGGGTAGGATGCTGAATCTGATGTTCAAGGTGAAGAATTCTCGAGGTGATTGTGAGGAGGAAAAGTAAAAAGAGGTAAAGGAAGAACAGAATGACTGAAGGTATTATGTAATGCTGAGCAAATTACTCCAGAACAATGTTTTCCAAAAGCTAGTTTGTGATTGCATTTTCATGGCTACATAACAAAATGAAAAAAAAAAAGAATGATAAGGAACATACACATTTTCAAAGATAAACAGATTTCCCACGTACTAGGAATACAACAATGAACAAAGGCTTCCTATGTGAAGCTTACCCTCTAATCAAGAGACAACCAATAGACACAGGAGTGCAAAGTGCTTTCAAATAGAGACCAGTGCTTTGAAGAAAAGTAAAGTTGTATGAAAGAAAGTGACTGGAGGTCATATTTTAGGGACTGTGGGAGGCATTTCTGCGAGGCAACAGTTAGATGAAGACAGGAATGAAGTGCGAAAGTGAGTCATGCTACTAGCTGGACAAATATCTGTTCCTGGTAGAGGAAATAGTACGAACAAAAGCCCGGGGGCAGGAACATCTTGGTGCATTTAAAGAGTAAGAAGAGCAGACCAGGAGTGAAGAGAGTGGAAAGGAAAGAGATAGGATGTGAGCATGACGAGATAGCTGGGGACCAGGTTAGATGGGTCACATTTCTGCCTCACATTTTCTTTTTTTTTTTTTTAAAGATTTTATTTATTTATTTATTTATTTGAGAGAGAGAGAATGAGAGACAGAGAGCACGAGAGGGAAGAGGGCAGAGGGCAGAGGGAGAAGCAGACCCCCTGCTGAGCAGGGAGCCTGATGTGGGACTCGATCCCAGGACTCCAGGATCATGACCTGAGCCGAAGGCAGTCGCTTAACCAACTGAGCCACCCAGGCGCCCCGCGCCTCACATTTTCTTATAGGAGATCACAATAGGGAATTTGGATTGTATTCTATGTTGGAAGAGAACAAATTTAGCTCTCTGTTTCCCTGAGTGTATTCTTTGGAACACCTGAGGTAATTTTAAAAAATTGTTTCACAGTAAAATAAATTATGAAGTTCAGCATGCTGGGTCCCCCTGTGGCCAATTCATTATGTGTCTTAGCATGGTTCTTCTCAAAAGAAAACCTGGGGCAAGGATGTAGGTGCTGATTCTTCTTTTCGGAAGTGAGCCCAAGGAACAGGAGTGAGGGATTGGGAAAAGGGAAACAAGGAATGTTAAGCTGAAGGTGTTTTATTGAATTGCTAGTCAAAAAATGGTATGTAGAAATATGTAAATCTCCATTTGGGGTATGATCCATAGAGAATGTTCTCTTTAGTGATGGACATTATTCTTCTGTTAATTTGATTTAAATGAACATTTTTTTTTTGTAATTACTTCACATTTTGAGATTAAAGTCCATTAACCCTCCCCAATTTTTGTCTCATTTGTAGTAATATGATGACTCACTGGTACCAGGTTGGAGACCTCATGTGGGTGTTCTTGGCAGCTACCAGCAATTGTTACTTTAGTCATGTCACTCTGGACAGGGACATCTATTTCCTTATTACCTAAGGGGCATAGAATAGTTCTGAGATTGTTTTTATTCATTTGGTATGTCTTTGAATTACTTGTGCATTATTTTTTAAAGACTTGAATGAAGGACTTTTAATCTGATCAAGCTTTACCTTGTTAGAATTGGAGTTATCAGGGGAGCCCTTTGTGGTATTTTTGATCCTACTTTTGATACTGTATGGATTTTTGTCCCACTTAGCTTCATTATACATGAACATCTCATCAAATGCCATAAATGTTTCTATACAAGTTATTGATAAACACAGAGCATAGCAGTTCTTTCATATTTTAGTCCTAGGGAGAAATTTAAGTGACAGAATATTACATGTTACAGTCCTACATACTATGATTAAGCACACATGGAATTAAAACAGGCAGATATCAATATCTAATGGAGGAAACCAACATATCTAAATACCAAAACAAAGCAAAACAACTTTTTAAAAATCCTCAAAACAAATGAGTAGTATAAGATGCAACAGGAAAGCAATTAGTTTTTTAATGAATAACCATTTTTATGAGGAACAGTGGCAAACATTATGACATGATCTAATGGTTTAAAATCTGAAAGCCTTTTCATTCCTCATCCCCTATTAGATAGCAAGGTTTTTTTCCCAGAAAGTTTATGGAAGTTTAATTATTCTCCAGAGCCTAATATCTGCCAAACAGCTCACTACTCCTTTAAATTTGGTTAAATTCCCTGTGGAGTAGTAATATGCCACTTTTGACCTCCATTTTAATGGAAGGAAGGATTTCATTTATGCCCTTTTTTAACTACTGCTCTAATAAATATGTATAAGTCAAAAGAGCTGATTTACACTACCTGGATTTCATAAAGAAGAGGAACCAGGAAATCATGCAATAAAAGCTTTATCCAAATACACAGTAAGATGCTCAACAATGCATACTAAAAGTGAATTTCTCATAGGGGAACATCCAGCCAAAATTCTAGTGCCAAGCAATTCCACTGGCAAAATGTAAAGCTGTGTTTTCTATCATCAGGGGGCTCTGCTGTAAAGAGAGCTCAACAAAATTAGTAGTGTTTGAATGAAGGCCAGGTGAAAAGAAAGGTAACTTCTGTTTTATGGGGACTGTCTTAAAACATTTCAATACCTTTTAAAGGCATTTCAATAACTCTGGCTTTGTTTTAATCTTTTCTCTGCCTCACAAATAAGCAATGGGAGAAAGATTGGTCACTCTTACTTTTTTTATATCATCTTCCTAAGAATGTTGTCTAAAGTGGGTTCCTTTTTTTTCCCCAACCCGAGAGTCAATTTGTGATGATAACAATCAAAGAAACTTAAAAATTCCAAAAATTTCCCAATTTCACCTTCATTTTGTGTTTTAGAATTATAGCAAAACCTGACAAAGAAAACCCTGAATATAAAGAAGATAAAGAAATATGAGCTATGATTACTCAGTGAAGGTAGAATGTACAGATTTAAGGAAAGTGCCTATAGTATTTAGTTAAGAAGTTACTGTATGCAATTTGCCTTCTTCTATCTTTTCAGAGCTAATACTTTTGTTATAATTCCAAATTCTTCCTCTTTTAATTCTGCCATCCTCATCTAGTAATCTGTGAAGGAGTTTTACTATAGTTTTCTCTCTTTGAGTGATAATCTCCCAAGGAATTTTTTGCAAAAATTGACATGAAAAACTCATTTGACTTAATCCACAAAGGTATTATGCTAGTTGCTAGGGATGATTCATAAATGATAAAAGAATGATTTCTCCTCTTAGAGACTGTGCAAACAAGGTCAGTAAAGGAGAAGAAAGATAAGCAATTAGGTAAAAAATATGGATGTGCTCAACACTGTAACAGAGACACCTAATAATTGGGGGGGGGGGGGGGGGCACTGTGAGGAAGGAGGTTGAATCAGGGAAGCTTTATGAAGAAAAGGACATTTGAGTGGGTCTGAAAAGGTTTGAATTGGAAAGGGTCAATTCAAACAAAATAATCCAACAGAGGCAAGAGTGGGAAGTGTTGACTAGCTCAAGGCAATGGTGAAGAATCTTGATTATCTTATGTGCAGAATTTTGAGGAGAAAAACCCCTTGACGGGGAAGAGGTGGGCAATAAAGCTAGAGAAATTGTCTGGAGTCACATCTCAAATGGGTTGGAATGGGGCAATGATGATTCGCATGCAATGATAGTACATGCAGATTTTCTCCAGAGGAATGGCATGAGTGAAGCTATGTTATAGGAAGATTAATCTGAAACTTGGAATAGGGTGGATTAAGGAAGAGAAAAGACTAGGACAGGGAGCATAATTATGAAGTAAATGCAGTAGTTTCAGGTAACAGTAATGAGAATGTTAGGCTGGGGACAGAGGCAGTGTGAATAATACAATATATATCTGTTGAAATTAGTATGGCTTTATACTCCTGACAACCTGACTCTAGAAGGGGATTTGTGAGCTGAGAGGTTATATATTTTTTTATATTAGAAGATAAGGATTTTAGGGTGCCTGGGTGGCTCAGATGGTTAAGCGTCTGCCTTTGGCTCAGGTCATGATCCCAGGGTCCTGGGATCGAGTCCCACATCGGGCTTCCTGCTAGGCGGGGAGCCTGCTTCTCCCTCTGCCTCTGCCTCTCTCTCTCTCTGACTCCCATGAATAAATAAAAAAAAATATTAAAAAAAAGATAAGGATTTTAAAAGATTTATTTTTTTATGTCTTCCTCACTCTCCTTTTAGATAATTAAAAAATTCTCATTTTCTTTTTTTTAAAGATTTTATTTATTTATTTATTTATTTATTTATTTATTTATTTTTAAAGATTTTATTTCTTTATTTGACAGAGAGAGAGACACAGTGAGAAAGGGAACACAAGCAGGGGGAATGGGAGAGGGAGAAGCAGGCTTCCCATTGAGCAGGGAGCCCGATGCAGGGCTCGATCCCAGGACCCTGGAATCATGACCTGAGCCGAAGGCAGACGCTTAACGACTGAGCCACCCAGGCGCCCCATTTTTATTTATTTATTTGACAGAGAGAGAGATAGCGAGAGCAGGAACACAAGCAGGGGGAATGGGAGAGGGAGAAGTAGGCTTCTTGCCGAGCAGGGAGCCCGATGCGAGGCTCGATCCCAGGACCCTGGGATCATGACCTGAGCCGAAGGCAGACGCTTAACGACTGAGCCACCCAGGCGCCCTGAAAAATTCTCATTTTCTAATAGGTTATTTATATCAGAAATACAGCCCCAATGTGTCTTTAAGTATCCAAAACATAAGTATCTAGCTCATGATAAAAATGTAAGCCTTTTACTATTTATATGGATTTGTCTATTTCTACACAGGAAGCATGAAATACTCCTATGATCACATCCTGTCTTTGAAAAAGAAGTCTCTTTTTTGTTCTCTTCTGGGACTGATCATAGTATTTGAGGAATATTTTACACAGTGCCACTCAGTGAAAATCATAAGCTATTGGGAGTCCGAGTGAAGAAATTCAAGTGACATTGATTGATTTGCTACAGGTTACTTTGAAGAATATACTTCACCAACTCAATTGTTCTGCTAATATTAATTTAAATGCTGATACTTATAATGTTCAGAATTTAAGCATAAATGAAATGTCCCAAGGTTTCATTATATAAGCCAATTTAAGGACTATAAAAGATGACTGATGCCATATGTTTTTCATTTAAATATTTGTGGATTATCCCAGAACTAAATCTGTTCCTACTGTTACAATATGACAATCATCATTCCTGAAAAGTTTCTATTAAAAAACTGCAAGTGGACTGTCAAGCTTTGGCTCAAGGGCACACTAACCCTCACATCAACATAATTTAATCATCAACATAACTAATGGAAAATTAAACTTGATGTTCAATATGTTGTAATTCCTGCTTCATACATCCCATGACTATAGATTTTCTAAAATGAGTTAATTTTACATAATGAAATGTCATACTAGACATAAAAACTCTTTTGTATTCTTTTGTAACTTTATTTGGGAGTAGGAATTATCTTATTTTTCCTTTAGTTGGTAAATGATTTTTTTTTTACAATTTATGAAAGTAGTTCTTGAATCAATAATTCATTTCCATAGATCTACAGAAAAATAAAAATTAACAGAAATTTGAGAAATGGAATCAACTTGTACTTTACAGTTTGTATAATGTTTCATCTAATTGTCATATCAACTCTACTGGGTTTGAATAGCGTCCTCCCCAAAATTCATGTCTACCTAGAGCCTGCGAATGAGACATAACCTGGAGATTAGATTTTTGCCAATATAATCGAGTTAAGATAAGTTCATCCTGGGTTAGAGTGAACCCTAAATCCAATATGACTGAAGTCTTTATAAAGAAAGGGAAATTTGAACGCAGAAACACACAGGGATAATGCCATATAATGATGAGGCAGAGATTGGAACAATGTGTCCATACATCAGGAAATGCCAAGGATATAAGCAACCACCAGAAGATAAAAAGAGGCAAGGAGGGGCGCCTGGGTGGCTCAGTCGTTAAGTGTCTGCCTTCAGCTCAGGTCATGATCCCAGGGTCCTGGGATCGAGCCCCGGATCGGGCTCTCTCCCTCTCCCACTCCCCCTGCTTGTGTTCCCTCTCTCGCTGGGTCTCTCTCTGTCAAATAAATAAATAAAACCTTAAAAAAAAAAAAAAGCAAGGAAGAATTGTCCTCTGAAAACTTCAGAGAAGGTATGTCTTGCCCCAATACCTTAATTTGGTACTTTTGGCCACAGAACTGTGAGAGAATAAATTTCTATTGTTTTAAGCCATCACATTTATGGTAATTGTTACGGCAGCTCTAGAAAACTAATGTGTCTAGGCAGAAGCAAATATTTTTTACCATACTATATTTCACCTTCTTCCCTCCCCAGAAATAATCAGTTCCTTTAGTCTGTATATTTCTGTTTCATATATGTATGTGTGTGTATTGTTATACATTACTATTTTCATGGACATGTGTGTGTATGCACACACACATGTATCTTCAAAAATATAATACTATTTTATGATTTAAGATTTTATACTTTTAGATAATGTATCATAGCATATATACTATTATTCACTTTCCTTCTTTTACTCAACTTTTGCTTTGTGTCATTTCCTTTTTGATAAATATAGATCCAGTTTTTTTCATTTTTTAATTTCAATATAATTAACATACAGTGTTATACTTTTTTGCCTAAATTTATTAATAAAGTATCTGTGGGGAAAATGAGTATTTCTGACTGTCACCTGTGGGAGAGATCTGATCTTCATAGTAACCTGCAAGACAGGTTTTAAAAACTACATTTTAAAAACTAAGGAAATGGAGGCTCGAAAAAGTTAAGAACATGTATTGTCATCACTTAACATGTTTTAATTTCAAAGTCTTCAGTCATTTCTCTTGCTTCAGGCTGCCTTGTGAAGTAGTACAGTGTTAACAGAAGTTTTGACCATGTCTGGGTGCTTGTCTGTGGGAATTGCTGTGTGAAGGATTCATGCGTTAGGTGAAATGTTAAGTAAGATAACTTCTAAGTCTTTTCCAATTCTGAGGCTCTAAAAAAGATCCACCAGGTCACACAGAATTCTAGAATATTAATGAATTTCAGATCCCCTCCTAAAACCCAGGACTCTCCACCAAGGCATATGGGCTGCGTCCCCATATAAGGCATGAAGTGGGGAGGCAGTACTCACTAGAACCTCATTCACCTCATTTAATCCCTGACCACTTTGCTCTCATCTGTAAAGGCACAGCAAAGTGTTCTTGGTTCCAGCTGAGGTAATGACTTTTAAAAATCTTCAGTCTTTAAATGGAAATTTTCATATATCTAAATACTTTATTATGTTTGTAACTAATATCAAAATTCTTGTATCTGTATAATGTTAAAAGTACAACTGGACTATGGGGCAGAAGGCCTGGATTCTTTTTTTTTTTTTTTTAAAGATTTTATTTATTATTTTTTTTTTTTAGAGAGCAAGCGAGAGAGAAACAGCAAGAGAGGGGAGAGGGTCAGAGAGAGAAGCAGGCTCCCCACTGAGCCGGGAGCCCGATGTGGGACTCGATCCCAGGATCCTGGGATCATGACCTGAGCCGAAGGCAGACGCTTAACCATCTGAGCCACCCAGGCGCCCCATGAAGGCCTGGATTCTAATTCTGGATTTGCCATGAATTAGCCCATGATGTAATCTCTTTATTTTAAAAATTTTTTTAAAAAAGATTTTATTTATTTGAGAGAAAGTATGTGAGAGAGAGAAAGAGAGAGAGAGAGCATGAGAGGGAGGAGGGTCAGAGGGAGAAGCAGACTCCCTGCTGAGCAGGGAACCTGATGCAGGGGTTGATCCTGGGACCCTGGGATATAAGTGCTGCTTATATCTGTGTTAAATTTTTGTAGGTATAATTTTTCCTCAAAATCTGTAGTGTTTTGTGTATATGAGAGAAATATTTTCTAAACTAGTTTTTAGCATTGTATTAATTAATTAGAATCATTTCAAAAAAATCTTTGTCTCCATTTATTTT
Organism: Neomonachus schauinslandi; assembly: GCF_002201575.2. Taxonomy (NCBI): domain Eukaryota; kingdom Metazoa; phylum Chordata; class Mammalia; order Carnivora; family Phocidae; genus Neomonachus; species Neomonachus schauinslandi. Next base: position 67,620,647 of record NC_058414.1, read on the forward strand.
TTATTTCCATAAATATTTAGATCAGGAAGATAGGGCAGACCGTAACTCACTGACAAACACAAAGAAACCTGTTAAACATGGCAGAGTCAATATTTTAAACCCAACATTTGAATAAATATTTATCCATTGTATGTATGTATGTATGTACTTATGTATGTAGTATATTCCAAGTTGAAGTAGTAGCAAATGACACAATTGCCAGATCAAAATCAAAATAAAAAAGAACACTAAATCACATCTTTATACTCAGTCTAGTTTACAAAACAAAAGGAGAACTTGTAAAATTTGGGGTTGACACTTCAGATCAAACTGGTCCAAATTGAAGGAGAGTGAATAATGGTTGGATAACATCTTTCCTCATAGTTACATGATTCCTGGTATATGATGAGAATGAATTCTGGGTGCCTTCATGGAACTACAGAATAATATCAGAACAAGAAGGAACCATAAGAAAAGATAATCTAGTTTAATCCTCAGATACAATCCCTGAAGTCCAGAGTTTACTAGAGACTTCCTCAATGTTTACTTCATAAAAAAGCCAAGAATGGTCATGATGAACACTGTGCATGTCTGTCTATATTCAGGTTGAATATAATAATCTATTTTCTGTCCCTCAGTCTTGTGAGAGAAAATGTTTTAAACTACTTTTTACATATATGTGTATTTATCTATTGAGTGTTTTACGCAATTTGGTATAAAATTCAGGGAACTCTTTCATAATATTCCCAGCAAAACAATACCATTTTTTAATTATTCTTCAGTCATCCAATTAGGTTAATGCACTCTTGCATATCTTTGTCTGTAATTTATGTACCTAGAACATGACATCTGTATTTTTGTAGTATTTTTTGTATGCATGTTAATATGGCATGGACCATGTTGACGTTATCAATTAAGCACAAGCTATCTCATGTTAGAGGTTAATTGTTCTCATTTATCTTTTTTTTTTTTTTAAGATTTTATTTATTTGACAGAGAGACAGTGAGAGAGGGAACACAAGCAGGGGGAGTGGGAGAGGGAGAAGCAGGCCTCCCGCCGAGCAAGGAGCCTGATGTGGGACTCGATCCTAGGACTCTGGGAACATGACGTGAGCCAAAGGCAGATGCTTAGCCAAAAGAGCCACCCAGGAACCCCCTCATTTTTTCTTAATAGCAGTTACTTTACTTACACTGAACACCTCAAGATGCCCGGTAGATGATGGTAAATGATGTTATTAACATTTGTGAAGCTACTTAAAAGTTTATTTCTCAAAAAATAATGACAGCTTATTAACAGTCAAGTTAATTGACTAAATCGCATTTAGTCAAATCACAATTAGTCACATTAATTTTATAATATTATAAAAATACCAACTAGCTAAAAAGTACATTGAAAGGTAGTAATTGCCAGCAATGCTGTCTCTATATATTAGGCAATTGTTAAACAGCAAATGCTATTCTGTTCCAACTGTTATGTAAGAGCTTATCAAAATAGCAGGGAAGGGTTAAGGTACAGTTTGAAAAAGCATAATCAACATTGTATCACTTTTATTTTGAAAAGAAATACATACCTATTGGTTTCAGAAGGAAAGTCACTGACAGTAAAATTGGGCAAAATTCTTCTTGACTTGGTGGGTGTACATAGAAGAGATTGATTTTCAACTGACAGGGTGACCTCCTAAAATATGTGTCTGAATCTCTAATAGTTGATGAAGTTTTTATGCTTATTCAAAGCAATAATAGGTTAAGAAATGGCTGAGAACATTGTTTCTTGGTTAACACTTCTGGACCACATATTAAAAAGAAAAAAAGAGATGCAAAGTGCCCAAATCATCAATGAACAGTTTTATAAGCATACGACAAGCATTCTACTTTTTATATTCTGGTTTTGACCCTTAGCCAGGTCATCTAAACAGTAGAGTTCTATTAATTCAAGAGCTGTTCTGTCTCCATTTATTTTCCTTTGCCTTCCCCCCACTCTCTCTCCTTCTCTTTCTTTCTTTTTGCATAGACATAACTATTATGTATCTGTCCTAGCTGCTTGTTGTCTTCCTTCTTACCCAGTATTCATTTTTAGGGATAGTTTACACTTTCTGATTTAAATATGATAAAATATCATGAAAACTATTGATTGTTTTATTGCCTTTTAGTGGGAAAAATATCAGAAATAATACAAGAAAGCCCATCTTTTTAAGACGGTTTGTCCTACATAGTAGACCCAAAGGATGTAGATGGCTCAATAGCCAGCCATACGTTTTCAAATCTGAGGCAATCCGTGAATAAATCCAGGTTGGGATCAGTTGAACTTACTTTACAAAACAGTAGCCACATTTCACATACAGATAAAAATCTGATTATGAAAAATAGTATTCAGTGATAGGTATTACTTGGTATTTGGATATGCCCAAAAGATTATATTGAACAAAGGTTTAGCTATGTCAGATGGCATATTGCCAACAAATGATTTGGCTGTATTTTATATTTGTCTTTCTTTGGGTTCCCCAAATCAACTGGCTGAAAGATTATAACTGTAGTTAGTCATTTCATGCCTGAGCACTTTATCTATTTTAAATACAAATCTGAATCCACTCAAATAATTATAGACCCAAAACTGTGGACAAACTTCCCCAAGCTTAATATGGTAGTACGTGAAGACTATGAATACTTTAAAAAAGGTCTCCAAAATAACGGTTAAATAATGAGAACATACTTAAATTCCCCAAGCCAGGTGGGAAATTATTCTTAAACTAGTCTTTAAATATATATATATATATATATATATATATATATATATAAAATGAGATAATATATTTTTAAAGTAGATTATAGATTTTTTTATCAGTAAGAAGATATCAATAATAAAAGATATTTTTCCATGTTAAATTTTCCTAATTCAAAAGGAGGGTATAAAGTTTACCCTAATAACCTTTCTGATATATGAATTGGAATATAAAATTCATGGACTACTGGAAGATGTCAAGATTTGATTATAATTCATATTCTAGCCCTGTCATTCTGAGTCTCAGGCAAATCCTTAAACTTTGTGTTGCTTCACTTTCTTCTTGTGCAAAAAAAAAAAAGGTTTAATAGTCTTTTGAACCCACCTATTGCAAGGTTATTATAAGACTTACTATATGATACCTGGCACAAAGAAGGTCCTTAGCAAATGTCTGTGAAACATTGGTGAACATGTGTATAAGGGTGAAAGAGTAAGGCAATATGCAAATAACAATATGCAAATAACCTAGCTTTCTAAATATTTACCTGTTTTGTTTTGTTTTGTCACTAATGACAGACTTTATTTGGATTTCATCAGATTTTCCATTGATGTCCTTTTTCTGTTCCAGAATCCAATCATTGCATTTAGTTACCATGTCTCCTTAAGTCTTCCCTAACACTTTCTCAGTCTTTCCTTATCCCAAGACCTTGAAACTTTTTTGAAGAGTACTGAAACTTGTGAAGAGTACAGTCCTTTTGTAGCATGTCCTTTAGCTCAGATCTGATATTTTTCTCATGATTAGATTGAGGCCATGCATTTTTAGCAAAAAAACTTCAAGTGATGTACTTCCCTGGGAGGGTACATAGTGTCAATGTATAAAGTGGTTTCAGAAGTACTAACCCATAGACTTAGGAGAAACAAGTTTACTAACCAGGGTACAGTACTTGCGTGTTTTTTAAGTGCTGAACTAGATATATATGCTACTTCAGATCCCCTGAGGCCCTTTTGAGTGCATTTTCTTTTAATTTCATACCTGAAGCTATAGCTAGAGTTCCCTGAGAGACCCACTCCATGCCTGCATGCCCAGGCAGCTCCAGGGCGTATCTCGTTTCTTTCCATTTTCACTTGGGACCATAGGCTCAAGTGTAGAGTTCAGTGATTTGTAGCTGAGATTATTCTGTCTGTGCTCTTAAAATAGGTAATTAATCTCTTGATTTTTATGGTCTCCGTATGTACACTTATGTACATGTTTATTTCACATGCTCAAACAAGTAAAAACAGGGGTCAAGAATTAAAGGGCCTGAGATTTTTTTTTTTTTACCCTATTTGAAAACCAACAAGGTAGCTTGTTTGAGTTTCATGGATGATTATCATAAGACATATGAATCCTGGGTCAGAAACCAAAATGTTATAACTCACAACACAGCAGGTATCATGAGCTTTATTTTCATGTTGGTTCCCTTATCCCCAAGTCCTACAGGAGTGATATAGAGGCAGATCCAACTGGATGCAGTGCACACAATAGCTTTGGGTCACAGTTAAGAAACCTGAAACTTTTATAAGGGAACTGCAAGCTAATCTACTTACTTTTTGCCCTAGAGGAAGATATTGTCTGTTTTTCAAAGCTTTTAATGATACAAACATCCTTGAAAAGAAAGTACAGAAAAAATCAGTGCCCATGCTCAGAAGATGTGCAGAAATGGGAGTCTGATTGAGAATTTTATCATGAGAAGAGGTTGCAGACATCGCCACACTTTATTCCTAGTTATTTTAATATGTATTCCCTAAGATTGAGGGCATTCTCCTACATGGCCTCATTGCCATTATCTCTCCTAAGAAAATTAGTGTTAACAATTAACTTTTTCTCCATTATTTTTTCACTTTGCTCTCATGCTAGAATATTAGTATCTTTGGTACATGCAAGCATACATGATGGTAACTAGTTTACTAATTCACTAGTGTTCTATTTAGAGTTCTCCAGTGAAAGCAGTTATGTGTAAATATATTTAAGATCTCTGTTATGTCCTATGGGACCATGAGAAAGGATTGAACTGGCAAAACTTTTTGCTAGAAAAGAAAAATGTGATATTTAAACATTGGTGCAAATACAATAATTGTGGCAAATATAATAATAGCAGCATTAATAATAGCTGGCACTTAAAAAGCTCTTATTATGTACTAGGCACTATGCCAAGGTTTTACATCATTTATTCAGTTCATTCTTATAGCTATACCATCAAGCTTTTGTAGATGAAAAAATTAAAAGAACTTTCTCAAGGTCAATGAGTCAACAGTAGAACCAGGACCTGAACCCAGGTCTGCAGAACTATGTTCTCAACTGCTGTTCAGTATTTTACTGTTCGTCCTCTGCTGGTGTGAACTTGACTGTGTTCCATTAGTACAAATCATTTCCACAAAGCTACCTACTCTTTGAAGGTGGAACTATATATCTCTAGGCTTGGTGGCTTCCCACACCCTTTTAGAAGCATCACTAGATTCAAGACTTCAACAAGAGAGAACATGTGGTGTCAGAGGAAATGGTTTCAAAGTCATCATTAGAGACCTTAGTCCTGGAGTCAGGCATAACAATGTTCAGATCCAAGCATATCACTTAACTTTTGTGGGAACTTGGCCGGGCAGCTAACTTCTGTATGACTACTCTTCTCTAAAATGTGGAGGACAGTGGTACTTGGGGCCTAGAACAAAGTCAGTAATCAAAATATGTCATTGATGATTCTTCACTTAACACCTCCATCTGGGGAGGGTCCTACCCCAACTTCCTTAGGGGGAGAGTGAGAACAGCAAGAGCAACCGAAGCCTAAGGCAGAGAAGTTGCTCTGGTCTCAGGACAAATGTGTGCATACAAGGCCCCAGTAGAGAGTATGACACATTTAGCCAGTTCTTGGCTCCCTCCACACAGCACTGATGACAAGCAAAAACCGTGAATGTGAAACAGCATTATTTATTGGCTGAACTGCCTTGACCTGACTCAGTGAATAAATCAACTGGTGTCCGGTGCTCAAAAACACTCCTGAGAACACTGACTTAAACGTTTATTTCTCCTTTGCGACTTTTTTTCTTTTTCTGTGTTAAACACCTCTTAATAAACTCCCTCTGCTCCTGCAGTGTGGATGCTGCCACAGTTGACTTTGCCTCTAATTACTGTTCACTTCATTTGCCTGATGCTCACCTCCTAATGCCACAGCCATGAGATTTGGGAGGAGAAGTGGGGGCTCCCGCTGCCAGTGCAGCTGAGCTTGGGGAATGAACAATATAACTCCAGTTTGAGCCCCTGCTCAGACTCCCGCCAAGTTCTGGGCTTTCCTTGCCTTTATAACCAGTTCTGCACACTTAAGACTTTCTGACATTACGGGAAAAGTTTCCATGTGATCTGGCTAGTACTAAGTTTTTCCCTCTACTCTTAATATGCAGGGATAGCTGCTTCATAAGACTCTTCCATTGGATATGATGTCAACTTTCTATTGCAACAAGGGATCCTAGGAAGTGGCTCTTCAGAGAATAATCTCTAATAGAGTTCATTGTTGTCCATGATTGGTAGGAAAACACCCCAGACTTGGTGTGACTCATGCCTCCTCTCAATCATGATGTTCTTTCAATATTCCTGAAAATCAGATGAGGGAATCTTTCCCCAGAGCACCCACATTCTAGAATGTCGTGAGTTTGACATGTTGGATTACTCCACAATTTTCTTCCATGAGGTTTTGGAACATGTTACACAAATGAAGTACACCACACCCATGAACAACAGTTTCCCACAGCAACTTCAGTTATGTTTATGCTTGGCATACATTTGATTACATGGATTCAGCTATGGACTCGTAGGAGGAAAGTGGAAATCAATGACATAAATTTGGAAGTGAAAGAGTGACCATCTAATCCAATAGTTTTAAACATTTTTTAGCCACACATTGCTTTGTTCAGACAAAATGTTATGTTCAATAGAAAAAAAAGATTAAAGAAAAAGCACTCCAACTGATGTAGGGTTGACTATGGCTCTGGTGATGGTGCAGATTAGAACTGCCTGATCAACCCATTTCCCTACAGTTCCAGTCCCTCTCCTCACACCAAGCAAGCCCTAAATAATTTCTAGAGTTCCATGGGGCACAGATTGGAAATTATTTATCTAACCAATCCTCTCAGTTCAATTATATCTCACCAAATATTTGTTGAGCACCTCCTTTATTGGTGACACTCTACTAAGTGCCTAAGACACAAACGACCTCGGTTCTGCCTTCAAAGGGCTTACAGTCTAGAGAGGATTCATTTCATAATTTAATGTGTTCAGTGTTCTGACTGAAGTTTGCTTGGGGCAAATGGAACTGCAGAGGTACAGTCTGGGAACTGTAACAAAGGACATCCTGTAGAAGTTGATCTGATGATTGACTTGCTAGAATGAAACCACACTGGAAACATAAACAGAAACATCCAGAATCAAATTGACTGAGGGTAGGTACTATGGTGAGCTCTGTGAATTGTGTAAGACTGATGAATCACAGACCTGTACCCCTGAAACAAATAATACATTATATGTTAATTAAAAAAATTAAAAAAGAAGAACCTCAGCTTTGGAGTCAGGCTGACTGGATGGATCAATTTGGGCTAGAGAAACTAAACCTCAGTACTCCCGTATAAAATGGTGGATCACACTTGATTCAGGGTGTTGCAAATATTAAAGTAGGTAATGTATGCACAGTGCTGGATCTCATGCCCAGAGCATGGTAGCTATTTGCAGACTAGTCTGTTGTCTATTCCCCTTCTGCCTCAAGCTCATGATTTTAGGTGAAAGAAAGACTAGTTTTTAGGCATAGTGCCACCTAAGAGACTTCTCTCTAAAAAATGTCTTCAAGGCGCTGCTGTTTGAAAATTTGCCACTTCATACCCTTTGGGTCGAAGAATAAATGCCTCAAAAAGTACAGCCTTCTGGAATTGCTACTGACACTGCAGAAAAGCTTTTTAGCATTTAGAATCTTTTACCTACCCTCTAAACTTGGTTGTTAGAGAATAAGCCTGATGTCATGAGTCATTTCTGCAACATTTACCTCTATAATTTGAGAGGCACATAAATTCAGGAGTAAAGGTGATCTGCTATAAAAGGAAGTGGTAATTGATACATACCCATCATTACTGCTTAATGCAATTTAGCTATGAATGTGTACACATCTTCCATTACAGGGCAATTTAAATTCTTTATATATTTTAATTGTGTCTGATATAGATGAAACAGGTGAATTGCCATTGACTTTTTTTTTTTTTTTTTTAAGAAACTATTCTGAAATAGGTAACAGGTGGATAAAATGGGCTGTGTTTCAGACCAGGACAGTTACTGTTTTCTTTTCAGTTATCCTAAATTTATTACCATGGCTGAAAATAAGATTGTACAAAGGAGACTTCCCCTAATCTCTGTGTATGCAGAAGATGAGTGATATTTTCATGTTACTATTTTTCATGTTTCTTATGATTGACTGATTAGGATTTCATTTACTGTTACTTTTTCTCCAGTTCCCATCAGTTTGAAATAGATGTTGAAAGATGCCCCTAGGTATATCATAATTGTTTCCCATCAACCTTCTTTGCCTTCAGGTTTCTGTGCATGTCCTTATTAAATAAATGTTTGTAAAAGTAACCTTACCATTCTGATTTTCCACTGTGACTTTACCAGATAGATTGTTCATCATTTATTATCATCTAGCAAACATGCCTCAAGACTTTCATTTGAATCCGATGATGCTTGCTCAGGGGAAAAATAAATGAACCTACTACTAACAGAAGCTTTAAAGGGATTTGGCTTTACTTGGTGCATAATTTCTTCTTTGTGTGTTTCAAGAGGAAGAAACAACCTGCTCTGGAGGGAATTACAGCTAGATTTTAATTTTCACCTCTTCCCCAGAGTGCCTGGAAATTCACACATCCTCACCCAAGTTTTCTTAGCTATATTTTAAAGGCTTGACTTAAAAAATTTTTCGCTTGCGTTTTCTATTCTGCTTCTATTGTCTGACCTAATGACACAGAACAATATCTTAAGTGGCTGTACTCTCAGATTCATTTCACAATGGACTACATTTAGCATCCAGTTCAGTGACATTTCAGAACTTCTTTCATATTGATCTTCCATTTTGGACCATGCAGAAACAGTACAACTGGGTTCATTCCAGCCAGTTCCAGGAAATGTGGCTCCTAAGCATAAGTGGTCAACAAAGTACCTGTTTACAGTAAATGTGTATTTTGTGAATAGTTCATAAACACTGTCAAACTAGGCAGAAAAACATTCTCATGAAAAAACATTTGTCCATCCAAGACAATTGCCCTCACTCTTCTATAGTTCCCACTGGAGATTGTTCTGAGAACTAGATTAATTTATTTCTTGATTGTCAGACACAGTAAAATTGTGAGTCAGACTAAATTCTAGATTTCAAGAGTTCAGAAGTAAGTACTCTGTACTCAAAATAAAGAAGCAGGCTGTTAGCTCTTTCTCATGCAGTTTGCTCCACTCAGTCATTACTGTATTTGTTGAAAAAGGTAACAATCAGGACTTTCTTTCTTTCTTTCTTTCTTTCTTTCTTTCTTTCTTTCTTTCTTTCTTTCTTTCTTTCTTTCTTTCATTCATTCAGAAAGTGGTGGGGAGAGGGGCAGAGGGAGAGAGAATCTTAAGCAGACTCTGCCCAGCACGGAGTCCCACATAGGGTTCGATCTCAGGACCCTGAGATCATGACCTGAGGTGGTATCAAGAGTCAGATACTTAACCAACTGAGCCACCCAGGTGCCCCAGGACACTTTTTTTAAAAAGCTGCCTAGAACATCGACTTGTTTGGCGGAGGATTCTACAGTGAGGCTGTGTAGCCCGTTGTGAACCTTGGAGGGGAGATGTTTTTCTATGATGTAAACATTTTTAATGGTCTCATGCATTTAGAATTTGTCTGAACATTTTCTTTTTTCTCCTAATAGAAACAAATGTTGGGATAATAGCTATGCCTACCTTGGGGACTTCCTCCTACTATGCTATGGTACTGAAAGGACACCAGTGGAATGGAGTATACATTAACATAATTATATTCGTTCTTTCATGCAACAAATTATGTTAAGTGCATACTGTGTACAAACATTGCATGAAATATTGGAGGGAATAGAGGTAGACCAGACAATTTATTCCTCAGGGATTTCTCAGTTAGAGAGGCCAACAAGTGAGTCAATAGTCACCAAGTAGAGTGAAGAATGTTTTGGCAGTTGTACCACTTGTTATGTGGGAGAACAGCAGGGCGACTAACTCAACCTGCCACAAGGATTACGGAAAGTATAGCTAACATTTAGCTCTGAAAGACAAAGAGGAGTTGCTGGGGTTGTTAGGGAGAACAGGGTCTGGGATAATGTAAACTAGAATGTCCAGGATGTGCTGAAAGGGACTGACAATAGATGGGAGTGGATGTTATGAGAGATGAACTGAAGAGGGCAGCAGGAGCTATTTCAGGGAAAGGCATGGATGTGGTGTAAAAATGAGGTACTCTGCTGAGAACTCTGGGAAGGTACTAGGAGTTGTTTCTTCCTCCCTTCCTTTCTTCCTTTCTCCTCCCTTTCTCCATTCTATCTGCCCCCCATCCCGCAACTCTTTCAATCTCTCTAAATCTTTATTAGGTATAATAAAAACCACACATCTTTAAGAGGTGAAATTTAATAAATTTTTTCACAGATTTCTATACCCATGAAAGCATCGACACAATCAACATAATGAACCTATCCATCATCCCAAAGGTCTCCTCCTGCCCCTTTGTGATGTGTTTCTTCACCATAGATTAGTTTGTGTTTTCTAGAAATTTATATAAAAGAATGGCAGAATAAGTACTTAAAAAATCTGGCTTTTCACTCAGCATAATTATTTTGATATTCACTGACGTTGTCCAATACTCGATTGTATGAATATACCACATTTGTTTATCTGTGTACCTGTTGGTGGACATTAAGGTTGTTTTGGTTTATAAAGCTGCTAAGAACATTCCCACATAACTGTGCGCAAATACGGTTTCACTTCTCTTGGGTAAACATCTAGGAATGAAATAGATGGACAATATAATAGGTGTTTAGTGCTTAAGAAAATGTCAACCTTTTTTTCAAACTGTTTCATGTTTTCTCCAGCAATGTGTGAGAATTCCAGTTGCTTCATATCTCCACCAACACTTGATATAGTCATGTTTTAAATTTTAACTGTTATAATGGATATCTAGTGGTATATTATTTTGGTTTTAATTTGCATTTCCCTAATGACTAATGATGTTGAACATCTTTTTCTTTGCCTATTTGCCACTGACATACCATCTTTGGTAGTTTCTATTCAGATATTTTGCTCATTTGCTTTTCTTTTTGTTATCATTTAATTTAGAGTGTTCTTTATATATTCTGGATATGTCTTTCAACAGAAATGTGAGTTGCAAATATTTTCTCCCAATTTGTGGCTTATCTTTTATTTTCTCCATAGTATCTTTTAAATAGCAGAATTTCTTAATTTGGAGTTTTTCAGTATTTTATTTTATGGATTGTGATTTTGGTTTGTACCTAAGAAGTCTCTGTTTAAACCAAGATCACAAAAATATTCTGTGTTTCTTTAGGAAGTTTTAGATTTTTTGAGTTAGTATTTAGGTAATCAAATTTGAATTAATTTTTATAGTAGGTACCCTTTTTAAGATTTTATTTATTTATTCAACAGAGAGAGAGAGAGACAGCAAGAGAGGGAACACAAGCAGAGGGAGTATGAGAGGGAGAAGCAGGCTTCCCACTGAGCAGGAAGCCCAATGTGGGGTTCGATCCCAAGATCCCAGGACCTTGGGATCATGACCTGAGCTGAAGGCAGATGCTTAACTGACTGAGCCACGCAGGCACCCCTTTATAGTAGGTACCCTTTATAAAGTTGAGGGAGTTCCCTTCTTTTTCTGGTTGCCTAAGAGTTTTTTTTAATGAGGAATAGACATTAGATTTTTGTCAGATGTTTTCTTCTGCATCTATTGAGATAGTCCTATGTATTTTTCTCTCTTAGTTTGTTGATGTAGTGAAATACATTGATTTTTCAAATGTTAAACTAGGCTTGTACTTCCTAGATCAACCCAAATTGGTCATGATGTATTAGACTTTTTATATATTGTTGAATTTGATTTGCTAAAATAAATTTTCCATCTATGTTCATGAGAGATTTTGGTTTGTAATCATCTTGTGACATTTTTGTCTAGTTTTGATATCAGGGTCACCTTGTTCTCTTAGAATAAGTTTGAAAATAATCCCTCTTCAATTCTCTGTATAGATTTGGCATTATTTCTTCCTTAAAACTTGGTAGACATCACATCTGAAGCCATCTAGACTGGATTTTTCCTTGTGAGAAGGTTTTAACCTGCAGATTCAATTTCCTTAATACTGAGGGGGCTACTCAGATTATTTCCTTCTTCTTGAGTAAGCTCTGGCAGTTTGTGTCTTTCAAGGAATTGGTCCATTTCTGATTTTGGGGGGCCATACATCTGTTTATATTATTTGCTTATCTTTTTAATATCTGCAGAATCTGTAGTGATGTCACCTTTCCAATTTGTGGTAATGTTGTCTTTTTCCTCATTATTCTGGTAAAAGGTATATATATTTTATTAATTTCAAAGAACTTGTTGATATCTGCTCTTATCTTTATTATTTCCTTTGTTCTGTTCCCTCTCTAGTTAATTTAGTCTTTTTCTAGTTTCTTAAGGTTGATGCTGAGGTTACTGATTCAAGATCTTCTTTCTCTAGTGTAGGCATTTAATGCTATAAATCCCCCTACTGTTTTAGCTGCATTTCATAAATATTGTTATGTTGCAATTTCATTTTAGTTGAATTGAAAAAAAGTTTAGAGTTTCCTCTTTTAATTTCTCCTTTAACCCCTGAGTTATTTTGAATCTGTTGTTTGGTTTTCAAATTTTTTTAGCATTTTTTTCTGCTATTGCTTTCTATTTAATTACATTTTGGTCTGAAATATATTTTGTCTGGTTTGAATAATTTTAAATTTATTAAGATTTATTTTATGCCCTGGAATTTGGTCTATCTTAGTAAATGTTCTACATGCACATGGAAAGAATATGCATTTTACTTTGGTGTGGTGAAGAATTCTATAAATGACAGTTTTGTCTAATTTGTTGGTGGTGCTATTCAAGTCTTATTTTATCCTTAGGTTTTTAATCTACTCATCCTGTCAATTAATTGAGAGAAAAGAACATTGAAATGTCTGACTATAATTATGGATTTGTCTGTTTTTCCTTGTAGTTCTATTGGTTATGCTTCATGTGTTTTTGAAGCTGTGCTGTTGCATGTTGAGACTTCTTAGGTCTTCTTGATGAATTGATTTCTTTGTCCTTCTGCAATAATCTTCTCTATCTGTGGTTATATTTCTTGCTATAAAATCCATATTGTCTGATATTATTTTAGTCACTCCAGCTTTCTTTTGATTTGTGTTAGCTTGACATGTCTTTTCCCATTCTTTTACTTTTAAGTTAATTGTGCCTTTAGGTTTCTTGTAGATAGCCTATGGTTCAATCTTGATTTTTTTTTCATCCAATCTGATGATCTCTGACACTTATTTGGGATTTTAGATCATTTATATTTAATGTGACTACTGATATGGTTAGGTTAAAAATCTATCATTTTGCTATTATCTATTTTCTCCATATGTCTTTGTTCCCTTTTAATTATTTTCTTCCTTCTTTTGTATTGAATATTTTAAATTTCCATTTAATTTTCTTTGATTTAAAAGTTAAGACACCTAGTTCTGTTTATTTGTTTTACTTTTGTTTTTTCTAGTGGTTGCTTTAGATTTATTGCATACATTTTAAAATATCACAATCTAGTTTCAGATAATATAATACCATTCACATATAGGGTAAGAATTTTGCAACAGTTTACTCTCATATCCTTCCTCCTGGTCTTTTTGCTATTGTTGCCATAAATTATGTCTACTATATTATAATGCCTCAATATTTGTTGTTACTTTGTCTTTATGGGTCATTTATATTTTAAAAAAATTATTATATTTGCCCACGTATCTACCCTTTCTGGTGCTCTTTATTTCTTCATGTTGATCCAGATTTCCATCTGGCATCATTTTCTTCCTGCTTGAAATATTGCTCTTTCTCTTTCTCTCTCTCTCTCTTTCAGTAGTGCAGGTCTGCTGGTGATGAATTATACTATTTTCTATATATCTCAAAAAAACTTTATTTTACCTTAACTTCTGAAATATATTCTCACTGGTTAGGAATTCCAGATTAGTAGATTTTTTTCTTTCTCTACTTTAGAGGTGTTATATGCCCTTCTGTTTAGTATTACTTCTAATGAGAAATCTGTCATTTTACCTTTATTTCTCTTTACACATGGATATTCCTTCCCCCTTCTTCAACCTACACTTTTTTAGATTTTGGATGTTTTACTGGTTTTAAACAATTTATTATTATCCTAATGTTATTTACTTTATGTTTCTTTTGCTTGGGGTTCACTAAGTCTGTTGGACTTCTTTGTTTGCATTTTCCTCAAATTTGAAAAATATTTGGCCATTTAAAAAAATGTTTTTCTACACTCACCCTACATCCTTTGGGATCCCCCATTACCATTACATGTGTCTTAGACTGCTTGATGTTATTCCATAGTTCAGAGATTCTCTGATTAAAATAACTTTCATAATATGGAAAAAAAGTGATGTGAACCTGAATGCAGTCTGTGACAGTTGGAACATGAGGTAATTAAATATTTTGTAACTATTTAAAAATAGAGTTTACAAGGACCAAATGGCATGATTGAAAACAAGTTATAATATAACATTAAATTTTAAAAAGCAGGGTATAAATCATTTATATTATATTTTACTAAGTGAAAAAAGGAAACCTCCTGTAAAACTCTATGTTTTGGGACAAAAGTGTTGCAGAAACACGTAGCATTGTACTTATTGCATAGTAAAATCATGAGTGATTATGTTTTTTACCATTTTCCTGTATTTTCTGAATTTTATTTCATAAGCCTTTTCATTATAAGAAAAACAAACTTTTTTTTTTTTTAAGGATTTTATTTATTTATTTGACAGAGAGAGACACAGCGAGAGAGAGAGCACAAGCAGGGGGAGTGGGAGAGGGAGAAGCAGGCTTCCCGCGGAGCAGGGAGCCCGATGCGGGGCTCAATCCCAGGACCCTGGGATCATGACCTGAGCCGAAGGCAGACGCTTAACGACTGAGCCACCCAGGCGCCCCGAAAAACAAACTTTTAAAGATATTTAGAACATAAAATAAGTAACACTGGACATTGATTGATATTACATATATTAGTAACTAAGTATGAAGGGAGTGTTTTGGCTAACCTTTTTTAATTTGGGACTTAGATAACTAACCATATAGCCATATGGGAGAAGATACTGAGTTTATTTTGAAGCTGTTGAATTTGAAGTACTTGAGAGATAGCTGGGTAGAAATCTCTAGCAGAGTGCTGGTTTCAAGTTTCTGAAACTCAAAAATGAGTTCTTGGCCAAAAATACACATTTGGGAATCATTGATAGTAGTTGAAGATGTAGATTTAAATAAGGTTACCTAAATGTCATAATTCTTAAGATTTTATCATATTTTTAATTTAGCTCCTTAAATGGACACACTACTCTATCAGAATCATAATTAAGCAAATCTCCTATTCATTGGCTTAATAATAAATTACAGAATAATTATATATTTATGATATAGATTTAATTTTAATATAATTGCTTCCAGCATTATAGTACTATTGGTTAATAGTAATAATTCCCAAAGTATAAAAAATATTCCAAGTTTAGAAACTAATACTGCATGATGATAGTGCCTGATTAAAAATTTTATGTATATTGAATCTTTGAATGCCATTGTACTCTAAGCTTTTTGAAATCAGTGTTTCTTGTTCACCTTTCACACAGGCTGGTACATAGTAGAAACCCAATAAATATCTGCTGAATGTGTGACAAAGACAGTGTAGCAATGAAATGAAACTGGAGATTATATAGAGAGAGAGAGAAAACTGTATCCCCCTGGATGTTGTTTCTTGCCCACTTTTTCTTTTTCTCTTTCCTCCTTTACTACATTCTCTTTAATCATTTCACATAGATAAAGACTGAAGAAGTAAAGCATATTTTTCCAACCTTTTGTTATGTATATTTTCAGACATACAGTGAATTCAAAGAACTTTACAGCAGCCACATCATTAGGTGGATTTTGACTATTTTGCTGTTGTTTTATAATATTTACTCTATCATATATCTATTCATCTATCCCTCTAGTAATCTTCAATCCATCTTATTTCTTGATAAACTTAAAGATAGTAGTTCAGCTCCTTTTAAGTATTTCAGTATAAGTATATTTTATAAAATATATTAAAATTAAATATTAATAAATTTTAAATAAAACTATTTTAAGAATTTAAACTTTTTGATAGTCTTTTTAAGATAAAATTGACACACAGTGGAAAACACATAAGTAAATATTTGCTGAGTTTTGGCAAGTGCATACAGCTGTGTAACCCACACTCCCATTAAAATATCATTCCAGGAAGTTCTCTCATGCTATTTCCATTCAATTCCCTCCAACACTATCCCAGAGTAAACTGATGTTCTGATTTGTTATCACTACAGATAAGCTTTGTTCTAGACCTTATTATAAATGGGAACATAAATATGTTTTGTATAAGGATTCTTTCCTTAGCATGTTTTGATTTTTTTTATTTTACATTACCAGTATTTTGTTCTTTTTTATTGTAGAGTATAATTTCATGATTTAATATGTATTTAATTTTATATTATAGAAAATAATTTAATTGTATATTGTAGAACATAACTTCATGATTTAAATATTCCACAGAAAATTCCACATTCTCCTACAGAAGTACCTCAGGCTGTTTCCAGCGCGAGGCTCTTATGACTAAGCTGCTGTAAGCATTTCTGTGCAAATTTCTTGGTGGGCATATGTTTTAACTTCTCTTGGGTAAATACCTGCTGGACTACAGGGTATATGTATGTTTACTTTTATTAAAATGAATAACTTCTGGACATCACTTTTCCAAAGTAGTTTTACCGTTTTACATCGCCACTAGAGATATATGAGAATTCCAGTCAATCTACAATCTTACCTGGTCTTATCAGACTTTTTTTTTCTTTTTTCTTTTTTTTTAAATTTTTTTTATTGTTATGTTAATCCCCATACATTACATCATTAGTTTTAGATGTAGTGTTCCATGATTCATTGTTTGTGCATAACACCCAGTGCTCCATGCAGAACGTGCCCTCCTCAATACTCATAACCAGGCTAACCCATCCTCCCACCCCCCTCCCCTCTAGAATGCTCAGTTTGTTTTTCAGAGTCCATCGTCTATCATGGTTCGTCTACCCCTCTGATTTCCCCCCCTTCATTCTTCCCCTCCTGCTACCTTCTTCTTTTTTTTTTTTCCTTAACATATATTGCATTATTTGTTTCAGAGGTACAGATCTGAGATTCAACAGTCTTGCACAATTCACAGCGCTTACCAGAGCACATACCCTCCCCAGTGTCTATCACCCAGTCACCCCATCCCTCCCACCCCACCCCCGACTCCAGCAACCCTCAGTTTGTTTCCTGAGATTAAGAATTCCTCATTATCAGTGAGGTCATATGATACATGTCTTTCTCTGTTTGACTTATTTCGCTCAGCATAATACCCTCCAGTTCCATCCATGTCGTTGCAAATGGCAAGATCTCATTCCTTTTGATGGCTGCATAATATTCCATTGTATATATATACCACGTCTTCTTTATCCATTCATCTGTTGATGGACATCTTGGCTCTTTTATCAGACTTTTTAACTTAAATGGTTGTGTAGTCTTACTTTGAATACTACTAGCATTCATTGGCATTTCCCTTATGATTAATGATCTTGAGCACCTCTTCAGATGCTCATTGGCTATTTGTATAATCTGTAATGAAGTATCTGTTCAAATATTTTGCCCATTTTTTATGCAGTTGTTTGTATTATTTATTGAGTTGTGGGAATTCAAAACTTAGATAAATATTAGAAATGAAGGACAACATTTTAAAGACTGTATTTCTCTCTGAAACTAGTACAGGATCTTGCACAGAGGAGTGATAAAAATAATTGCTACTTTTAATTTGAAGTGCACACTCCTAAAAAAAAATAAACATAACCTGAAATTTGAAACTTTGAAAAATACTTTATATATTGTGCCCACAATTTACTACACTCTGCTCTCCGACCAGTAAAGAACTTAGTTGGCTTATTCTTTCATGATTTGATAGAATTATTTTGTTTTTGCTTTTGTTGATTACTTTGTTGGAGAGAGCATCAGGGAAAGAGAAGCAGCTTTTTGTGTCTTGCAGGGGACTATGCCTAGGGGTGTCATTTCAATGTGACTATTAAAACCTTGGAAAGGAGAGATTTTTGCAGTCAGGCTCCTACGGGCTTCAGAGGACTGGTTGAGTTGTTAGAAATCACAGAGAAACCTGGGAGTTATTTGTGATAACAGCCTAGCAAGACAAGAGTTTGTTTTAAATGAGATGTGCGAATCATGACTGAATGTTTCACAATATAGTCATAGTCAGTGTTACAAGCAAGGCACACCTGAGGGGAGGTGGTTTGACTATAACAAACACATAAGGGGTTAGTGTTCATTCAATAGTGGCCAGTTTGTTATTGTTTGCTTGTTTATTTGTTTTAATAGTGGCCAGTTTTGAATAGAGGGTAGATTTGTTAGTTGGCTGGCATTCTCTTTTGCCTTTCAGGAGCCTGAAGGACCAAGTATGACAGTGATGTTCAGTGATGCTGGTGATACTGAGCCTGAGGTAGTGCAGCATGAGGACTTGCATGTAGCTAGAGCTCCGCTACTTACTTGCTCTTTCATTTGGGGGAAGTTACTGAATCTGTCTGAACCTCAGTTTCTTGAAGATGGGGATGATGATAGTGCTTATATCAGAGCAATGTATGAAAGTTACTGAGATGATACATGTAAAAAACCTGGTACACAAATTAACACTCTGTAAATGGAAGCTAGTATTATTGTTACTTTTCATAGTAATATAAGTAGTAGTAGCAGCAACAATGTTAGTACTCCGGCTTTAAGGAGGATGTAAACACCAAGCCTTTCCAAGCAATGTAGCCTTGGTGACAAAACATTTTTATCTTTCTCAATTTGACTTAGATAGAGATATACTGGTTCATCTTGAAGCCTTTCTTCCTTCTCTTATATCCAAATCAGTTGCCATGGTCACGCTTCCTTCTTCATCACAATTTTAATTCCTAGACCACCTCTGTCTTTCTTCCTTTTGGAAAAATCAGCACTTAGAGAGTCAGCACCTGAGGTCATTGACTTAAATTGTCAGCATTTTCCCACCCCCGAGGATCATGAAACCTGAGGGAAATGAAAAATTGTACCTTATCAGAAAAATGCAGAGGCTCCTGTCATAATACTCCCTTAAGGTTTGCAATTAAACCTGGCTCTAAGGGTGAGGGATGTTTCAAAAGAACCAGGGACATTCTCCCTAGACCCAACTGTGGTTTTCTTAAACTTGTTTAAAGCAGAGACAAGAGAACTTAGAGCAAGTACTTTGAGTGACCAAGAGGTAGGGAGAAGTTACTGTTCTCAGAGGCCTCCTCCCTTCTGGGCTTCCAGGCCTGGAGTTTTGAGTTGTGACACTGTTGAGCCCACTTCTGATGAACTGACCATGTATGTATCTTTCTTTAAATGCTAGGGAGTTAACCCTGTTTCCTGCAGATCTTGCTTGAGGTTTGGCTCAGCATGAGGTCCAGCAGCCTGGACATACATGTCAGAAGTCAACATGATTCTGTCAGAGTCATGCAGCCTTCAGGTGTATGTTCAGGCAGCAGGAGAGGAAGGGAAGCATATGGGCTTCTGCTTACTCTCTCTTCCCCGTGCTGGGGTCAGTATTGGGCTGTACCAAAAAAATGTCCTTTCTGATTCCTCTTGATTCAAAGAGACTTTTTAATACAAAACAAAACTGTTCTAATAATCCAACCTGAGTTTATTGGGGCCCATAAAAGAAGAGGTTAATTCAACAAATTTCTTCCAATAAATAAACCTGCTAGAGCTAAATTGGTGAACACCAAACCAGCCCTACAAGAAATATTGAAAGGGGTCCTCTAAGCAAAGAGAGAGCCTAAAAGTAACATAGACCAGAAAGGAACACAGACAATATACAGTAACAGTCACCTTGCAGGCAATACAATGGCACTAAATTCCTATCTTTCAATAGTTACCCTGAATGTAAATGGGCTAAATGCCCCAATCAAAAGACACAGGCTATCAGATTGGATAAAAAAACAAGACCCGTCGATATGCTGTCTGCAAGAGACTCATTTTAGAACCAAAGACACCTCCAGATTGAAAGTGAGGGGGTGGAAAACCATTTACCATGCTAATGGACATCAAAAGGAAGTTGGGGTGGCAATCCTTATATCAGACAAATTAGATTTTAAACCAAAGACTGTAATAAGAAATGAGGAAGGACACTCTATCATACTTAAAGGGTCTATCCAACAAGAAGATCTAACAATTTTAAATATCTATGCCCCTAACTTGGGAGCAGCCAATTATATAAGGCAATTAATAACAAAATCAAATAAACACATTGACAATAATACAATAATAGTAAGGGACTTTAACACCCCTTCACTGAAATGGACAGATCATCTAAGCAAAAGATCAACAAGGAAATGAAGGCTTTAAATGACACACTGGACCAGATGGACTTCACAGATATATTCAGAACATTCCATCCCAAAGCAACAGAATACACATTCTTCTCTAGTGCCCATGGAACATTCTACAGAATAGATCACATCCTAGGTCACAAATCAGGTTTCAACAAGTACCAAAAGATTGGGATAATTCCCTGCATATTTTTGGATCACAATGCTTTGAAACTAGAACTCAATCACAAGAGGAAAGTCAGAAAGAACTCCAATACATGGAGGCTAAAGAGCATCCTACTAAAGAATGAATGGGTCAACCAGGAAATTAAAGAAGAATTAAAAAAAATTCATGGAAACAAATGAAAATGAAAACATAACTGTTCAAAATCTTTGGGATGCAGCAAAAGCGGTCCTAAGAGGAAAGTATATAGCAATACAAGCCTTTCTCAAGAAACAAGAAAGGTCTCAAATACACAACCTAACCCTACACCTAAAGGAGCTGGAGAAAGAACAGCAAATAAAGCCTAAACCCCAGCAGAAGAAGAGAATAATAAAGATCAGAGCAGAAATCAATGAAATAGAAACCAAAAGAACAGTAGAACAGATCAACAAAACTAGGAGCTGGTTGTTTGAAAGAATTAATAAGATTGATAAAGAAATACAAACAATTATAAGAACATATTATGAGCAACTATATGCCAGCAAATTAGACAATTTGGAAGAAATAGATGCATTCCTAGCGATGTATAAACTACCAAGAGTGAACCAGGAAGAAATAGAAAACCTGAACAGACCTATAACCACTAAGGAAATTGAAGCAGTAATCATAAAAGCCATCTATGAAAACCCACAGCGAATATCATTCTCAATGGGGAAAAACTGAGAGCTTTCCCCTTAAGGTCAGGAACACGGCAGGGATGTCCACTATCACCACTGCTATTCAACATAGTACTAGAAGTCCTAGCCTCAGCAATCAGACAACAAAAAGAAATCAAAGGCATCCGAATCCACAAAGAAGTCAAACTCTCACTCTTTGCAGATGATATGATACTTTATGTGGAAAACCCAAAAGACTCCACCCCAAAACTGCTAGAACTCATACAGGAATTCAGTAAAGTGTCAGGATATAAAATCAATGCACAGAAATCAGTTGCATTTCTATACACCAACAAGACAGAAGAAAGAGAAATTAGGGAGTCGATCCCATTTACAACTGCAACCAAAACCATAAGATACCTAGAAATCAATCTAACCAAAGAGGCAAAGAATCTGTACTCAGAAAACTATAAAATACTCATGAAGGAAACTGAGGAAGACACAAAGAAATGGAAAAACGTTCCATGCTCATGGGTCAGAAGAACAAATATTGTGAAAATGTCAATGCTACCTGGAGCCATCTACACATTTAATGCAATCCCTATCAAAACACCATCCACTTTTTTCAAAGAAATGGAACAAATAATACTAAAATTTGTATGGAACCAGAAAAGACCCCGCATAGCCAGAGGAATGTTGAAAAAGAAAAACAAAGCTGGTGGCATCACAATTCCGGACTTCAAGCTCTATTACAAATCTGTAATCATCAGGCAGTATGGTACTGGCACAAAAACAGACACATAGATCAATGGAACAGAATAGAGAGCCCAGAAATGGACTCTTAAGTCTATGGTCAACTAATCTTCGACAAAGCAGGAAAGAATATCCAATGGAAAAAGGACAGTCTCTTCAACAAATGGTGTTTGGAAAATTGGACAGCCACATGCAGAGGAATAAAACTGGACCGTTTCCTTACACCACAAACAAAAATAGACTCAAAATGGTTGAAAGACCTAAATGTGAGACAAGAGTCCATCAAAATCCTAAAGGAGAACACAGGCAGCAACCTCTTCGACCTCAGCCGCAGCAACTTCTTCCTAGACACATCGCCAAAGGCAAGGGAAGCAAGGGCAAAAATGAACTATTGGGACTTCATCAAGATAAAAAGCTTTTGCACAGCAAAGGAAACAGTCCACAAAACCAAAAGACAACCCACAGAATGGGAGAAGATATTTGCAAATGACATATCAGATAAAGGGATTGTATCCAAAATTTATAAAGAACTCATCAAACTCAACACTCAAAGAAAAAATAACCCAATCAAGAAATGGGCAGAAGTCATGAACAGACATTTCTGCAAAGAAGACATCCAAATGGCCAACAGACACATGAAAAAGTGCTCAACATCCCTTGGCATCAGGGAAATACAAATCAAAACCTCAGTGAGATACCACCTCACACCAGTCAGAATGGCTAAAATTAACAAGTCAGGAAACGGCCGATGTTGGCGAGGATACAGAGAAAAGGAACCCTCCTACACTGTTGGTGGGAATGCAAGCTGGTGCAGCCACTCTGGAAAACAATATGGAGGTTCCTCAAAAAGTTGAAACTAGAGCTACCATACGACCCAGCAATTGCACTACTGGGTATTTACCCCAAAGATACAAATGTCGTGATCCGAAGGGGCACATGCACCCCAATGTTTATAACAGCAATGTCCACAATAGCCAAACTATGGAAAGAGCCTAGATGTCCATCAACAGATGAATGGATAAAGAATAGGTGATATACATATATATATATTTATATATATACACAATGGAATATTATGCAGCCATCAAAAAATGAAATCTTGCCATTTGCAATGATGTGGGTAGAACTAGAGAGTATTATGCTAAGCGAAATAAGTCCATCAGAGAAAGACAATTATCACATGATCTCTCTGATGAGGAATTTGAGAAACAAGACAGAGGATAATAGGGGAAGGGAGGGAAAAATGAAACAAGATGAAACCAGAGATGGAGACAAACCATAAGAGACTCGTAATCTCAGGAAACAAACTGAAGGTTGTTGGAGTGGAGGGAGGTGGGAGGGTTGCAGTGGCTGGGTGAAGGACATTGGGGAGGGTATGTACTATAGTGATCACTGTGAATTGTGTAAGACTGATGAATCACAGACCTGTACCCCTTAAACAAATAATACATTATATGTTAATAAAAAAATAAAAAAAGAACTGCTAGTGCTAGTGAAATTGTGTTTTCTTTTTTTATATCTTTTAAAAATGAAAATTTTCTTTTCAACATCTAATTATGTTTTGTAGGATTAGGATCTGGAAATCTGCTCTTTCATTTAGTGACCCAGAATTTGCTCTTATAGAATAAGAATGACTAAAAGAAAGAGACATGAATGTCAAATGAAGAAGAAAAGAGTAAATTACATGTTAATTTGGCTTTGAGTTTTCAATAGCTTTATTTGAAGGATTTTTTGAGCTAAAGATAAAATAATAATTCAGTCATTAATCTAGTTTCCTTCTCTACCCTATTTGCCCTGCATGGTAGTATAAGATCTACCAAAAGTGATAACATTGCTACGTTAAAATATGTGATAAAGAATAATCCATCTGGAAAGACCATATCCCAGAAAATAATAGTATTTCCAAAAATAATAATTCAGGAAGTAATGTCCTTGGAATTAAGCTGGTCAAAATTTTATTTGATCTCACTGAATACTTTCTGGTCTGTGGTAGTAAGAATATCAAGGAGAGTCCCTTCAATTATGAAAACAGAAATGTACTTTGATCTCAGGGAGTGATCACATTCCATGAAAACATTGCATTAATGACCTTCTTCCTGAAAGGGGTTGTAGAGGCTTCTGGTGGCCATGAGTCTTTTACTCACGGGCTCCTGGTGGGCCCAAGATAAGAAAACCTTTGAAGACCATAGGAGTGAGACCCTAGCATGGGGAGATAGGAAGTGTCTGTGTCCAGCAGTAGTTGGAGCTCTATTGAGCCTTAGGTCCCCCTTTAGGTGGATTATCTTACATTTTAAGGAAATCCGGCAGGTCTCAAGGATGTAAGGGGAAGGGTTGCAACCCCTTTTTATTTCTCTTCTTCTACAACTGGGGTTCTAATCAGTCCTATGATTTTGTTTTTCACTTTGGTGTTCAGAAACTGATTTCTAAATGTACAGTGACAGTTGTGATTACCACTGCTCTTTGTCTTGAGAATAAGTAGAATACTAACTCATAAGCAATATACCTTAAATATAATTCTTTTTTTTTAAGATTTTATTTATTTATTCATGAGAGACAGAGAGAGAGAGAGAGAGAGAGGCAGAGGGAGAAGCAGGCTCCCAAGGAGCAGAGAGCCCGATGCGGGACTCGATCCCAGGACCCTGGGATCATGACCTGAGCCGAAGGCAGACGCTTAACCATCTGAGCCACCCAGGCACCCCCTTAAATATAATTCTTGATACACATGTAACACTTTTACCCATTTGTTCATTTTTTGGGAAGAGTGGAGCTTTATTCTGGCTTTGAAAATTTGTTATAGAACATATTTATACTTTTTGAATCTTTTATAAAAACAAAAATCATCTCATAATTTTCCCAGCAAGAATTAATATCTGTTACCATATCACTATATATTCCTCAAGTCTTTTAAGTTTTGTGCATATATAGCCATTTTATTCAGTAGCCCAAACATAGTGGAATAGGAACATGAAATCTTTAATTTTTCTTCTATTACTGTCTATCTTGTAGACTATGTTGCTGAATTCTTTAACAAAAACTTGAGTAGATTCCAAAACTTTCTGGTCACTTCCAGTTGCTAAAGCAAATAAACAACAAGAAGCAACAACAAAAATAGACTGCTTTCTTCTCTAGTTGAAAACTCCTGTCTCCTATCCCATGTAAAGCACTTTCTTGGCTTCATCTTTAGCCGTGTTTCAGATGTAAGGCACGAAAAGAGAGTACACTTTGATCTTCGCATTCTTTCCACTCCCTCACCATAGAGTGAGAGATGTGTGGTCTGCTCAAATACCCCACCCCCTCATTCCTGCACCTGGGAATCAGCATGGAAGTGTTGTCTACCTCTGGGCCAGAAAGAGGGAGATGAAATAGGACTAACTTCACTTAGGTGATGAATACTGCCTGTTACTTGTGGAGCCTGCACTCCCGATGACTCTTTCAACTCCAATAATTACTTATTTATTTCTGTTTATTCTTCCACTTACATAGAGTAGGACTTGGGGCAGTTGAAGAGAGGAGCTAGTGAAGTGGTTGGAGTAGTAGAGCTTACTTAGTCATCTCTTAATAAACTCCAAGGGAGGTTTCTGACACCTCTCATTGGTGTGTCTCTTTGGAAAATGAAGGACTTGAAGCTGCTTTGTCCACAGTTTTTGATCCTAGCAGGTAATTCTAGCATTATAGAAAAGTCTTGCTTAATAACATGTACACCAAGGAAACGAATGTAATGCATTGAAACATATTAACATACTTTTCTCTTTTGCCTTTTTTCATACATGTTCTTCTCCAGTGAGAATAAGGTATCCTTCTGCCCAGAGGTTGTGAGTGTGGGTGGGGGGAAGGGGTGGGGGCGGTTCTCGGTGGGGATAGGGGATGGGAAGAGGGGTGGTAGAACTAAGTGTTACAGCAAGAATTCAGTGAGAACCTTTTCAGCTTCTAACTTCCAAAATAGAATTTTACAACAAAACACCAAGCTTGAAAGCCAGGTATTATATGGAGAGACTATTCTAACTTCATTGTATTAAGAATCAAGGTATAAGGAGTCCAATTATAGAATGGTTCATGTAATGTACAGAGATATAGTTTCCCTTCCACCTTTGATGGCCAGGACATGAGAGAAAATAACATAGGAAGAGAAGGAAAAATTAGAGAAAATTGACCATATTTAACCCAGAGCCTATGGCATGGAGAATGGAGAGAAAAGCAGAAGGGGATAAAGTGTGTTGCTCCCAAGCCCCTTTCTCCAAACTTTGACCTAGAATGTCAGAGGAATTTTAGATAAGTTGAGAAAAATGCTGAGGTTTTTTTTGAACTGTACTTTTTATTTTTTATTATGTTATGTTAATCACCATACATTACATCATTAGTTTTTGATGTACTGTTCCATGATTCATTGTTTGCGTATAACACCCACTGCTCCATTCAGTACGTGCCCTCTTTAATACCCATCACCAGGCTAACCCATCCCCCCACTCCCCTCCCCTTTAGAACCCTCAGTTTCTTTCTCAGAGTCCATAGTGTCTCATGGTTCTTCTCCCCCTCCGATTTCCCCCCCTTCATTTTTCCCTTCCTACTATCTCCTTTTTTTTTTTTAACATAATGTATTATTTGTTTCAGAGGTACAGGTCTGTGATTCAATGGTCTTACACAATTCACAGTGCTCACCATAGCTCATACCCTCCCTAATGTCTATCACCCAGTCACCCCATCCCTCCCACTCCCACCACTCCAGCAACCCTCAGTTTGTTTCCTGAGATTAAGAATTCCTCGTATCAGTGAGATCATATGATGCATGTCTTTCTCTGATTGACTTATTTCGCTCAGCATAATACCCTCCAGTTCCATCCACGTCATTGCAAATGGCAAGATTTCATTCCTTTTGATGGCTGCATGATATTCCACTGTTGAGTTTTTATCCCAATACATCACTGGGAAAAGATTGTCTCGAATGGGACCAACAGCAATAACCTGGGGTGACCACATTAAAGTAAATTCAATAATGCTCCTAGTTAAACAGGAGAAAGGTAAGACTTAAAATTTCTGAGATGCTGCCAGTTCCTATAGGTCAGTATGGAATCCATATTTTCCCACAGCCCCCTAACTGAAAGTAGATGTGTTGAGAGACAGTGGAGTTTTTCTGAAGCTGCCATGCAAAAAGGCAAATTAATTAGGAGAAGATTCTATGACATGTATAGTCTAGGACAGAGGAGACTGATGTAGAAGACTAGGGAATAGGAGGCCTCTGCTCTTTTTCTAGGGACAGGGAGTACTATTTATGATCACCAGAGCCAGAAAGGAAATTGATATTAATCAAATAAAGAGAGACAAGGCCTTGAATTCTACCAGCAAGACATGCAGTGGAGACCTGACCTTGGAGGGGGGCAGAGGTAATAGCACCTGTCCAAAACTCCCTCCCAACTGTCCCTGTAGCCATCATGAGAATACAATAAGTTCCACAGACACCAGATATCATCCTGAGCAAGAGAAGGTAGAGGGAGAATGATATAAAATCCTAGACATTCAGCTAGACCAGAGCTAAATAAAGAGACAATTGAAATTAGGGTCCCAGACATAAAACCTAGTGTTTTCTCTTTTTCAACTGCTCAGTGTTTGTGTGTGTGTGTGTAGGGAGGCTGGGATTTTAGACTTCAAAATTATTTATGGCATTGCTTATAAAAGTTATAAAAAGAATATCAAAGTTTATTCTAACTATTCACTCTTACAAAAAAAAAATGCTACCTTTAGGGGCACCTGGGTGGCTCGGTCGGTTAAGTGTCTGACTCCTGATTTTGGCTCAGGTCACAATCTCAGGGTCGTGATTTTGAACCCCACAGTGGGCTCTCTCTCTCCCTCAGCCCCTCCCCCCTGCTCATGCTCCCTCTCTCTGAAAAATTTAGAAATGCTCTGTTTAATGTTCTGAAAATACATTTATGTACTTATGAGCAAGTATGTTAAGATAAATTTTTAGAAGGGGGCGCCTGGGTGGCTCAGTTGGTTAAGCCACTGCCTTTGGCTCAGGTCATGATCCTGGAGTCCCGGGATCGAGTCCCGCATCGGGCTCCCTGCTCGGCAGGGAGCCTGCTTCTGCCTCTGACCCTCCCCCCTCTCATGTGCTCTCTCTCTCTCATTCTCTCTGTCTCAAATAAATAAATAAAATCTTTTTTTAAAAAAAAGATAAATTTTTAGACCGAGAATTCTTCAGCCAAACGTTACATGTATTTTCAGTGTTGATATATTTTGCCAACTTACTGTCATGAAGACTATACCAATTTTCATTGCTTAAAATACTGTATGAGAAAGGCTTACTTTGTCACTCAGTTTTTCTGGCAATATCCAGTAAAGTTGGAAATGCTTACAACCCAGAACTCATGTTTAACTTCTGAGATCTGTAACAGAGAAGTTATTTATGTTTACCAGAAGACATGCATCAAGATACTCACTAGTTTTTGAAACATGAAATGTTTGTCACATGAAAAATTGGATATAAACCAAATATCCACCAAGAGTAATGGATAAAGGGTGATGTATTCAAACAATGGGATGCTGTATAAAAGTTAAGATGAGTGCACTAGGACGTGAATAGATTTCAAAAACATAGTAGGGATTTAAAAAGCAAGTTTTAGAAGGTAACATACAACATATTACTTATAAATATGTATATTATTAAATGGTAAAAAAAATTATTTGAGATACATTCACCTAGTGAATGATAACAGAGAGGTTGACTTTAGGGTGGGAAGAGAAGGATAGAGGACCATACAAACAGGAATTCTACTTTATTATGTTTTTTCTTTTATTATTACATATTATCAACCTTTAAGAAAATGACATCAATATTAACCAATTCTGTGTAAGACCTATATAAATACTGATTTCTGCTGATAACTTTTTTTTGTATTTTTTTTAAAAAGAGAAGGAATCCAGGTCCCTTTGTTCCTAGCCCCTTAGAGTTACCTTAACCCAACAGATTTTAGGGCTCATGCCTATTTATTTTACTAATGTTACACATACAGTAGTGGAGTGTTTAAACCTGCTAAAGTCTCAAGGCTAATATTAACAATCCAGTCTCCCTGGTTTGCTCTGTTTTCTTGGAATATTTTTCTTTTCCCAAGTAAAATTCAGTAAAACACTTTGAGATTGGTTGGTCATTTTTCATTATTAGTTAAATCCAATGTTTTCATTTCCTTTGCACTCTTAAAGTAATAATGAAAATTGCTTATTCACAGAGTAGATAGTGAAATTCTCACTGATTAAATGGGATGAGTGAAGCTTTTAATGGAAAAGTTTGTAGTCAACCAAGCCGGTTCTGGACTGGAAACCAAAATATTACGGGAACTTATGAAGTGACTATGGACCCTGGCATTTGTGTTGCATGTGTGAAAATTCTCTTTGGAGTTACAAAATATAATAACCTGCCAATTGCTTGTTCTATTGCATTTGACAAAACCACCTTGTTTTATGTACATTGTTGGAGCTGCTGACTGAAATGTGTAGAAATAGATGAGACACTGAAAACCTAATTTGATTTAAGAATGCTGAAGAGGGAGCCCACAGCACCAAAATGATGGTTCAGCTAGTGCTCATAGATGGGCTCCTAACCTGCAGCTACAATATTTTTTGAGCCCCCTGTGAGTATTAAGTTAGATTTGTGGGTTACACAGGAAGAAAGGCATTATATTTGTTTTGTAAGGGAAAGAGCATGGGTTTTGGAGATAAGCAGGTGGTTAGGACTAAACATCCCCTCCAACAGACCCCTTCAGGTCTGGCTAGATTACTGTGCAAAATAGGGGTCCAATTTGACACTCCTGCCTGCAGAGTATGAGTTCCTGTTTCCTTAGCATTTGGTATATTCAAACTTTTTAATTTTGGCAGCCATTGGTATTTATTTATTGTTTTATTTGCATTTCCCTTATTGCTAATGAGGTGTAGCATATTATAAGTTTATTGGCCACTTGGCTTCCTTTTCTGTGAATTGTAGCTTCATAGACTTTATTCATTGATTTGACCTTTTCTTATTGATTTGTAGTTCATTGATATTCTGAGTGAAAATCTTTTGACTTATTATATTGCCAACTGTTCTTGCAGTCCTTAATAAGTCTTTTAATTTCATTTATGGAGTCTCTTGTCATGCAGAATCTTAAAATTTTGATATTGTCAAATTTATCAACCTATTTCCTTCATTGATTATGCTGTTTGTGTCCTGTTTAAGAAATTCTTTACTGTATCAAGGTCATAAAAACAGTCTTTTATAAATTTCTTCTGAGGGTTTCAAAGGCTTTTTGTTCTTTGGGTTTTGTTTTGTTTTCATGTAGTTCTCCAAAATACCTCGATTTCACTTCAAAGTAAAATTTTAAGTAAGGATCTAATTTTTTCCATATGGAAAGCCAATTTACTTGTGCCATTTATTAAATATCTAACCTTTCTCCATGATACTTAGTTCATTTCTATTTTATATACCAGGTTTCTACATATTTTGTGGTCTACTTTGACATTTGTTATTTTCTAAATACATAATTTTTCATAGTTTTCATTATGATTTATTCTTCAACCTATATATTATTTAGCAGTATGACTTTTAGTTACATATTTTTAAATAGCTCTGTTATTGGCTATTTCTAATTTAATTGTTATGTGGTAATAGGATATGATCAGTAGATTAGCTGTTTTGGGGAATTTGTTGAGACTTCTTTGCAGGCTAGTGAGTGGTCAGCCTTTGAAAATTTTTATGTGCAGAACATTAAATTAAAAAAAAAGAAGAAAGAAAGGAAAATTTTTATTATTACACTACATCAAAAACTAATGATGTACTATATGTTGGCTAATTGAAAAGAAAATTTTTATGTGCACTTGAAAATTAGTTGAATGCAGAGTTCAAAACATACCTAATAGATACAGCATGGTAATGTGTGGTGTTCAAATCCTGTATAGCCATACTAGCTTTTCAAATGCTCAATCTCAGTTTCTAAAACATAATTTAAAATGTTCAGCTTGGATGGTGGATTACTGAATTACTCCTTGTAATTCTGTAATTCTGTCAGTTATATGTTCTGCCTAGTGATGTTGGTTGCATAGAAGTCAGGATTTGTGTATTTTCTTTATGTATTTTTCATTATTATACATTGTGTACTTATCTTCAGTGAATTCATTTTTGCTGTTATTTTGTTTTCCTTTGCAAGTTTCCTGTTGTGAATTCAATTCTAGAATGTGGTTTCCCATTTCCCTCAATCTGCCCCATGGTTCCCGCATTTCTGATTTATTTTCATATTAACTTATTGGGTTTTGATCTTGCTTAATTACTTCAGTGTAGAATTCCAGTTTCTTGTGGTTGACTCCTTTTTCATCCATGGCCCTATGTGAACTGTAAGCTTCTTTTTTTAAAATTTAAATTCAGTTAATTAACATATAGTGTAGTATTAGTTTCAGAGATAGAGTTCAGTGATTCATCAGTTATATGTAACACCCAGTGCTCATTACATCTGATGCCCTCCTTAATGCATGTCACTCGGTTACCCCATTCCCCGACCCCTCTCCCCTCCAGCAATCCTCAGTTTGTTCCCTATGATTAAGAGTCTCTTATGGCTTGTCTCCCTCTTTGATTTCATCTTGTTTTATTTTTCCCTCCCTTCCCCTGTGCTCCTCTGTTTTGTTTCTTAAATTCCACATATGAGTGAAATCATATGATAATTGTCTTTCTCTGATTGATTTATTTCACTTAGCATAATGCCCTCTAGCTCCATCCACATCGTTGCAAATGGCAAGATTTCATTTTTTGATGGCTGAGTAATATTTCATTGTGTGTGTGTGTGTGTGTGTGTGTATTCAATGGACATCTCAACTCTTTCCACAATTTGGCTATTGTGGACATTGTTCCTATGAACACTGGGGTGCAGGTGCTCCTTAGGATCACTACGTTTGTATCTTTGGAGTATATACCTAGTACTGCACTTTTTGGGTCATAGGGTAGTGCTATTTTTGACATCTTGAGGAACCTCCATGCTGTTTTCTAGAGTGGCTGTACTGCTTGCATTCCCACCAACAGTGTGAGAGGATTTCCCTTTCTCCACATCCCTGCCAACATCTGTCGTTTCCTGACTTGTTAATTTTATCCATTCTGACTGGTATGAGTCAGTATCTCATCATGGTTTTGATTTGTATTTCCCTGATGCTGAGTGATAGTTGAGCAGTTTTTCATGTGTCTGTTGGCCATTTGTATGTCTTCTTTGGAATTTTAAGCTTCTTAGTATATTCTCAGAGTCAGTTGGTGGAATTTTTCAGGTCTCATATCCAGTTCTTCTTTGAAGTCTTTTGTGTCCCTCAGTATTATGCTACTAGAGCAGCTCTAGCAGGAGAAGTTTGGACTGTGAGCACCCATTCCCCTTTTCTACAACCCTTCGACATTAAGGTTTATATTTGCCTGTAATGGCTTGCAAACCATTTATCTGCAACCTCTGATCACCTCACTCTATGTGTCCTGTTATTTCAAGCTCCTGAGTTTTCAAGGAGTTCTTTTCAGTTTTATGTTTACTTACGTATTTTCAATTTTTTCAATGTAATTTCACTACAGTTCCTCTTCAATTTCTGCGCAACTGTGTTTGTGTGTCTGTGTATATATAAGTGAGATGATAATTCCAAGTAAGTTAATTCGGCTAAATTAACCACATATACCCAAATGCATGAGTATTTTTTTGTTTTTAATTTAAAATAAAAAATAATGTCTTAAAGACATCAGATAACAGATTTTTCTTTTTTTGACATATTTTTCTCATTTAACTATTAATGGATTCTCCTGACCTTAGATATACTCCAAAATAAGTATTTTGAGGGGTGCCTGGGTGGCTCAGTTGGTTGAGCAGCTGGCTCTTGGTTTTGGTTCATGTCATGATCTTAGGGTCCTGGGATCAAGCCCTGTATCTGTCTCCACACTCAGCAGGGAGTCTGTTAAGTATTCTCTCTCTCTCCCTCTGCCCTTCCCCCTGCTCATGCTCTCTCTCTCTCTCTCATATAAATAAGTCTTTAAAAAAAACGGGTGCCTGGGTGGCTCAGTCGGTTAAGCGTATGTCTTCTGCTCAGGTCATGATCTCAGGGTTCTGGGATCAAGCCCCTTGTTGGGCTCCCTGCTCAGCAGGGAGTCTGCTTATCCCTCTCCCTCCGCCCCTCCCCACCTGCCACCTTTGCTCATGCTCGCTCCTACTCTCTCTCTCTCAAATAAATAAAATCTTTAAAAATAAAAATAAATAAAGTATTTTGAATAGTGGCATAATAGTACATGGACGAGGTAAAAATGCTTATATCTACTATTTCCCTATTGATAGTTTTATTTATTGCTACTATATGCAATGCTATAGTAAAAATACCTTCCACTTATTATTATATATTTGCATTTTTAACCTATAAAGTAGATAGCCAAAAATAGAATTTCTTAGTTGTAATGTATGTATTTATTTTACTTCATTTTAATAGATATATAGATTATTCTAATTTTTTCTATAAAATTTACATGCCCATCAAAAACATTTGATATTGTCAGTTTCACTGCATCCTTTCAGCACCATTGGGTATTACTGCAGCTTTTTTTTAAACTGAAGAATAGATGGCATGCAATACTGCATTCATTTCAGGTGTATAACAAAGTGATTCAATAATTATATACATTATAAAACGTTCACCATGGTTAAGTATAGTTACCATCTGTCACCACACAAAGTTATTACAATATTATTGACTATAATCCCTATGCCATACTTTTCATCCCTATGACTTTGTTATTTTATAACTGGAAATTTGTACCTCTTAATCCCTTTCACTTATCCACACCCCCCTCCTCCCACTTCCCTTCCCTTCTGGGAACCATAAATTTGTTATCTGTATTTATGAGTCTGGTTCTGTTTTGTTTATTAGATTCTATATATAGGTAAAATCATATGGTATTTGTCTTTCTCTTTTTCTGGATAGTTTTTCTTGCAGTTTTTAATTTTTGTCAATCTTATAAGTGGAATATGGTTTTAGTCAGCATTTCTCTGGCTACATGTGGGATTGAGTATCATATCAGAAATCATTTGGATTTCCTTTTCTGTGATTTGTCTGTATTCTTGCCCTTGATCATTTTCTTTTTATAGATTAGTCATTGTAGATGATATTGAGGATGTTCATATGGTCAAATATAGGTATTTTCTTTGATTAAATATGGATTTTGTGTGTAAGAAGTTGTTTCCAATACTGTTTATTCAGATACAAAATTTTTTATAATTTAATTCTTTTGAATCTTTTTAACTTACTATATTTGAGTTGTTAAGGGTCTTTTTTGGTCATGCAGCTGATTATGTTGTCATCATTTATTTTTTATAAATGGGAAAGCTGACTTTGACTAACAATACTTGGTACTATCAAAGTAAATCATTATTTTATCCAAATAGAGTTATTTTTTTATCCTTTTTACCCCTCCCTCACCTGTATTTTTTCTTATCATAGAAGTCTGGAGTTATATAATGGTTTTCTAATTTAGGCTCTGACTCAGATCTTCAGATCAATAAGAGTCCTCTAAATTAGATTCTTCACTTTACTAAGAGTAGTGGTTCTTAAACTAAC
This sequence comes from Neomonachus schauinslandi, assembly GCF_002201575.2. NCBI lineage: Eukaryota > Metazoa > Chordata > Mammalia > Carnivora > Phocidae > Neomonachus > Neomonachus schauinslandi. The sequence continues at coordinate 67,655,199 of NC_058414.1, forward strand.
ATACATCAGAGTTATCCAAATGCTTATTAAAACACAAATTGCTGTACTACATACCCAGAGTCTGCAATTTAGCAGATTTAGCATAGGATCAAATAATTTCCATTTCTAATAAGTTCTCAAGTGATGGTGAGGCCACTGTTCCAGGTACCACACTTTGTGAACCATTAGCTTAGGAAAATGGCCTTTAACTCCAGAGTCATCCAAAGCACTATTAAAATATTTGGAAGTTGAAGTCCTACCCCAGATCAATTAAATTAGCTTCTAATTTAGATAATGTTTCCTTGGCTCTATCCTGTGGACAAAATCCACAGTCAGCTCTTTTTATATATGGGGATGGGGAGTGGCCTGATTATCTCAGCTTTTTGGAAGAAAGTTTTGTAATTAGTTATTCTGAACATCATTGCATTTTTCATTCCTGTTCTTCATAGTTATTACTTCTAAATGCAGAGTTTCTTAGCAGCTTCATTTGGAGGAACAGTTCACAACTTGGTCAATCCACTCCTGTACCTGTTTTAGAATGTGGAGTGCTTTGCTCTGGTTTCATAATTCATGAGAATATTCATCTAGTATTTTTTGTCTCTTAAGTATTTATGTTTGAGACTTGGAAACAAAATTATAAAAACAACAAATAATTATAGGTGCATGAGTAGGTATGTTATTATTAACTCTTTACAGATAAGTAAATTGAGTCTCCAAGGAAGCAAGTAATATGGTCAGGATTTCACAGTCAGTATGATTAGGAGTCCCAGTTACTTACCCAGTTGGGTACATTGAATAGTCCTAGAATGTGTTGGTTCATAACCTCCTCGGGAGCTTCCCAGGTGTAATCTGAAACTGGCCCCCAAACATGAAGGGCAAGGAGAGATCAAAGAAAGAGGCAGTCTACTCTAGGTTGGTAGGTGGTAGTTTTAATAAACAAATGGAACTTACATCTGAGGCATGTCTTAGGTGGCAGCAAGATGAGTGGGTCCCTGTACCCATCTGCTGAATCTCACAGATTCATGTAGAGGCCTTGAGTTCAGTCAGTATATGCTCAGGTATTCTCAACACCACATCACTATCTCAGGGCTGTGTCCTTGAAGCAGCCTCTGGGAGTGGGAAAGGCAAGTAGAACCCACATTCCAAGGACAGGGGAGCAGGTGAAAAGCCTCCAAGCACCCAGTCCAGCTCACAGGTCAGCCAGTGGTTATGTCTTCTTTAAAATCTTCCCAAGGCAGGCCTATGTGGCTCAGTCAAATAAGCATCTGACTCTTGATTTCGGCTCAGGTCATGATCTCAGGGTCATGGGATCAAGCCCCAGGTCAGGCTCCTCACTCAGCGGGGAGTCCGCTTGAGATTCTCTCTCTCTCTCTCCCCCTCTGCCCCTTCCTCCCCACTGCACTCTCTCTCTCTCTCTCTCTCTCAAATAATAAATAAATAAATCTTTAAAAAAAAAAAAACCTTCCCCAACAAGATGAACTGTCAGAGTGATCTATTTCTCAATCTTGTCTGAATCTACTTACTGGGTAGCAGGCAGTTGGCCAGAAAACCACCTCCTTGACTCTAAGCAGGGAGGGCCACCTTGTTGAGTTCAGTGAATGGGGCAAGGAAAGAGACAAGTGTACTCAATATGTATACAAATGGATTGAAGAGACAGAGAAGCCCACTTATGTCTTCCAGAACTTTCTCAGCATTTCTGTTCTGATGATACCCTCTTTAGATTCTTGGCAAAATTATAGACTTAGATTTCTTTTTATGTCTTCTCCATTACTGTGTGGTATGTTGAGAAAGAATAAGGTTAAATTTTTGTTCAGTTCATCAACCTGAAAAGGACATCTGAATTTCTGGCTTTAATTCTACAACAAAGAATCTATGACCTTGAAATAAATACTTTATCTTATTGGACTTGATATTTTTCTTCTGAAAGTGTAATAATTTTAAATAGGTAATTTTAAAAAATTATTTCTGATTCTCGCATTATAAAATGGAATGATATAGCTCCAAGTATGACAAGTAAAATCTTTTAGCAACAATGAACTGTTCCCACAACATTATTCTCAGATTTCTTATGTGTCTCATTATACTGATTTGTTGTGATCATGCAATAATTTCTCAGCCCCCCAAAGAACAATCTGTTTACCTGGTTTTTATAAAAATATTAGAGAAAACAGAAATCACTCCCAAACCAAAACCAAAATGGGGTGGGGGAAGGAGAGAGATAGAGAGAGAATGAAAATATGAATCTCTGATCTTGAGGTGCTGTTAGTCAAACAAATGAGAAAAGAAATAATTCCAAATGACTGTATTTCAGTTTTACTGGAATTTATTAATGCATATATAAAGTGTTTTGTGGTGCGTAGTTAGAATTGCTATATCTATGTCATATATTATCAGAGTGACTGCTATTACCAGAATACATTATATTATAAACCTCTCTTCTGTTTCCAGGGAGATGAACTGACAGTGGCATACAGATGTCTCCAATGGCAGGCAATGTTTCTTTTTGTTTAAAATACTTTACAAAAGAATCCCCAATCAAGAGAGCACTTCTAAGCATGTTCACCTATGAATACATACACTATGCAGACATGAACTTGACTATATAGATAAAGGGATATGGATATATAGGGAGACGGTGTTCATTTCATTAATGGCTGAGTAGTTAAGGAACTTAGAGAAAAATTTCAAATATAACTCCCTTAAGCTCCTTCCAAGATGCATGCATGCTCAAGTAATTATACCATATACTTCTGATTTCTAAGGACAGCTATTTTTAAAATTCTGCATATATGTTTTCCATAATTTGCAGAGTAGGGAATACATTTTGTACAGTGGCCAAACATTTTCTTTTGAAAATTATCTGCTCGTTTTAAAAGCCTTTTCCTTAAAATAAATAATGAACTGATATAGTAAGCAGCTTGGAGATTAGATCAGAATTAAAATTTAAAACAGTAGTAGTTAACATTCATTCCTTTTGCTGTGTTTTCCTTTTTTTTTTTTTTTAAAGTGGCTGAAACTATAGCTGCATCTATGGTTTCACTATTCAGTTTCATTAAACAACAGCTGTATAAATATGGTCAGAATGTTTTAGTTTGGATCCCTGAAAAGTACAGTTTGAGACAGAGATTTACATGCAGTAAGTTTATTGAGAGAATGTTCTCAGGAACAACACCTGTGAGGGAGTGAAAAAGGCAGGATGGGCAGCAGGAGAAGCTGAACTCTGATGGACCTGCAGCAAAGACATTGGCCAAGTTCCCAGGGAGTTCTGGAGCTGGGCTGGCCCTTCCGAGCTGTGAATCTAGCCAGGCGAAGTGGCCATGTCTTTGGATCCTGCACAGAGCAGTCACTGGATGTGGGCTACCCCACAGAGGGGAATGCAAACTTAGGTGAGGCAGCTTACTTCGGCAAAAGGAGACTTCTGAATATTTTGTTTAGGACTAAGTACTAAGACGGGCATGGCATTAGAGAACCAGAGTTTTATGCTATTTTCCACAAATTATGGCAGTCATTGGAGAAATATTTTAGAGAGTAGGAGTATTAGATGGCAGTGGTGAATTTCCATTTAGTAATTACACGTAAGTATGAAAATGTATTCTAAAATTATGTGTATATAGTATATGCTTTGCCTAAGGAACTCAAAGTTTAAGTCATCAAATTTGTTTGAATCAAGATGTTTCTTATAATGGGATAACTAAGAATAAATATGCAATCTGAGTAGGGAACATAAGTGAATGTAAGGAATGAATATGAATTTATGTAGATCTTTTCACTACATATGTTTGCAAAGGACATCATATATTTTGTGTACCCTATGAGTGTTTAAAAGGGCTTTCTTATAGTTGTTAAACTGACCTAGTATTAATTTGACTAAAGTGGCATATATGCATACATCCAGAATCTGACCTTGCCTTTCAGGTCCGTACCATCAGCACTCTAGGACAAAACCTGTTATCTCTTGACTGGATTATTGCAGTAACCTTTTACATGTTCCTCCGTCCTTGCTCCATATGTAGTCTGGTTTCAGCACATCAGCCTGCATGATATTATTAAAATGTAAGGAGATGGTAACTACTTTGCTTAAAAGCCTCTCCTGGCTTCTGATGTTATTCAGTAAAAACAGAAGTCCTTATGATGGCCTCCAGGGCCCTACATATCGTGACTGCTTACTTCTCTTCCTATTCTGCCATCGCTAGCTCTGCTCTGGGCATATCAGGGTTTTTGCTATTTCCTGAACATGCTGTGTCTCAGGGAGCTTGCACTTGCTATTTTCTCTGTCTGGAATGCTCTCTCTCCAGATAATTGCATGGCTTGCTTCCTCACTTCCTTTAAATACTTACTCAAAAATTTTCTCAGCGATTCTTCCTCTTGCCATAGTGTCAAAAACTATTGTTTGGCACATAATAGACACTCAGTAAATTTTTACCTACTGAGAAAAGATTTAGATGACAAATGCGAATATATAGTTAGTGCTTTTACACAGTTGGTTGCCAGCCTCAAGTTGCTACAAGACATAGCTAACACTAGAAGGAAGAAGAAAAGAATTTCTCTGAGGCCTACCTCTTCTGCTTCCTTCAGAGAGCAAGGGTTTTCAGAATAGTGAGAAAACTTAGTGTTAATTATGCTTTGGGCCTTCCTACATGAGTCAACAAGAAAGCTGAGAGGAGAGATGGCTCTCCAGAATCATGTAGACACATTTGTGCCCAACTGTGAATCTGAGAGACAACACTGTTATCTGTTGGTGTCAAAAAGAAACTTAGGGCTGAGAACAATAAAAATGTCATGCTGATTATTAAGAAACTATATCCCATTTTTTTTCTCCCCAAACTAACCATTACCTAGTTCCTGTTTAAAATGGGACAAGAAACTCCAAGATCAATTTAAGAGATTAGCTCTAGGTTAAACCCAAACTCTGCTATCTATGAAATGCTCTCTGTATTAACTATCTAAAAAGCGTTTCAGTGTCATTTGCAGCATGAATATAACAATTCTTATGAAGTCATAGGAGAAATGCTTTAGAATGTCAGCTTTTTGAAAAGTATGTTGAAATTTGGTTTTCAGTTTGCATTAAAAATTACTTTTTTGTAACACCATAGGATGTCAAAGGCAAAGCTTTCTTCTTGCATGTGACTTCTGTCAATTTTATAAATCTCACAGGATCTGTGCTGTCACATGTTAGCTCTTCCCCTCTGATGCTTCTAGAACCAATACAACATCAGAAAAATTGTTTCTAACTGCTGGTAGGCCATTTGAGGCATAGTGGGAAATTGAGAACAAAGTGTATGACTGGTGACTATATAAGGCTCCTGTGAGCTCTACTTTCTCCATGTGTTATCCGTGACCATCACAGTTACAATCATCTCAGGACTATAACAATGAGGAACTCTGAAACAAATGTCATGGGCACCACAGGCATTAACCAGTCTGTGGCCTCTTACTTCAAGATCACTTTGGATGCTATTCTAAAACTATCCAATATAGTGGGACCCCCCTCCCCTGCAAATCTGTGCTGACAGGAAAGCATAAGAGATGGCTTATAGCACAGTTCTTCTCAGTTCTGAATACTAAAGATGGGGCATGCTGCTTACCCTTTTTACTTTCAGCAAAGCCTCAGAAAAACCAGAATAGCTTATGGCCCATTAGAATGCAGGTGGTATCGGATGTTAAGCACCTCATCACTGCGGCTAAGTACCCAGGAGCAAAATCATGACTTATACATTTTCCAGTCTTCCTTGGCTACAGAATTTTGAAGTTTGGGGTCTCGACAGAAATCGGATTTGGAAAAGCACAGATGCTGACACAGTATTCAGATACCCCCAAATGTTCAGTTGCATGGCCAGTCCTTCCTAGTCTCTCAGGAAGGGAACATAAGAAGGCCAATAAGCCATATATATACACATATGTGTATATATATGGCTTTATTAAAAATGGAATTTATTAAAAATGGGATTTCAGTACCCAAGGGTGGCACTAATATAGGGTGGTCCACTGTCTCTCTGACATTGTGAGCATGTCCTGTTTCTTTGGACACTGCTGTGGCATCATAATAGCCTGTATGGGTTGAGGGTGATCAGTGCCTGAAAGGGAGAATGGAGCCCACCATGCCCAAGCCCTGGCTGCTTGAGGCCCTCTAAACCTAACAGCTTTGCCGGCAGACATTTGCCAGTCAGAAGCTAAAGAGGGTGGACTGCTATGGCATCATAATAGCCTGTATGGGTTGAGGGCATTCAATGCCTGAAAGGGAGAATGGAGCCCACCATGCCCAAGCCCTGGCTGCGTGAGGCCCTCTAAACCTAACAGCATTGCAGGCAGAGGGTGGATGCTCTCCATTTTTCACTCTCCTCGGCCATCAGAGGAGTTACCTCCTCTATGTGGAATGCCAGCATGTCCCTAAGGAAAGTAAACATTTTACCCAATCTCAAATGGCTTTTTGTCAACAGGACTCCAGAATCTTACAGTTTGAGATGATCTGCTTGCACACTGCTTCTTTTCATGAACGTTTTGCCGTCACATAGACGGCATCTAATGTAGCTCATCTTAAGGATGTGAATCTTTTTTTTTTTAAATAATTTTTTTAAGCCAGTTTTTTTTTTAAGATTTTATTTATTTGAGAGAGAGAGAATGAGTGAGAGAGAGCGCACACATGAGAGAGGGGAGGGTCAGAGGGAGAAGCAGACTCCCTGCTCAGCAGGGAGCCCGATGCGGGACTCCATCCCAGGACTCCAGGATCATGACCTGAGCCGAAGGCAGTCGCTTAACCAACTGAGTCACCCAGGCGTCCCAAGGATTTGAATCTTAAGCCAGAAGTGAATGAAAGTCCTCTGCCCCTTACTGGAACATCTGTCTCTTTTCCAGCAAGCCCCAGATTATATGAGTGGAGCCACGAAAACTTGTTCCCATTTTGTTTCTTTAGGCCGGTTCACTTCCAAACAGCACAGTTGGTAGCACACCTCCCTTTCTCCGTAGCCACAGTACTCAAGTGTGGGATCATCAGGTATCTTAGTGGTATGGGGCAGTGAGGCATGGGATACCTGGACACACAAACTGTACAGAGGGTTCTGCACATTCTATGTGCTTTGGACCAAAAGGGAAGAATAACATTGACAGAATAGGCTGTGGTGAGGATTAGAAGGGATTAAAGCAAAGCCTGGCTGGAAGCGTCTGTTAGCCATGTGACTCTCTGAAGGTATTATGAGCTTCTCAGATAAAAGGGCGAGGCGCACACAGTATCTTTCTGAGAACACCAACACTGTTTCTCTCATAGGCTATTTGACTGTATCTCTACATGACAGACTCTATGGAAATGGAGTGGGAGAATTTTCTTGTTGTTTACAGAAAGAAATAAGGAGAAATTTTTCTAATATGAAGAGATTAGCTTCTTGCCATTCAGCCCTCCCCACCTTTTATTCAGCAAGGTTGACATTTGTCATCCATGCCTTTATGGAAGAGCTCAAATATAGTCTAACTTCTTTGTTGAACATCTCACTCTAGCTGCTGATAAAATCTACTGTAAAGGAACACAAAGACAATCTGATGAAAATGGAAAGAAATGATTCTATGTACCATAGAGCAGATAAGAACAGAGGCATATATTACACTTTGTTCTGCCTTTGAATTCTTAGCCTATCCAAAGTCCAAAGCTAAAAGTTGTATCTGTATTCGTGTAACTTGGGAATGTTCCTTGCATTGAGGCATCATTTGACAAGGAGATAACAACCTGCATTAAGAAAGTGAGAGCATCTCTTGGAAGACTGGCAGGAATGGTAATGGAACAATGTGCCATGCAGATGAAAATCAACAGTTCAAAGCGAGAGTGGTATTGAATTCTCTTTGGACTCAGGGTGGAATTTTTGGTTATTCCAAAAAGCAAACAGTTTTACTTTTTGTCCAAATGTAAGACTACCTGATAGAAGGTACTAGACTATTGTAGATTCCATTGAGGTAGGTCCTCTCTCTCCTTTCTGGGCACATGCCATGCTCATTCCCAGCTCCTGGTCTTTAACGGTACTGTTCCCTTTGCCAAAATTCTTTTCTCAACCATCTTCCCATGCAAATACCATCCACCATTCATAATATAAGCCAATGGTAGTTACACAATACCTTCTGTGTCTAATCACTAAATTAAACTTTTATATATAGTATCCATTGCAATCCTGATCACAACTAACACTATAAGGTAAAAGCTATTATTATAAATTTACAAATAATTAAATTGGTGCCATAGCAATCCAGCAACTTGTCCAAAGCCATTCAGTTAGTGAATGGAGAAATCCAAATTTGAATCTAGATTCTCTGCACCTGCCAATGCTCTCTTAACCATTATGCCACATTGTTTCCTATAGTAGGCCAAATATCCTTGCATGTTCATAAAGCTGTCACTATAAATTCCTGTCCATAGCCATATGCTTTCTTTTAATTTCAATTGTACACATTGTTTGCAACATTCATGCCAGTGCTTGACCTTATACTATCCTAAATAATTATCTAAGGTGTTTATTAAATGAAAATTTTCCCCATAAGGTTATATCTTCTTTAAGAGCACTATATATTTTTCATTCTGCTAGTGTATTTCTAGTACTGTACTGGCTTGATAATAAATACTCAGTAATACCTAGTGATTGAACAAACTGGGTCAGTTAATATAGATGTAATAAAGTGATAAAACATTAAAAATGACACTACATTCATCATTCTGAAACCCATTTTGCTAAATATTACTAAATTATGGCCAAGGAAACTTTCACCATACCTATAGGATCACCCTTTAAAGTGTCAAGCTGATCAGAATACTGTAGAAATTCAGCTCTATTCTGCAGAACAAGTGAGTACATTCCTGTACAACAGTTCAGTAGTGAATAGGTCAGAGGGCTGTCAAGTAAGACACTAAAGTGATGTGCTGAAAACAAGCCAGAAGCAATACAAAAATCAATAAAGACATCTGAGAAATAGCTGGGGTTGACCAGACCTTCTGGGCAGGATGTGATCTAGTTTATCCAGAAACCAACCACTACTACAGAGACCAAATAGAAGAGACCTAAGTGGCATTAGGCTTCCTTTATTGAGGCTCTGGGAGATATAACAAGATAAACACATATGTATAATTGACACTTCTGAGTGTGCTGGTCATCGGTGAGCCTGTAAGCTAATTCTGAGGCTCCTGAGGAGCATCCTTGGCATAGAACAAGAAGGAATTAAATGTCTATTACAGCAGATACCCATAGTCTAGTGATTAAGAAGATATGCTATGGTGAGCGCTGTGAATTGTGTAAGACTGTTGAATCACAGACCTGTACCTCTGAAACAAATAATACATTATATGTTAATTAAAAAAAAAGATAGTAGAAAGGGAAAAATGAAGGGGGGGAAATCGGAGGGGGAGATGAACCATGAGAGACTATGGACTCTGAGAAAGAAACTGAGGGTTCTAGAGGGGAGGGGGGTGGGGGGATGGGTTAGCCTGGTGATGGGTATTAAGGAAGGCACGGACTGCATTGGAGCACTGGGTGTTATATGCAAACAGTGAATCTTGGAACACTACATCAAAAACTAATGATGTAATGTATGGTGATTAACATAACATAATAAAATAAAATTTAAAAAAGAGAAGACAAGATATTTATGTTTTGCCACCCAAACTTAAAAAAAAAAAAAAAAAGATGGGCTCTGAGCTGAGGCTGTTTGACCATCACTCACAGATGTGAGAACTTGCACAATTTATCCAACTGCTCTGTGCCTCAGTCTTTATTGCAAGTTATAACACACAGTAAAAAGAAGCTATTATTTAAAATAGCTAATACGATAATCCTATCGTATTAGCTATTTTAAATAAGTTGATAATATAAATGCTATTATTACATTTCTTAGCACAGTGTTTGGCCGTAATAAATATGTACTCAATAATAAAGATAATACAGTGATAGAGAAGGATGAATGTGGCAGATGTAGGCAGTTAGAAGGTATAAAACCACTCATTTATTCAATAAATATTTATTGAGAATCCACTTGGCTAGGTGCTATGTACAGACTCTAAACAAAATCAGTCTGGGCCCTACCTATATGGAGCTTAAAATCTAGTGAAGAAGATAGACCGTAAACAAGTAAACATAGAACTGTATAGTTCTCAATTATGAAAAAGTGTTATGAAGGAAATTATGGGGCTGAGAGTGAGAAGAATGGAAGAGAAGTTATTTTAGTATTTTTTTAATTATAGTTGACACACAGTGTTAGTTTCAGGTGGACAACAGTGATTCCACAAATCTATATGTTATGCTCTGCTCACCACAAGTGTAGCTACTATCTATCACCATACAACACTATTAATACCACTAACTTTGTCCCTATGCTGTATCTTTATCCCCATGACTTATTCATCCCAAAGCTGGAAGCCTGTACCTCCCACTCCCCTTCACTCATTTTACCCATTTCCCCACCCCCACCCCTCTGGCAACCATACCTTGTTCTCTGTATTTACAGGTCTGTTTCTGGTTTTTGTTTGGTTCTTTAGATTCTGTATATAAGTGATATCATGGGGTATTTGTCCTTCTCTGTCTGACTGACTTAGCATAATAGCAAAGAAAACCTATTTTAAATTGGATGGCAGGGACAACCTTGTTCAGGGCATAACATTAAAGCTGAAACTTTATAAAGACCAAGAGAATGAAATGATGACAACAAGTGGAGTGGAAAAGACATCCAGGCAGAAGGAGTCCCATCACTTCAGGACCTAAGGAAGGAAAAATCCTGACTTGATCTATCAGATGGAAAGAAGGCTAAAATGACAAAGCAGAGATGGATAAGGAGAGAATAACTCAGAGACAGATTGGGAGCAGGAGAACAGGTGTAAGTTGGTTCAGGACTTCATAAGCTACAATGAGGAGTTTGGATTTAATTGTAAAGGCGATAGGAGGTTACTGAAAGAATCCAGTTTAGGTTGTCTGCTTTATGGTGCTGCTGAGGCAAGAATGGAAGAATGAAGACCAATGAGGAAGCCATCCTAGTAGCCCAAGCCCAAGCCCAAGAGGACAGTGGGTTGTGGCTTAGGCATGGGTGAGAGCAGTGGTAAAAAGGCAGGTAGATGGAATTGATATGTATTTTACAGGAAGCACCTATAGGGCACACATGCAAAACCACATTTATTTTTTATATTAAAAAAAGGATATAGATTGGGCACCTAGGTGGCTCGGTTAAGCCTCTGACTCTTAGTTTCAGCTCAGGTTGTGATCTCGGGGTAGTGAGATCAAGCCCTGGGTAGTGCTCCATGCCCAGCTCTGAGTCTGCTTGAGATTCTCTCTCTCCCTCTCCTTCTGTCCATACCTAACCCCCTCACAAGCACATACAGTCTCTCTCTCTAAATTAATAAAATATTTTTAAAAAGGATATAGATTAATGATACCAGTAAAGTGCATGTTACTTTTAAACAGTATAATATGAAGATAGCTTTTAAGTCACTTTTGATCTGAGGCTCATTGTATTTAACGTCTTATCAATTCTAAGATGTGCATTTAAAGAAAATCTCTCTGAAATCAACAGTATTATATAATTGAAGACAGATTAAAGGCAATGCCATATTCATCATTTATTTAAGCAGCATGGAAAATTCCTAGGTTTTAAATTTATAACATTTTGTCCATGTGTTATTTTAAAATTATCCAATGAAACTATCTTTCAAAGACATTTTCAGGCTCATGCTAAACAGGACCCTAAAGCTATGAAATTTGGAGCTTCTGACATCAAAGCACACTGCAGACAGGACACAACAAGAAATGTTGTATACCAAGTGTTCTTGCTATAAATTAGTTCCCATCAGCTGAGAGAGCAGGATAGGGCTGCCAAAGAAAATGTAGTGGAGCCCATAAACTCAAGGTTGTTACTTATTTCCTGTTAGAAAGTTATTCAGCAAGGAGTACCTTTTTAAAACATTTATAGGAATTGGGCAACCAAGTCCCTTTGTGATGTTTTGCAATTTCACCCCAAAGGTTTAACTACATTCATAATAATACCATAATTATTTTCTACCTGACTACACCCAGATTTTTAATTTTTAACATTATTATATTTTGTACTATGATAACATTGCCCATGCACTAGTTATGGGACACATTACTAGTTTCATTGATGTAAATCTTGTTCTTTGCTAGATCATCAGGCGGCATAGCCTTTCTAATTTCATGTGGGGGTTTCTAGAACTGTGGACTGGGAGCTTCCATCAGTGAATCCTGCTAAGAACTGACTATCCTATGCCAACAGAGCGTGAGGTTGCTGCTGAGTTACTACAGCTGACAGACCCATCTGGCTTGTAGCCATGACAGATAAAGAGCTCATTTTGAACAAATGGACCATGTGATCCAGGTGGCAATGAGCTGGAGTGGCAATCCAGAGCCAGCTCTACACATAGACTGAATGAGCAGCTGTCTATCTACTGGTATTCAAAATAACCTTAGAACCCACTCCCCAGGCTTGCCTCTCCAACAGCTTCCTCACTTGATATTACCATATTGGCTTACCTGACAACATCACTAACTCCCGAGAGTGATACTACTGAAGGCTCTACTAAAATGAATGTTTCTTAGGGAGAATTGCCTTTAGGTTTCTAGGCTGTCCCTACACCATACAACCAGCCGCACAGAAAAATATGTTTCCAGCCTCCTTGGGTTATCGACAAGCACTCTTCTGAATTCATCTAAAGTTACTTGCTATCTCCATCTGTACTTCTTTTTGAATCTCCTGATTTCAACTTAGGTCTTCCTTCTAGGTCTTGTATTTCCATAACAACTATGAAGAGGCCTTTAACACTTAGAAACAATTATTTTATCATGTAATAAATACTTTGGCCTTAGTCTGGCCTTGAAGGGATAGGACAGTGTTCAAATATAAGTTAATGAATGTGGTTAAGGAAGGAAAGTTGTTTTACATTAGATGTTAGGAGGCTCAGAATTATGGAATAAGGAAAGTAATGGACAGTATTGGATCAGGACAGTTAGGAGTTTAAATATAAGCACAGAATGGTTGACTGTAAGAAGGATTTAACTCAGGAAGTAGATAGAGGGGCTACATGAGTTAGTTTTACTTTTATCACAATTTAACTAATCATTAGAGCTACAAGGTTATTTATTATAGAGTTCTATAAGTAGTAGATAAAATCAAAGAATGTTTGCCAGTATATTCCAAAGTGTCTTAATCAGAACATTAATTCCATGAGATGTTTTATGAAAATAGGGTTCCATGGACTAAAATCTGTGAAATTCTATATATTCAGTCCTCCTCTTAGAGACTGACTTGACACATTAGCATATTGGAGGCTTTGAGATGTCTAGATTAAAAAAAAAAATGATTTGACTTGTTTAACCTCTATTTTTCCAAGTAGAAGATTAGCTTCATGGAACATAGTTTAATAAATTTTATTTATGCAGTTTAAGGAAGGAAAAAAATAACCTTTATGAATACTCTAGTAATAAGCAAGAATGTAAACCAGGGCTTACAAAATTTTGAGGTCTCAGCTCTAACAAATCTATTCTATTTATTTATAGGTTATACAACCATGTTCTGATATATACATTATAGCATACATAAAATAGACATCCAGAAGTTGGGAAAAAATAAAACATATAAAATATGTGTATTTAATTTTTTGGCAGTTGAAAAACATTTTTCTCTTGCCAAAGGATTTTAATTAATGATACTTTTTAGTGAACAATGTGCTTAAATATTTTTTTGATTATTGAAATTCTTGGTTTAAATCCTGGTTTAGAATTTATGCTACAGTGAATCAAAGGAGTGGGTCTAAATTGAGTTTATTTCCATATTAGTTTTAAATGACTGTTATATATAAAAAAAGTTACCTCAAAGATAAAAATAAGAAACAAATGGAATATGGCATTGAATTACATTAACTAATACCTGAAGGGAAAATATGCATACATGGAACTCAGAATGTCATTAACAATGGTGGTCATGAATGCATACTTTAAGTAATCTTTTTGATTATTTACATAGTTTGGGCTTCTTGTCAGATCTGGTAATGCCCCCATATCCTTTTCTGTGGTGTTTAGAGAGCCTATCCCAACAATACAAGTGTCTTCTTTTTTAATGATCTTCTTAGCTTCATAGGTAGAATTTAGTGATTCATCAGTTGCATATAACACCTATTGCTCATTACAGCAAGTGCCCTCCTTAATGCCCGTCACCCAGTTATCACTTACCCCCCACCCACCCCCCCCTCCAGCAACCCTCAGTTTGTTTTCTAGAGTTTAGCATCTCTTATGGCTTGCCTCCCTCTCAATTATACATGGTTCCTCAGTGGGAACATTTTAAGGCTTCCCAGACATTTCAACAGGGTTAGTTTATTTAAAATTACATAATATCTCTACTTAACTAGATACAGTAAAGTGTAAAACACCACAATATGCCAAAAGCAAGTGAATAATTGAGGTCTCAGTTGTCAGTCTTTACCCTCACCTTTCCTTCAGGATACTCCAAATGCATAGATGACATGTGATTATGTGACATTCAAATTAATAAAGACCCAAGGCCCATATGTTAATCTTAAATAGTGACAAAACATCCTTCTTCTATTTTTATATTTGAACATACATTCCAGTATTCTTCCATCTTTCATTTGTCTTCCTCACCACCTGGGCTACATGCAACACATTTTGGAGACCACTTGCCCATATTTCTAGGAATTTCAATTCTAATCTATGACAGGCCTGTCATACTTCTCAGAGTAGTGTTTTTTTTTTTAGTACCTGAGCAAATGAAGCCACAAATGAAATTTCCCTTAGCCACCAGGACTGCTTCGGGTGTGTTTTAAAATCGCCTAGACAACTAGTACTCCCAGTTCAACAGAGTTTAGCAGAAAAAGGTTTCTGGGGGAAGTAATTTGGACCTGGATGTGCAACCAGACAAAATACCAAAAGTTTTTAGAAAGGAAAGGAATGATATTTCAGCTAAGAAGAGGAGCTATCAGAGCCATTTTCTTTTATATGACAATAACTTTATGGGATATTATTATTTTAAGTGTGTATGTGTGTATACACATAATACAGTGCTTTACTAGAGTGGGGCACATGCAAAACTTAGAAATTATATGTGCAAGAGACTTGCCCAGATTTTTAGTTTTGTGATAGTTCTGTTAAATCAAGTCACATTAAAATTTATAGTTCCTTTCACTTCTAGTCTTATTCTTAAAAGTACCTCCAGAATATGGATATCTTCACATTTCATGTGTTTCTCTATACCCTACAGTGGCGCAAGAGTGGCTTATGCCCATGCATTTCTGTGTTTTTTTTTTTCTTTCAGCACATTGACATTCTATATAATGACATTCTTCCTCTTCACTTGGAAATTATCTTTCCTCTCCACTTGACCCTGCTCATCTCAAACACCAGTGGTAATAACACAGTGGGGAGAGTCATGATTCTATTACCTTCATGTGTGGTCCACGGTGGATGTGCAGTTAGAAGATCTTGATTTTTTCTCTAAACTCTTAAAATTCTTTGTGGACATGACAGACACATCCCATATCAACCCTCAGTAATACATACCCTTGTATAGTCCCCTTGTCTTGGGTGTGTGTGGGAGGGGGAACCGTGACTCTCTTCTAATCAAGTCAATAAGGCAAAGGTGATGGGATGTCACTCCCATTATTACGTTTCATTATAGAGGAGTCTATTTTAGCTGATTGGAAAGACACTTTTCTCCATTGCTGGATTGATGAAGTAAAAAGCCATGCTGTGAGAAGGCCATATGGCAAGGAACTCTGTGTGGCCTCCAGGAGCTGAGGACAACTTCTGCCTAACAGGCAGCAAGAAAACAGAGACATGAGTCCTACAACATCAGGAGATGAATTTTGCAAACAATCTTGAAATAGCTTTCCCCAGTCAGGCCTTCAAATGAGAACCAAGCCCTGGCTGACATCTTGATGGCAGTCTTGCAGAGAACCCACTTACCCTATTCTGATGTACAGAAACTGTGAGACAGTAAATGTGCCAAATTTCAAGCTTACGTTGTAGTAATTTGTTACATAAAAATAAAAACTAATAGAGTGAAAAGTTATTTTTATTTTTTAAGTGTCTATAAACTTCAGTTTTTCACAAGTAAGCTTACAGGCATGAAATGTCATTATTTCTTAAATTTTATAAAAAGAACCCTTGCCTCCATTTGAAAAATTGTACCCTCTTCTGGAGATTATGCCCCTTCCCCCACCTCTGTAAAGAGATAATCCCTTCTCTTCTCTGGAATCACCAGTACAAAGAATATACAGTTTAACTTTGGTTTCACTCCACCAAATTTGTAGTTCTAGGCTGTTTTACTTTTTAAGCTTGAATGATAAAAGCAATAATAGCTAAAAACTTATGATGTTAATGAGTTTTGTTTTTTCTTTCCAAACAACAGGTGAATCTACCCACCCTGATATGGACACCTGTTTATTCAGAATCACTCGATTAGTAGAGCCCTAATATTACTTCCAACACTAATACTCTGATTTTGAGGTTTAAATTTATTCTACCCTGTGGGGCGCCTGGGTGGTTCAGTCAGTTAAGTGTCCCACTCTTAATTTCCACTCAGGTCATGATCTCGGGTCATGGGATTGAGCCTTACCTTGGGCTCCTTGCTCAGTGTGGTGTCTGCTTGTCCCTCTTCCTCTGCTCCTCCCCCCGCCCCCCACTCATATTCTCTTTCGCTTTCTAAAATAAATAAATAAAATCTTTAAAAAGATAAATTAAATAATAAATAAATAAATAAATAAATAAATAAATAAATAAATAAATAAATAAATAAATAAATTTATTCTAACCTGTGTGATACCAAAACAACAGGCTCTAGGGTCCTCAGCTCCCCAGTCACACTCCTGGTTTTCATACCATGTGCTCTCCAGAAAGGATCAGACATTTTATGTGTATGAGTAAGTGATTTTTATCATGATCATCTGTGTACCACATTTGTCAGAGGCTGTTTAAATTTAAGCCTAAACTCTAGTTGTGAAATACAGGAATTCTCTCCTTTATTGAGGACTGGGGAAGACCAGATTTGTGGCTTCTCTGAAATCATAGCTTGAAGGCAGTGTTCAATTCCTTCTACATATACAACTGGTTTTTAGGATTTTCTTACTAGAGTCAGACTATTTTCCTGGGACTTGAAGAATCTTCTGGCCTCTACTTACCTTGGGAATCTGCATCCATCATCCGATCATTTAAACATGCAGTGACAACTCTGAGTTTTTCTATATAACTCCCTGGTGGTGACTGAACAATGTCTTTCGCACCTTGGCGGTTTAAGAGTTGGAGTTTGCCTCCTTTAATTGTATATGTTACTTAAAGTGTACCATTTATGCAGAAGTTGGTCCACAGTGTTTCAGGATTGGAGAAGAACTAGAAAATTAAGTCTATCAATAAACCATATACTAGTGAATTTCCTGCAGTTTTCAAAATCCATACTTAAAAAATAGGGTGGTAAGTGTGGAGGTAGTTTATGTCATGCCATCTTGGATTTGATTCCTGGTGCAACCATTGCCAGTTAAGTAGTCTAGAGCAAGCAGTTTCATATCTCTGAACCTTAGTTTACTCATGGTAAAATTAGAGATTTATAACTGTAACAAAATGGAGAAATTTTATTTTCTTAGTAGCTGATGAGAAGAGGTATTCATTAAATTATGTGGAGTAGAAGAATGTCCAACAATGGGGCCTACATTTCCAGTGGAAAAAAAGAACATTACATTGTATAATCAGGAGATTGAGAGAGAGGAGGGGCAGAAATGACTAATCTAATGGATCAGGCAGATCCGGAGTAGAAAGAAGGCTGCATGTGAAGGAGTCACACCCTATTCTGTCTCCTCGAGGACAACTTGGCTAAAATCTGTATTGCTCAGTAATTCTTTCAGTATAAGTGGGTTTTCTGCCCTCCCCCCACCCCAGAAAATTCAGAGCAATGCTAGGTTCTGCAACAAAATTTACAAGAAAGGAAAACAGAGATATGCAGGAAAAACTAACCTCTGATTTACGTAGTTTCTATATCTTTTTTTAAAAAGGATTTTATTTATTTATTTATTTGACAGCAACACAGCGAGAGCAGGAACACAAGCAGGTGGAGTGGGAGAGGGAGAAGCAGACTTCCCACCAAGCAGGGAGCCCGATGAGGGCTTGATCCCAGGACCCTGAGATCATGACCTGAGCCGAAGGCAGATGCTTAATGACTGAGCCACCCAGGCGCCCCTATAGTATCTATATCTCAAGGTTGTTGTGAGAATTAATCCAGATAGGGTAAGTAAAGTACCTAGTACAGCACCGGACAGGTATCTGCAATAAATAGTGGCTATCAGGCCTGCTACTTCATCACTTTTTACTGTGGGAAGATCACAACCCCTGCGCAATGATAATTAAAATTTTCTTTTACAGATACAGTAATGCAGAAGTGTTATTGATATATAATAACAAAAATTAAAAATTGTAAGCAGAAATAATATATTCAGCATCACATATTTAAGTGAAAAATGTAGTGGCCCTTTGAGACTGAAATGAAAAATTAAAGGATAGGAAGGTTTAATAAAGAAAGATCAGGCAATCCCCAAGAGTATGTAGGAAGGGGCAAAATCTCATTAACAATCGAGGAGGACATTGTGGATTGTCATTGAATAAAATCGTAATAATTTGCATCGTAATACATAAAGTTGAGTTATTGGTTTCCAAGTTTTCCCTAGCTACTGAATGATTTACTATCTATCACATCAACACTTTCTAAAGAAAATTTCCCAATGATAAAATGTCACAGTTGGTTTAAAAATGTCCCCATCTGGCATCATAGTTGGATCCCATTTTAGTGCCAAGCCATGGACATGATAAAGAAGAGATTGCTAAATTGCCTGAAAATGATAAAAACCGGTAGTTAAAGGGAATAGCCACCAGGAAGGCAAAATTTTAAAACTCTCATATAGTGCTTGTAAGAGTAAAATGTGTTCAAGTGCTTTGGAAAGATTTCTTGGGAGCATCTGTTCAAGTTAACTGTACGTGGATCCTATGACCTAGCAATTCTACTCTTAGTTTTATGCCCAACAGAAACGCATACACGTGCTCCAAGAGACAGATGTATGTAAGAATATTTTAAGTCTATTAATAAAAAACTGGAAACTCAATGTCTATTAACAGATAAAATTGTAATATATTTATATAACAAGATACTATATAGTGATGGAAATATATGAACTATAGCTATGTGCAAGAGTCTGAGTGATTTTTACAAGCACAGTATGCGGTTAAAAAATAGGTATTGTAATTCCATTTGTATGAACTTCCAAAACCTCAAATGTGATCTATGGTTTGAAATCAGGATAGTTGTTGAGAGGAAGGAGGGGCATTGTGTAGTAATTAGGAAAATATATTTGTAATTTATGACCTAAGTGGAGGTTCTATAGGTGGGCTTACCTTTTGACTCATTGAGCTATATATTTATGATTTGTGTTCTTTTCTGTATGTGCACTATAGTTCCATAAAAATGTTTTTGAAAGACAGAATGGGAGAAAAATTTAACAAAGAGTAGCAATTATAAAACATATTTATCTCAGACTATGTGTCAGGCACTTTCCAAGTGCTTTAAATATTATATAAATACATAATATTTAATCCCCCAGATAACCCACTAAGATAATACTCACCTCCATTTTACAAAGAAGAGACCATAGATGCAAAGAAATTTAGTATTTTCCCCCATTTCTCACAGCTAGTAAAGTAGAGGTGGAATTTAACCTGAGATTTTTGGCACCTAGGTCCATGTTCCTCACCCTACACTGGAAGTCTAGTAGTTGCCAAGTACATACTATGACCCAGAAACTCTGCGAAGTACTTCCACATAGATCACAGCTGCCTGGACAACAGGTATTTATACTGCTTTATATTTAGCAGAGTTACATCTTATGTCAGGGTCAGGCTCTAAGTCAAAGCATAAGACGAATATCGCGTAAACTCGAAATTGTTCTCAAAAATTACTTGGAAAGTGCCTGCATAAACTTTGAGTAAGTCCAACACTGTCAGTTCTGCCTTCATTGGGAATGGAGGACTGTTTGTTCAG
The DNA here is from genome assembly GCF_002201575.2 of Neomonachus schauinslandi. Classification (NCBI taxonomy): domain Eukaryota; kingdom Metazoa; phylum Chordata; class Mammalia; order Carnivora; family Phocidae; genus Neomonachus; species Neomonachus schauinslandi. The sequence goes on from NC_058414.1 coordinate 67,675,233, forward strand.
TTGAACATGAAAGGATTGGGCTTGTATTTAGGGTCTTTCTTGTACAAGAAGTGGTTATTTCATGAAGAATTACATTTAAATCAGCATGGAGAACTATCTCATTATGAAAAGCATGTAAGCACGGATATTAGTTAAAGGAACAAGAGGGGCGCCTGGGTGGCTCAGTTGGTTAAGCGACTGCCTTCAGCTCAGGTCATGATCCTGGAGTCCCTGGATTGAGTCCCGCATCGGGCTCCCTGCTTGGCGGGGAGTCTGCTTCTCCCTCTTCCACTCCCTGTTTGTGTTCCCTCTCTCGCTGTGTCTTTCTCTGTCAAATAAATAAATAAAATCTTTAAAAAAAAAAAAAAAAGGAACAAGAGATTCAGTCCTCTGTCATATGTTCAATATGAGATATATGTGGAATCACTGACATGATCTACAGTTTTATATCCTTTTTTTCCTCTTCTGAGGTCATATGGATGAATTAGCATAACTTAAATGTGTGAGAAGTCCCTCTCACTGTTTCAAAGAGGAGAGTTCTAACACATGGAACCTGGGCTTTCAAAACCATTGGGAGAACTCTTGAACAAAGATTAGGGAAGCCCCTGCCAGAGGGATAACAACTGGAGTGCCCCATGAAAGCTGCTGTGAATCTGAGGCATTTGGGGAGGTAGGGTGCACGGATGATCATCTTATTCACCTGATGTATCAAAGTGGGGGTGATTCTCAGGAACCAGTCCCCCTAAAAACAGCCGCAAATCTCAGTCTTATTTGCATGGGGTGCTGTTTTGGGCTGAATTGTGTCCCTCTATCTCCCAGTTTATGTGTTCAAGTCCTGACTGCCACTACCTCGGAATATGATTGTATGTAGAGATACGGCCTTTAAAGAGGTAATTAAGTTAAAATGGGGTCACTATGTGGGCTGTAATCCAATATGATTGGTGTCCTCTAAGAAGAGGTTAAGATACCAGACACATATATTCACAGACAGACAACCATGTGAACACATAGTGAGAAGATAGCCATCTGTAAGTCAAGGGTAGCGGCCTCAGAAGAAATTAATCCTGCTGACACCTTGAGCTCATCTTCTAGCCCCCTGAACTGAAAGGAAAAAAAAATGTGTTGTTTAAGCCATTCACTCTGCAGTATTTTGTGATGGCAGCCCAAGCAAACTAGTAAGGCACCACAGTGGGCAATTCTGCAGCTGCTGCCAGCGAACATTGGTTTCTCCATTTCTTCTGCCTTCCATCGCAAGTGCCTCTCATTGGAATATTATTATCCAGAATTATATGGGGAAGGGGATTCTGAGAAAAGGGGGTCCCAGAACCAGTGATGCTAAGCTGATATCAAAGAGCTCACTACAGTTGATCCCCTAAAAATCTAGACCTCTAGAATACCTAATAGTTGAATGTCTAGTAGTCTAAAAATCTAGAACTCTAGACAAAAATCAACATATCTGGATGTTTTCTTTCTTTTTCCAGAATAGAAATGCATACATACTAATCCTGCTATTTCTAAAGGTAAATCGAGAGCATTATAGAAAAGAAAGGAGGGGATGTAGGAGTGGTTGTGATATTGACTGCAGCCAGAGAGGAAGAGGCATTTTTAAGACAACATTCACTGAAGGGTCTTAAAGAACCTACAAACTCTGGAGAGCAGTGTACTGGCTGTAATTGTGATCAAGAACCATTTGGATAAAGTATTTGAGTTCAACAATACAGTGTAAACAGTCTTGAAAGTAGAACAAATGATTTAGAAAAGACCATAAATATGCATGTGTATGTTCAGACACTATGTGCAGTTCACTAAACTGTTAATTGAAAGCAGATATATGTGATGTATATGCACAGACCCCTGTGGTAGGGTTCTCCAGAAAGATAGAACCAACAGCATGTGTGTGCATATATAGTAAGAGGTTTATTATAAGGCATTGGCTCACATGATTATGGACACTGGCAAGTCCAAGATCTGCAGTGGCAGGCTGGAGACATAGGAAAGCCGATGGTTCACATGAAATCTGAAGGCAGTCTGCTGAAAAAAATCCTTGCTTGTGGAAAACAGTCTTTTTGTTCTAATCAGTTCTTCAGCTGATTGAATGAGGCCTGCCCACATTATGAATGCAATCTGCTTTACTGGGAGTTTACAGATTTAAATATTAATGTCATCCAAAAACACCCTCCAAGTTGACCCTTAAATTTAACCATCACAACCTCCCACATTTAACTACAAATAGTCTAATATACGTTTGGGGCATTAATTCCTAATTCCTACTCACAAAAGAACTGGTCTTTACTTGGACAGTTTTGACTAAAAAGATGTGATTGTTTTGTCCCTAGTTTTTCCATCCTAGTTTTGGATGTTTCATCTTTCTACTTTGTGAGCACTGAAACCTCATGCCCTTATATGCTATACTATAGTAATTGCAAAGAATTGGTCCAGAGTTATGAGGTTGACACATTCTTTATAATCTTCATCAACTATTTATTTTTAACCTTCTTGGCCAATCTCTACTCCTATAATTATGTCCCAGCCCTGTGACAGGCTAGAGAGTAAGGAAATACTGGATCACTCTGTAAAAATGCCTCTTGCAGTTTTCTGTCACCGGGGCATGCCTTTACTTCCTGCTTCTGTGTTGTGGTCATGAGAAGGATTAACTATTTTAGTCTGTCTTGCTTCTGGATGGAAACAGAATAGCTTCTTTAAGATACCTTGTGACTACACAATCAGCCTCCTCTCTTTGCTTGATCAAAGAATATTAAGGAATTGATTTCATCCCAAAATGGATGAGTATGTATGACTTGTTATGAAGCTACTTTGTTTTCATTTTTGTGATTGTTCTGCCCATGAATGGAGGAAAGCTCTTTAGGATGCTGTTTCATGGGAGATACCACATATGAAAGATAATTTAACAGTGTTGTGGGGTACGATGATAAAGGCACGTGTATGTAGGGGTTCTCTAGTGGCACTGTGGAAGGTACCTTCTCCACATGGGCACTGGTGGGTAGAGAAAAGTGAGAGGTAAAACTTACTGAAGTAGGTGAATCCCAAGTTGACTCAGTTTCCGGATTTCCGCAACTTCTTGCAGGTACTTGCAGCCAATACCTCTTTTGGGGATGTTATAGGAGAGTATCATTTATGTAAAAACAACTACCACCACCACCACCACAACAACAAAAACAAAAGACCAAACAACCTTGCTTCCATCTTCCCCCTAAAATCTAGGCTGATATGAGCATGCAAAAATTAGAATAAAGACAATGGTCATTGTCACTGGTAACATCTGGGAACATGATTGGAGGTAGGCTTTTACTTTCTAAATCATTAGCCCTTTTCTCTTCAGTAAGCATATGACTTCTATAACATAAAAAAACTAATCTACTTCTCGATTTTAAAAAGAAGTATTCTATAACCACATATTGGATTAAAGAGAGAGCTACTCCCCCCTCAATAAAAATGCCATAAGTTGCTTGAGATCTCTTATTTCATTTGTGTTTACACATCTCTATGGGAGAGTGAGGGTTTGCCAACAGATACACCTCATCAATTTATCCACGGATAGTTGGTCTGATTGTTCTAAATAATTTCAGAAACCAGTGAAATTTGTGGTCCTTTAAAACTACAGCACTTGCTATGAAACTGCTGGTGACATTGTTGAACCAAATGTTACTATTTTTAACTGACCAGCTGCAAACCCCTCCCTCTTCCTTTTCCACGTCAGGGTGGTGTTCTGTGTCTTGAAAGAACACTTGATCAGCTTTGGAATTTCATTTGTTTCTTTATGCTACTAATACTAGCTTCACTAAAAACTATTATATAGCAGAATGATTTAATGCAAAGAAATGTGTCATTTTCAATAGTATTCTGTAACATCTTGTTTACATTTCTCCTTCTCTTCAATAATACTGATCGTTTTTGCTTGGGTTCATTAGATTAGCGCCAAGAAAGAAAATAGATTTGTCAGACATATGGGTAATAATTGATGACAATCAACATGCAGTTGAATGTTTGGAGATCTAGAGATAGCAAAATACTTCTAGGCACTGTTGCTGTTGACACAACTTCTTTATTTGACTTAAAAGCACAGATACCAGCTCCTTTTCCTCCTCCCATCTCCCATTTCATTTCATACATCCAGAATCCACTCTTCTCACATTTGTGGAGTTCAAAGCCTTTCTAAAAGCAAATCCCTCCAGGCACAGTGACTTCCTTAAGTCTAGTTTGGAAGTCTGGTTCTCCAGAACTTCTGGATAGGATTTCCTACCCCAAATACATGTTATTATTATAATGAAGTAATGGGACAATCTCTGTTATATTTCTCAGGGAATAAACCAGAAACACCAAAATGTTGGTGGACAATAAGAGTGAAAGTCGTAAGTTTCCATTTGTGGTATGTTTATTAGTGTTTCCTCAAAAAGATATGTCCAAGTCCTAACCCTCAATACCTGTGAATATGACCTTACTTGGAAATAGGGCCATTACACTGAGAACTGCAAAATGAAATCATCCTGGATTTGGAGCAGGCTTTAAATCTAGTGACTGATATCCTTTTAAGGGGATAGGACACAGACACACAGGAGAGAAGTTCATGCAAAGATGGGGGGGCGTCATGCAGCCCCAAGCCAAAAAAAAAATTCAAGACACCAGAAGCTGAAAGAAGTAAAGGAAATTTTACCTCTAGAGTAACTGATGGGACTGTGGTCTTGTCAACACCTTGATTTTCAAATTCTGGCCTCCAGAATTGTGAGAGATTCTGTTTATGCTGTTTTTAGCCACTAAAATTGTGGTAATTTGTTACAACAGCCCGGGAAACTAAGAGAGGTTTTGGTGCCAGGAAGTAGGGTGCTAATAAATAAATAAAAATGTAGAAGTTGCTTTTGAATTGGGTAACGGGGAGGTTGGAAGAGTTTTGACATGCGTGATAGAAAAAGCTCAGATGGCACTGAAAAGATGGTTAGTAGAAATATGGAATTAAAGGTGATTTTGGTGAGGACTCAAAGGAAGAGTATAGTAGGGAAAGCGTCCATTGTTTTAAAGAATATATATATTATCATGAGCAGAATGCTAACAGAAATGTGAATGTTAAAGGTACTTCTGGTACTGTCTCAAGGAATTGAGGAACACATCATTGGAAACTGGAGGAAAGGTGAGTCTTGTTATAAGGTGGCAGAGAACTTGGCTAAGTTGTATTCTGCTCTGTGGAGAGCAGAACTTTAAGTGATGAACTTGGATATTTAGCTGAGGAGATTTCCAAACAAAATGTTGAAGATGTGGCCTGATTTCTCCTTGCAATTTATAGTAAAATGCAAAAGGAAAGAGAATTGAAGTAGGAACTGCTGAGCAAAAAGGAAGCAACACTTGGTGATTTGGGAGGTTCTCAGTGTAGCCAGATTGCAAAGGATGCTAAAATTATAAAATTGATTATTAAGAACACATGTTCTAGAGAGAAGCCCAGGGGTGTGGCTAGAAAAACTTTTGCTGAAGAGATGAAGTATGGAACACATGGGTCCAGCTAACCATTTTAGCAGACACCAGGAATAGAGATGGGGTTATCCAGGAAAGAGCTGTGGAGGACCCTCTTGTCTACTGGTGTGGATGCCCATGACAGACATGGTGGACCTACACGGTTTTTGAGAATGTTTCATCTCTAGAACACTGCAAGGTTGAACTGAAAGGGACAGAAGTATAGAGAATGCTATGTAAAGATGGAGACAGACATTGGGTTTAAACCTACCACACACTAAGCAACCCCAGGAACCACCTGAAGCTAGAAGCAAGGACAGATTCTCCCCTAGAGCCGTCAGTGGGAGGGTAGCCCTGCTGACACCTTAATTTTAGGCTTCTGGCCTTCAGACGTGGGAGAAAATAAATTCGTTATTTTAGGCTACCAAGTTTGTGGCAATTTGTTATGGTATCTCTAGGAAACTAATATATCATCTCTTTCTTTATTTCTGGTTCTGCCAGTGCAAATGAAAGGACCTCTCCTAAGCTCAGACTCTTAGTAGCTTGAACACAGTCTCAGGTATACTTATTCTGGCCTTGGATATTCCAAGAGAATAAATCCCCCTCTTGTCTCCTGTTAACTGTTTCTGTGAACAACTTGCAAAACATTATAAACTATAACAAAGCCTCATAGGCATCTAAATCTTATCATCTTGGCAACAATTAATTAGACATCATTTTAATGTTTTGAAAGACTTCTAAAAATTTATAGTCCTAGCGGGGCTAGGGGATGGGTGAAATAGGTGAAGGTGATTAAGGAGGGCACTTGTCCTGATGAGCCCTGGGTGATGTATGGAAGTGTTGAATCACTATATGGTACACCTGAAACCATTATTACACTGAGTGTTAACTAACTGGAATTTAAATAAAAACTGGACTTTAAAACTGAAAAAAATTACAGTCATGATGATAAATAAAAAATCACAGGTTCTTGTACATACCCTATCGGACTCTAATTGTCAGACTTCTTTGCTGGTGACAATGAAACAATAAATGACTCCTTCTATTCCAATTTCAAAACATCTTAAACTTTGGTAGAGTAGGGAGAAAAGAGCAGGACAAAGGGCTGAGAATATCAGAGAAGTTTAGTGAATCTTTGGAGTACATTGTATGGATGTTGTTAGATTTGGTCTCTTTTTAAAGTAGTGTAAACTCATGCATGAATAGTCATTCCTTTAATTATTAGAGTGAGTGAATGGAAATAAAAAGTACTTAATAATAGTTCACCTTCTGGTCCATCATGTGTCTTAAGCCCATAATAATTATAGCAGTAATAATGATTTACATTAATATTTATTTATTTTATAATTTTTTATCATGTTATGTTAGTCGCCATACAGTACATCATTAGTTTTTGATCTTCACAATTTACAAAAGATTTATTAATAAATTATGTATCTAGGTATCTATAAAATCTGATTTTTACAAAAACTCTGCGTGCCATGTAAGGGAAGATGTTATTTTCCCAACTTACATATAAGGAAGTTGAGACACAGCCTTTCTCAGTTCACAAAGCACGTATCAGATCATTGACCAGAACTCGGGCCTCCTGATTTCAGCCAGTGATCCTTTGAACATTGACTGTGTAAACATGGACCAAGTTATATGAATCTAATCAAGTTATAGATATATAGATTTTATTCTATTCCTATATTACAATTTGAAATTTTACACATATGAAAAACAATGTGTAAACCTCTTTGTTTAATGGCTTGCTTCTCTGAACATATGCTTTGATATTTTCGGCTTGATAATGAAGTGAAGCAAAAGGTGGAAATGAGCTGTATTTCAGTTTATTTGTTTCATTGTGAAAAATGGCATGCTACTATTAATAACAGTAGTTTAAGGAGAAAATGTTCACATTGTGTTGGACATAGGATGGTGATTTTTTTATGATATAAGAAGATGGAATAGATTTTTTTTATGTTATCTAGGACCTATGGGTGGAATGAGGTTGACCCAAAAGGGCAATTCATTATCGCAGGAAGGCCAAGGAAACTTCTAGGAAATACTTTTAAAATATTTATATACTGAGTTCCCCTAAATCCTTAAGAAAGAAAAATGATTCATGATTCAATGCAATGAAAGACCAGTGTGTTTTATGCTAGTAATTTGGCAGGTTTACAAAGGTAACCATTAAGGCTTTTTTTCTTTAAACAGAATGAATATGGACACATTTTGAAAGAATAGTCAAAGACATCCTTTAAAATTAATTATTAAGTTTTAAAAAAGAACCATTAAGGAACTAATGGTTTAGCTGAATTGATACCTGGAAAATAATCTCTCTCTAATAGAAATTTGCTTCAAACGTAGAATGCTTCCCAGAAAATTGCTAAAAATATAATAAATTAAGCATACCAGAGTCATAACTATTTTCTCCTTGCTGCTGTTGATGATGGCACAATAACATATTTCCAGAATAACAGTTATTCAGGATGTTTGCAACATTGGTGAGTTGAAAATACTTGTCTTTGGGACATTTATACTCATGAGCCTGAAGGAAGTGGTTAGTCATGCAACGTGATATGTTTCTATATACATATGTAAATGCACATAAAAACAAAATGAAAACACGCACAGCATTTGAATGTTTAAATTGGAAATATAAACCTAAGAGTCAAGAAATTCAAATGTTAATGTTTTTGTACCAACCTTGACATACATGATGATGCATAAGGAGCTTTTCTGAGATGACTATCATAAACACAGACACCTCGAGTGGGAGGTGGGAGCACATGCTGATGTTCTCAGAAGGGGCATAGACTGTGGACATTGTTGGGTCTGGAAGTATAGGAGGTATTCTAGGAATGACTGGGGATCTCAAGAATGTGGAATGATCATCTCCCTTTTCCTGAATCCTCATGTGGTCTCTCCTTCCTGTCTATGATGAATGACTGTTTAACATTTTCTGATTGAATTTATTTGCTCTGTAAAGTAAGTCAAAATTTGAGTCCATCAGTTTATTTGATTAAGGTCTCAATAGCAGAAAAAAGAGAAACAGGCTATTTGGGTTCATGTGTTGTTTTTAAAAGACAACATTTGGCCATCCAAACTGCTTTGATAGTCAATGCATGGTTTTACTTTGCAGATGGATTCTCCCAAATCAAAGTCATTAGTAACCACTCCTTTATTGTAGTTCTCATCTGAATATGCCAGTCGAAAAGATAAAAGCCTTGTTTAAATTATCTAAACCAGAGGATTCCAAAAAAGATTTAGAAATTCCTATTTCTAACTTGTCTGCTTTCCCCACCCCTAGCAACTGAGGCATGCAGCTATGTTGTCATTGACCTGCCACTGTTTATTTTTCTTACCTCTGACAACTACTGGTTCCCTAGTCTATTAATCTTTTTGGGGGGACTAGAATGCTGCTTAGAGCCTATTCTCTTCTTTCTGTTTATGTTTATAGATCCAAAAACTTCTCTTGAGGGCATAGCCTTCCCTTTTCCCTTTGTTCAAGTTTAATGAGCTCACTCTACACCTAACTCCCATGGCAGCTTTGCACAGTGGCTGAGGTGGGAAATTGATGGAAATATGTTTGATAGAAAAAATAATAGCTGGTAGAAGATATTGGGTTGGCTGTCACAGGTGTAAAAGCTCTTGATGGGGAGGGAATACCAAAAGATACTACTAAGCAGCCCATGAGCTCCTGGGAAGATTGACCCTCATCATGAGGGAGCTGAAACAGGGCACATTCAAAAGATCTTTGTGTGCTCCTGGTGTTCCTCTTTGACCTCAGCTTGTTTTGATGCAACTGAAGAAATAACATGCTTGCCTATGTGTGCTCCTGTCAAGATGCTGTCCTCCCCACACAATGCCCCAGGCACTATCACCCCCTAGGAAAACACCAGTATGAACTCCTTTGTGCCCTCTATCTGAATTTCTTCAGTCACACAGGAGCCCAAGACCACATGGATGCTCATTCTCAAACAGCTTGGAGTATTCTCTAATTAGGATGCATCTCCCACCTTCCTCAACCCCAAACCATTCCTCTTCAGCCTCTGGAATACACGGTCATCAGAAAAACCTCCCTTCATACTTCAGCTCTTCTCAGAGTATTCCCATCTTTAACTAAAATCTGGCTTTCCCTTGAAGACACTTAAAAAGTCTTCTCAAGTAGCAGTGGCACCTTATACTACTGTATCTGGACTTAGGATAATTGTCTTTTCATGATTCTTATTGCTGTCAGACATGTATTCCTTCTTCTCTTCTTCTTTAAAAACCCTGATTCTTTTTGAAGTTGATACTGGAAGATTACCCACTATCCCAACTTACTGAAGTTTATCTAACCAACTCCCAGACTATTTTTCTTCATTTCTTGAAGATTTTATCACACAATTCATTCCATCACTACTTCTGTCACATTTTTTTTATTTTAATATCCTTGCAGACAATCCTGCTAATATCCTGACTTTTTAGTTCCTTGTTCTCTTTTTTGGCTAGAGTCTTCTGTGTACTTTACCCACTCTTGTGGGGTTATCCTAGACTTTGCCATTAGGTAATAGCTCTCCCTCCACAGTCTCAGTGTCAAGCACCCCACTCTCCAATCCCATCTTCAGATTTTTCTAACACATTCCTTCTATTTCTTTCCCAAACACTTCATTGGCCCATCTGAATTTTCAGCCCACTGGCCATACCACTTGTTCACCCCATACATTTCTCATCTCCCTCAAATTCTCATATTCCTTCCTCTAAACTTAGATTCTATATATATAGTTCAATTTTATGCTTACCTCTAGCTTATGCCTTCATTTACTTGGCCCCTTTCATTGCATCTTCTTAGATGCCTGCAAAATCCAGCTCTGGTCATAACTCAGCTCTCAGTCTGCTCAGCATCTACACAGGAGAAAACTACACACCAGTACTCCCTGATCTTATCTTAAATAAGTGAGCATTATCCACAAGTCTGATCCTAGTTCTGTCCAACAACGCTATTACTTTCCTTTGTAAATTTTCTCTTACTATACTGGATAATTCTTTCATACCTCCTTCTTCATTATCAACCATCCATCTCTGCCACCATCTTCTCCCTAAGATAACAAACTTGCTTTCTATCTCCCTGAGAACATAGAAAAAATGAGAAGAGAACAGACACAGTGCCATGACCAGATCGACCCATCTACATGTTTAGTGACAATGGAGGAACTCTCAGTGTCCCTTATCTAAGTCTAGGTCCATGAAAGAGGCACTGGGTTCCAAGCTTTCTCCCCACCTTAGGGTATGGCTTCTATAGGAGGCCATTCTCTCCTGCAGCACCCATTTTTCCCTCTTATCTTGATCATTCCCATCAGGTGATAAAGAGGCTATAATATCATCTCAAAATAATCTGGCTTCTTTATTTCTCTCAACATCAGCACTTACCAAAGAGCTACCCTTGGCTCCTCCCTGTACCTTTGCTGCGCCCAATTAGTTATGCCTCTTTCATCTCTTGTTTCCTGCTGCGACTTAGTTCAGTCCCTTCCTGCCATCTCCCTGAACAATTTGAGTAGACTACTATTACCTTTCCCTTCTTTGGTTCTCCAGCCCAAACAAGAGCATTGGGTTATAGCAACACATGATGAATATATGCAGATTTCAAGAATTGAATCTTATAAATTTTTTTGATATTCAGTATCTGAAAGAACACTTTCTATTACATTTTTCAAAAACTTCATAAGGCTTCTTACTGCTTATTGAAGAAAATTAGGATTTCTTACTCTGGTAATGAAAATGCACAGTAACACTTTCTAATTTATAAATCTTGATGGCCTTGCTGAATTGTTGACCATTTCCTCAGTGTGTACTGTGGACTTTTCCATTCCCTTTCTGTATATCTGTGGAAATTCTATCCATCCTTTTTTTTTTTTAAAGATTTTATTTATTTATTTGAAAGAGTGAGAGAGCATATGAGAGGGACAAGGGTCAGAGGGAGAAGCAGACTCCCCGCTGAGCAGGAATCCCGATGCGGGACTCGATCCCGGGACTCCAGGATCATGACCTGAGCCGAAGGCAGTCGCTTAACCAACTGAGCCACCCAGGCGCCTAAAAGAAAAAAGTAGGGCGCCTGGGTGGCTCAGTTGGTTAAGCGACTGCCTTCGGCTCAGGTCATGATCCTGGAGTCCCGGGATCGAGTCCCGCATCGGGCTCCCTGCTCGGCAGGGAGTCTGCTTCTCCCTCTGACCTTCCCCCCTCTCATGCTCTCTATCTCATTGTCTCTCAAATGAATAAATAAAATCTTTAAAAATAAATAAATAAAAAAGAAAAGAAAAAAGTAATTATAAATAGTAATGTAATAAATATCCATATTCTCCCCCACTCAGAGTGAAAAACAGTTAATAATTTAGCATCTTTTACTACAGACATTTTAGTTGTCAAAAGAAAAAAAATATCATTGTAAAGAGGGTAAAAGTTCGTTAATCACTACCTCTAGTCTCATTTCTCATTCTTCCATATTATCCCCTACCATAGGTCACACCATTATCTTTATTGACCTATATTCTCCCATCTACTCTTTCTTTTTTTATCTATGAAAAATATATGGTTGAACATAATAAAAAAAATTCTTATCTAAAAAAATATATATGGTTGAATGATTTCTCAATTTTCTTTTCTCTGGAGAAGAATCAAGGGGTGGGAACTACTAGGGCATATTTCTGCATGAACTTGTCATATAGACATAGAATTCTCTACTCATCCTTCAAAGCCCAGATCTAGTACCACCTCTCCATGGTCCATCTTGGTATGCAGAACTCCTGTGACAATGTTTTTGGAAATCTTTTTTATGCCATGTACCATGAAAGTGTGTGTGTGTGTGTGTGTAAAATTTAAGTGTAAATGTACTTCTTAAGATTGGCACTATCTTTTGTCATTTTTGACACTATTTTTAGGCATCTACACCAGCATATTGCCTAGCAGAATGCACACATATACACACAACCCCCTTTACACGCACTCACATAGATGTATATGTATTTCTCTCTGTTCACTTCTCCTACTCCACATATATAAGAATAAAGGAATGAACAATAGAGTGGTTGATTAAGGAACATGTAATGCTTCAAATTCAGTAGGTGCTCATTATCTAAGTGATGTGCTATACTGCTAATTCTTCATTCCTTTATTACACATAGCACTAGTAAAAAGTAATAAAGGGCTCTTAGCTACTTGAAGTGTTCCCATAACCTATAGAGCATCATTTGTCTTGGTGGCAGCTAGGAAAGGAGCAAAGAACAATTTGTCTTTTTTCGACTCATATTTCCACTTAAGTAGAGAGATAAAAAGCAAGAGACAGCTTGTACTAAATAGGAGGAGAAAATATAAGAGAATATTGCTCTTGGCAGTGTTCAAAATACCAAGGTCAAACATGTACATTCTGTAACTCTTTGCTTCTCAATAGAATAGTGCATTGGGTGAGAGGATTTCATGGAGGAATCTTTTTGGATTCTACAAGTAGGGCCTAGCAACAGAGAGTCAAGAGGTTGCATGTCAATTTCTTAAATGGTCACTGGGAAACCATAAGATCCTGTTTATTCATTAAACATAGTTCTTAAGAACATTAATCTAAGCCAGAAAGATGAATACATCTGGGTCTACTGCTTCTTTGGGGTGCCATTACATTAGTTAAAAATGGCTTAGACAAAGGTTCAAGGACTCCTTCTCCTTCCACCCCCATCTTTTTATACATCATATAATTTAACAATGTCAGGGCTTTTTGACTGACTTATGGCTCACTTGTATGTGATAACCAGTTACCAATTATCTAGTTACTTGCCTCCAGAAAACCATACCTCCTGAAAAAAATCAATCTGTTCAGTGTCTTTTGGTCATTTATAGGCAGGTTAAGAAATAAAATAGATGTAAAGGCTCAACAATTCTTACTTTGTTAATTTGAAAACCCAGGTATGCCCATAAAACTGCTCATCAATGCTATCAACTTCTTAGGAAAGAATCAATAAGCCAGCTTTCTGAAATGTTCTACAAATCAGTAACACAATACTACCAAAATTATCATAATTAATTGAAGCTAAATTGCACCTGTCAAAATAAATAAATATATTTTGGAATGTGGTTTCTATGATTTCTACTGTACACACTGATTGAATTTTTAATTTAAACATTTTGATAGCCCATAATGGATATCTTAGCGTCTCCCCTCTAATTGTTAAGGTTCCTGTGGAGATCATTAAACCTTAAGCAGAATTAAACACAAGTTTTCTTTCCATTTTAAACTGTTAATAAAAAGTGTTAATCCTCTTTGTTCAAAGGAGGCTTGAGTTCGTTTCCCTTCTTGTTTTCGCTATTCGGCATTGTAAAATAATTGCAGTATGCTTAGGTGCGATGTTACCTCATCATAACAATTTCCTTTTATCGTTAAAACCATTAGGTAGGCATCTCAACAAAGGAAGCAGGCATTTAATAACCCCCACAAAGAGGGAGAAATCCCGTAACAGGTACATATTGTGTTTCCTAAGAACTACGTTTTATTCTACCAAGTGTAAGCTCTGTGGGGGTAGTAGCTCTTTCTAGCTTGTAAATGACTGTATATCATTTGTCCAGTGCTCCATATAACAAATGCTCAGTAAACATCAAATAAGTGATGTTTCTGACCTTATTTTACTCACACTAAATTATCCAAATTCTAAAGTAAGTGTTGTAAATATCTAGCCTTTACTGGTTTATACAAATTAACTATGTCCTTGCTATTTTATACACTAACCTAGAGCCTTGACCTTAAACTTCTACATGAAGCATGACTTAAAACTGTGTTTTAGATTCTGTCATAACTCATCCACCTAAGTCCCACATGTGAGAGATTGGATTTTTGATATAAATCAGGAATAAAAGAATACCCTGCTAGGTGAATGCCATTCCTTTCTCTTCAGTTAGAAAACTAAAGTAAATCCTATTTCAGTGGGCCAAAAAGAAAAAAGAGATTAGCGCATAACAGAACTATTGCTTTTCTTCACCTCTATATTGTACTTGGATTCTCCCATTTGAGATACCTTGGAATTTTCCCATTTTTTAGGGCTCTTTATTCAGGTCTTCAAATCTCTGTATGTGGTGTGTTGTCTAACAGGCTGCCATTTGGTTTTCCTTTAAGGAAGCAACTTTGGAGAACACCACAGACACTAGCTTTTCATGCTATATTTAGAAGATAATTTGCTGCACCTTCTTGGATCGATTTTGCCATCTCAGTTATGTTGTGAGAAATAATTGACATTCTTTGTGCTATGACAACTGTATGTGGTGGATTAGTTCTAGTGGTTGACACTAGTTAGCTTCATATCAGTCACAGAATTTCATGAGGAACCCAGATTCAAATTTTATGCAAGACACAAGAGATTTCCAGGAATATAGCCAGACTGAACTTTAGTAAAAGAGCAAACATGCTCTGTCTTTTAAGATATCTTCAATTTTCCAAAGTCATGAAAAAGATGAAAACTCAGTAGGCTCTTAGTAAAACAGTGTCTACTGGCCAGCGTATATTGTAATTGAGGATTTTCAGGGTATGACTATAGCTAAATATTAGGATTCACTTATATTAAAGCAACACAGCCTTAAAAATAATATAGTTAAAATTACTTCTTACAAATTAATCAAGAGTAAAACTTAGCCTATGAAAAATTAATTATTTCAAAAGGATGTAGTAAGAAATATTTTGTTTAGTTATATTTAAAGGAGTAGGTGATGGGGATATATTCTGGAGGCCATTTCCACTTGTATTCTTGAATATTAATTAAATAATGATAGAAATAATAATATATATTAAAACACTGAATGGCAGAAGGCATAGCCATAAGAGTTAAGACGGACCTTGAAACTTCTATGAGTTGTATTTTTTTTCTGCTTACTTCTGATAAATATAAATTTTTTTTTATTATGTTATGTTAACCTCATACATTACAGCATTAGTTTTTGATGTAGTGTTCCATGATTCATTGTTTGCATATAACACCCAGTGCTCCATTCAATATTTGCCCTCCTTAATACCCATCACCAGGCTAACCCATCCCCTCACCTCCATCCCCTCTAAAACCCTCAGTTTGTTTCTCAGAGTCCATAGTCTCTCATGGCTCATCTCCCCTTCCGATTTCCCCCTCTTCATTTTTTACTTCCTACTATCTTCTTTTTTTTAATATAATGTATTATTTCTTTCAGAGGTATAGGTCTGTGATTCATCAGTCTTAATTCACAGCGCTCACCATAGCACATACCCTCCCCAATGTCCATCACCCAGCTACCCAATCCCTCCCACCCCCCACCACTCCAGCAACCCTCAGTTTGTTTCCTGAGATTAAGAATTCCTCATATCAGTGATATCATATGATACATGTCTTTCTCTGATTGACTTATTTCGCTTAGCATAATACCCTCTGGTTCCATCCACGTCATTGCAAATGGCAAGATTTCGTGTTTTTTTTATGGCTGCATAATATTCCATTGTATATATACACACCGCATCTTCTTTATCCATTCATCTGTCGATGGACATCTTGGCTCTTTCCATAGTTTGGCTATTGTGGACATTGTTGCTATAAACATCGGGGTGCACGTACCCCTTCGGATCCCTACATTTGTATCTTTGGGGTAAATACCCAGTAGTACAATTGCTGGGTCATAGGGTAGCTCTATTTTCAACTTTTTGAGGAACCTCCATACTGTTTTCCAGAGTAGCTACACCAGCTTGCATTCCCACCAACAGTGTAGGAGGGTTCCCCTTTCTCCGCATCCCCGCCAACATCTGTCATTTCCTGACTTGTTAATTTTAGCCATTCTGACTGGTGTGAGGTGGTGTCTCATTGAGGTTTTGATTTGGATTTCCCTGATGGCCGAGCAATGTTGAGCACTTTTTCATGTGTCTGTTGGTCATTTCTGTGTCTTCTTTGGAAAAATGTCTGTTCATGTCTTCTGCCCATTTCTGGATTGGATTATTTGTTCTTTGGGTGTTGAGTTTGATGAGTTCTTTATACATTTTGGATACTCCCCTTTATCTGATATGTCATTTGCAAATATCTTCTCCCATTCTGTCAGTTGTCTTTTGGTTTTGTGGACTATTTCCTTTGCTGTGCAAAAGCTTTTTATCTTGATGAAGTCCCAATAGTTCATTTTTGCCCTTGCTTCCCTTGCCTTTGGCGATGTTTCTAGGAAGAAGCTGTTGCGGCTGAGGTTGAAGAGGCTGCCTGTGTTCTCCTTTAGGATTTTGATGGACTCTTGTCTCACATTTAGGTCATTCAACCATTTTGAGTCTGTTTTTGTGTGTGGTGTAAGGAAATGGTCCAGTTTCATTCTTCTGCATGTGGCTATCCAGTTTTCCCAACACCATTTGTTGAAGAGACTGTCTTTTTTCCACTGGACATTCTTTCCTTCTTTGTCGAAGATGAGTTGACCATAGAGTTGAGGGTCCATTTCTGGGCTCTGTATTCTGTTCCATTGATCTATGTGTCTGTTTTTGTGCCAGTACCATACTGTCTTGATGATGACAGCTTTGTAATAGAGCTGGAAGTCCAGAATTGTGATGTCACCAGCTTTGCTTTTCTTTTTCAAAATTCCTCTGGCTATTCGGGGTCTTTTCTGGTTCCATACAAATTTTAGGATTATTTGTTCCATTTCTTTGAAAAAAGTGGATGGTATTTTGATAGGGATTGCATTGAATGTGTAGATTGCTCTAGGTAGCATTGACATCTTCACAATATTTGTTCTTCCAATCCATGAGCATGGAACGTTTTTCCATTTCTTTGTGTCTTCCTCAATTTCTTTCATGAGTATTCTGTAGTTTTCTGAGTACAGATTCTTTGCCTCTTTGGTTAGATTTTTTCCTAGGTATCTTATGGTTTTGGGTGCAATTGTAAATGGGATCAACTCCTTAATTTCTCTTTCTTCTGTCTTGTTGTTGGTGTATACAAATGCAACTCATTTCTGTGCTTTGATTTTATACCTTGCCACTTTACTGAATTCCTGTATGAGTTCTAGCAGTTTTGGGGTGGAGTCTTTTGGGTTTTCCACATAAAGTATCATATCATCTGCAAACAGTGAGAGTTTGACGACTTCTTTGCGGATTCAGATGACTTTTATTTCTTTTTGTTGTCTAATTGCTGTGGCTACGACTTCTAATACTATGTTGAATAGCAGTGGTGATAGTGGACATCCCTGCTGTGTTCCTGACCTTAGGGGGAAAGCTCTCAATTTATCCCCATTGAGAATGATATTCACTGTGGGTTCTTCATAGATGGCTTTATGATATTGAGGCATGTACCTTCTATCCCTACACTGTGAATAGTTTTAATCAAGAAAGGATGCTGTACTCTGTCAAATGCTTTTTCTGCATCTATTGAGAGGATCATATGGTTCTTGTTCTTTCTTTTATTAATGCATTGTATCATATTGATTGGTTTGCAGGCGATGAACCAACCTTGCAGCCCAGGAATAAATCCCACTTGGTCGTGGTGAATAATCCTTTTAATGTACTGTTGGATCCTATTGGCTAGTATTTTGGTGAGAATTTTTGCATCTATGTTCATCAGGGATATTGGTCTGTACTCCTTTTTGAGGCGGTCTTTGTCTGGTTTTGGGATCAAGGTAATGCTGGCCTCATAAAATGAGTTTGGAAGTTTTCCTTCCATTTCTATTTTTTGGAACAGTTTCAGAAGAATAGGCATTAATTCTTCTTCAAATGTTTAGTAGAATTCCCCTGGAAGCCATCTGGCCCTGGGCTCTTTGTTGGGAAATTTTGTATTACTGCTTCAATTTCCTTACTGGTTATGGGTCTGTTCAGGTTTTCTGTTTCTTCCTGGTTCAGTTTTGGTAGTTCCGTCTCTAGGAATGCATCCATTTCTTCCAGATTGTCTAATTTGCTGGCATATAGTTGCTCATAATATGTTCTTATAATTGTTTGTATTTCTTTGGTGTTGGTTGTGATCTCTCCTCTTTCATTCATGATTTTATTTATTTGGGTCCTTTGTCTTTTCATTTTGATAAGTCTGGTCAGGGGTTTATCAATCTTATTAATTCTTTCAGAGAACCAGCTCCTAGTTTCATTGATGTGTTCTACTGTTCTTTTGGTTTCAATTTCATTGATTTCTCCTCTGATCTTTACTATTTCTCTTCTCCTGCTGGGTTTAGGCCTTATTTGCTGTTCTTTCTCAATCTCCTTTAGGTGTACGGTTAGGTTGTGTATTTGAGACCTTTCTTGTTTTTTGAGAAAGGCTTGCATTGCTATATACTTTCCTCTTAGGACTGCCTTTGCTGCATCCCAAAGATTTTGAACAGTTGTGTTTTCATTTTCATTGGTTTCCGTGAATTTTTTAAATTCTTCTTTAATTTCCTGGTTGACCCATTCATTCTTTAGTAGGATGCTCTTTAGCCTCCATGTATTTGAGTTCTTTCTGACTTTCCTCTTGTGATTGAGTTCTAGTTTCAAAGCACTGTGGTCCAAAAATATGCAGGGGATGATCCCAATCTTTTGGTACTGGTTGAGACCTGATTTGTGACCTAGAATGTGATCTCTTCTGGAGAATGTTCCATGGGCACTAGAGAAGAATGTGTATTCTGTTGCTTTGGGATGGAATGTTCTGAATATATCTGTGAGGCCCATTTGGTCCAGTGTGTTATTTAAAGCCTTCATTTCCTTGTTGATCTTTTGCTTAGATGATCTGTCCAGTTCAGTGAGGGGGGTGTTAAAGTCCCCTACTATTATTGTATTATTGTTGATGTATTTCTTTGATTTTGTTATTAATTGGCTTATATAATTGGCTGCTCCCATGTTAAGGGCATGGATATTTACAGTTGTTAGATCTTCTTGTTGGATAGACCCTTTAAGTATGGTATAATGTCCTTCCTCATCTCTTATTATAGTCTTTGGTTTAAAATCTAATTTGTCTGATATAAGGATTGCCACCCCAGCTTTCTTTTGATGTCCATTAGCATGGTAAATCGTTTTCAACCCCCTCACTTTCAATCTGGAGGGGTCTTTGGCTCTAAAATGAGCCTCTTGCAGAAAGCATATCGATGGATCTTGTTTTTTTTTTTTATCCAATCTGATACCCTGTGTCTTTTGATTGGAGCATTTATCCCATTTCATTCAGGGTAACTATTGCAAGATATGAATTTAGTGCCATTGTATTGCCTGTAAGGTGACTGTTATTGTATATTGTCTGTGTTCCTTTCTGGTCTATGTTGCTTTTAGGCTCTCTACTTGCTTAGAGGACCCCTTTCAATATCTCTTGTAGTGCTGGTTTTGTGTTTGCAAATTCTTTTAGTTATTGTTTGTCCTGGAAGCTTTTTATCTCTCTTTCTATTTTCAATGACACCCTAGCTGGATATAGTGTTCTTGGCTGCATATTTTTCTTGTTTAGTGCTCTGAATATATCCTGCCAGTCCTTTCTGGCCTGCCAGGTCTCTGTGGATAGCTCTGTTGCCAATCTAATGTTTCTACCATTGTAGGTTACAGACCTCTTGTCCCGTGCTGCTTTCAGGATTTTCTCTTTGTCTCTGAGACTTGTAAGTTTTACTATTAGATGTTGAGGTATTGACCTATTTTTATTGATTTTGAGGGGGGTTCTCTGTGCCTTCTGGATTTTAATGCCTGTTTCCTTCCCCAAATTAGGGACATCTCTTCTATAATTTGCTCCAATATACCTTCTGCCCCTCTCTCTCTTTCTTCTTCTGGGATCCCAATTATTCTAATATTGTTTTGTCTTATGGTATCACTTATCTCTCAAATTCTACCCTTGTGATCCAGTAGCTGTTGCTCTCTTTTTCTCAGCTTCTTTATTCTCCATCATCTGGTCCTCTGTATCACCAATTCTCTCTTCTGCCTCATTTATCCTAGCAGTTAGAGCCTCCATTTTTTATTGCATCTCATTAATAGCCTTTTAGATTTTGACTTGTTTAGATTTTAGTTCTTTTATTTCTACAGAAAGGGTTTCTGTACTATCTTCCATGCCTTTTTCAAGCCCAGGTAGTATCTTTATAATTGTCATTCTGAACTCTAGTTTTGACATCTTATTAATGTCCATATTGATTAGGTCCCTGGCAATCGGTACTGCCTCTTGTTTTTTTTTTTTTTTTTTTTTGAGGTCAGTTTTTCCATCTGTCAGTTTGTCCAGAGGAGAATAGATGAATGAGAGAACAAAATGCTAACATGAACCCCAGAAAAATATACAGTAAACAAATCAGAAGAGACCTGAAATTGGGGGAAAAGAAAGGGAAAGAAAGAAAAAGAAGAAAAAGAAAAGAGAGAGAGAGAAAGAAAGAAAAAGAAAAAATAAGAATATGATCAAATATGATCAGGCGGATGAACAGATCAGTGCCACACACTAGATTTTGGGTGTATTTTGGTCTGTTAGGAGAAACTGCCTCCCAAAATTTTAAAGAAAGAAGAACTTATATATGTACAAAAATAAGGGTAAATAGGATGAAGGAATGGAATATGACTGTAAAATTGATAATTATAAAAGATTTTATAAAAGGAATTGATAAGAAGTTGGTTGAAAAAAGAAAGAAGAGAAATATAACAAAACAAAAAAAAGAGAGAGAATGTGATCAGGCAAGAGACTAGAACAAAGCCATACACTAGAGATTTAGGGTATATTTTGGTCTGTTATAAGAAACTGTATCTCAAAATTTTTAAAGAGAGAACAACTTATGTATATAGCAAAAATAAGGTTAACTACAATGGAGGGATAGAATATGACTCTAAAAATGAAAAACAAAAAAGATTTTTTAAAAAGAATTGATAAGATGTTGGTTGAAAAAGGGAAAAAGAAAATTTCAAAAAAAAATAGAAAAAGAAAAAAAGAAAATTAAATTAACTTTGAAAGACTAGAGAATCATGGGAAAAAAGCCATGAATTCTATGTGCAGTATTCCCCTAGTGCTGGAGTTCTGCCGTTCTCATTGATCGGTAAACTTGGTCTTTGCTGGCTGTTCTTGCTGATCTTCTGGGGGAGGAGCCTGTTGCCATGGTTCCCAAATGTCTTTGCCAGAGGCAGAATTGCCCCACCCTTGCCAGGGGGCTGGGCTAAGTAATCTGCTCGGGTTTGCTCTTGGGAGCTTTTGTTCCCTGCAAGCTTTCTGTAGAGCTTTGGAGGACGAGAGTGAAAATGGCGGCCTCCCAATCTCCACCTGGAGGAGCTGAGAACTTGGGGCCCCACTCCTCAGTGAACCCCCAGAGAAAAGCAGTCAATCACACCTGTCTCCCTGGTCTCCAGCCATACTCTGTGCTCACCCGGCCAGTGATGGAGCATTTCTATCTCTGGCAGCCGACCCCGTGTGGAGTCTCCAAATCCAATAGATCCCTGTGGTGCACTCTCATGCTGCTCCTCCCAGGGGAGGAAGGGGAGTCTCCCCGGATCTGCCACTTGTTGGGTCCCTGCTGGAAGAGCAGTGGCCTGACTGTGCCCTGGATCATGGTTTATGGCAACCCTGAGCTGAGAGATCACTCCTCAGCTCTGTCTCTGCAGCCAGCTTCCCCACTCCAATACCTGGGAGCTCTGTCACACTCAGGCACCCCTGGTCTTTCTGTGACCCCAAGGGTCCTGAGACCACACTGTCCCAGCGAGGGTTCCACCCCCCACTTAGCCACTGGAGCAACGTCCCTCAGCAGAGCAGACTTCTAAAAGTTCCGATTTTGTGCTCCACGGCTCTCTCACTTGCCAGTAGCAGCTGAGGGAGGCCCCCTCCCCCGCCATCTATCTTCCCAAATATCGTCTCGGATTCACTTCTCTGCACATCCAACCTTCCAGAAAGTGGTCGCGTTTCTGTTCAGAGAGTTGCTGCTATTGTTTTCTTCGATCTCCTGTTGAGTTTGTAGGTGTTCAGAATGGTTTGACCCCTATCTAGCTGAATTCCTGGGACCAGACGAAATTTAGGTCTCCTACTCCTCCTCCACCATTTTGCTCCTCCTCGAGTTGAATTTCCTTTTGTGATCATTGATCTAGTTGTTTACCTTCTCACATTTTATATTCCCAGAGCTTATTTTGCTTTAGTATTCCAAGTTTAGATATAAAGACCTAGTCTCTATGACCTTATAAATAAATATTATTCACTCTTTCACTTAAGTGGTCTCATATCCTGCAGCTCCTCTACACTTAGCTGATATTACTGTATTTAACCTTACATTGTTCTGAGAAGTGACAGGACCTTGTAATATA
This sequence comes from Neomonachus schauinslandi, assembly GCF_002201575.2. Classification (NCBI taxonomy): domain Eukaryota; kingdom Metazoa; phylum Chordata; class Mammalia; order Carnivora; family Phocidae; genus Neomonachus; species Neomonachus schauinslandi. The sequence continues at coordinate 67,697,836 of NC_058414.1, forward strand.
ATCTGTATGTTGGTGACAGGAGAGGAATGACTTGAATTTGAACTAATGCCAACACAAAGCCAAAATACCCAATTACAGAGTACAATTTATATCACCCCAAAATATCCAAACAATGTAGAGAATAGTTTACTAATCCACAGATTTATTATTTAAAATGGGTCTATGGAACTTAACTCATTGGTCAAATTCTTAATTTGTGTGTGTTTCTGTTTCACTTCACAGTTGACCAGATGATTCATATTTACAGACCTTCAGAACCATGTCTCTCTACTTGGTTTCTGTAAAACTATTTACATTCAGATTTCATGGGTCTTGATTCCTGTGAGTGTATTCTTGGCCACCAACCATATTGAATCTTGTCTGCCTAACTGAACCTAATCACTTTAAAAGATTTTCCTCAGTTTCAAATATTTTTTTTTACAGTACTTCTAGCTTTTTTAGTCCTTTTTAAGATTAAACATCTTCCCTCCCTCTCTTCCTTTTCTCTGTTTCCTTCCTGCCTACTTCTTTCCCTCCCACCCTCCCTCTTTCCTTTCCTCCTTTCTTTCATTAGTTCTTTATTCACTTAACCCATCCTAGGTAGAGGCTTTTTTTGTGCCAAGATGTTTTTGTCAAAATTGAATTCTCATTTGCAACAATCTCAAACCTATATACATGGAGTATCTTTCCTGTGTTCCAGTAAATAGAGATAGCAACATAATTCACCCAAAATTACAGGCCATGTAATTTATCCCATGGTGGCTAAGTGATGCCAAACACTGATAGATCTCATTTGCTGAACATTCCTTCCTTGGGAAATGGTTGATTTGCTCAATTTTATAAGACAGTAGCTATGCTGAATTGTCCCGTTCTCAAAGTCATGTCTATTTTAGTCATCTCAGATTTTTATAAGTAGAGGAGCTATTGCTCTATTGCCTATGTAAATATGGGTTTTATAAAGGTTATTTTTATGATATATAGTAATTAGCCAGTGGAGACTTTGTAAAAGGATACACATTTCCAATATAACATGAATACATTCTGGGCATCTAATGTACAATATGGTGATTATAATTAATAATACTGTATTGTACCCCTAAAATTTGCTAAGACAGTAGATCTCAAGTGTCTTCACTACATACACAAATGTAACTGTGAGGTAATAAATATATTAATTAGCCTGATTGTGGTCACCATTTCACAATATAGAGGTATATCAAATTATTATGCTGTACATGGTAAGTATATAAAATTTTTGTCAATTATACCTTAATAAGGCTGGAAAAAAATCTATCAGACATTAAAGCAGCGGATATTGTGGTTGTATATAGAGAAGTGTGCTCAGAGGAGTTACTCTATAATAGAAAAGGATAGCTCTGAATTAAGAAGCCATTGTTGAGGGTGAGTATTCTTTATTCAACAGTGAGAGCTGGAGAAAGCATCTGAATAATTTGGCCTGGGGCACTCAGAGAAAGAACAATATAAAGAGTATAGATAGCTGTACACACAGACACGAGTGCACACACACCTTATACTCATGTACACACATACCATATGTCCATGTGTACATCAAGAAAGCATAGAGAAGAAAGGGTGAGTTGTCAGTTGCTAAGGAAAATAGTTTTAGCCTCAGTCTGAACTAACCAGTCAGAATAGCCAGGGTTTCCTTAAGAATCAGAGATTTATACAATTAGAATTAGCTCAGGTGACCTATCTATGGTCATTAGGATGAGAATTTAGACTTCTCTTTCTAACTTGCTTGCCCCTAGATTCCGAAAACTAGGTAAACTTCCATATCCCCAATACAAGCTGAATATGAGGTAAAATCACCATTTTACCCTAGAGATGAGAGAATTCAAACTTGAAACTTCGGACTTCTTTATCTTGCCTACCCCAAGATACCTACCTGGAAAATAAAGCAGATTTCTATATACTAAATACAAGCTGAATTTGCAGTGAAATCAGCAAATGCAAAGGAGAGGAAAAGGAGAAAACATTGGGGTCCCAGAGCCTCAGGGATGATGGTGATCATATGTATCTGGGATGATGATATGAAGAAAGCTCACCAAGAGCTATGGTGGGGCCTAGAAATAAGGCTTATGTTGGCATGATTATAGATGGTTCATTAGAGAAATAGAGTTGGCAGATAACATAAAAACATTTCTGCACTATTTTGCCAAAGAGTACTTAGATTTTTTGGATTTGTAAAACAACCTCAGTTTCAATTTTGGACTCCCTAAAATTATCTCCTGATATAATTCAAGGTCAATTTAGAGATAAAGAATAACAATTTATGAGTTTATTCAATTTAAGATCCAGAATTTTTACTTCACTTAGGTATTTTTATTTGAGGACAGCTAGCACAAGGAACAATTCTAAGCTGGCATGGGATGAGCAAAGTTTGATATTTTTTATTAGGACTTTTGAACTCTTCCATTACTGTAAGTAAAAAGATTTTATTTATTTATTTTTTTTTTTGAAATTTGCAAATCCTTTTTAAGAATAGCAAGAGTAGAAGGCTAGAAATACACACTCAATTCCAGAGATCCTACAAATACTAATATTTCCTATCCTTCTTTAAATCTTCTATTCATTGTTGAAATAATGCATACTATTTTTGTATGTAAAAATGAGACATGAAGAGAGTTTTTTTGCTGGTTGCTCCTTGACTGTTCAGTATTTGTATTAGAGTTGGAACTTCCCAGCCTAGCAACCCTGCCTGTCATAACACACCCATGGTGACTTGATGACTTGTTACTATTTGTTCTTTCTGCTTTATGCAGACATCATTCTCTCAGACATTCATCATTACTCTAATGTAAATAAGCATCCTCTAAAAGCTAAAGCTCCAATGGTTTCATTTGATCAGAAATCCCTCAGTAGCAACCTCACCTGGGTTGTAGAAGTTGATTCAGCATGAAAGCCTATTTCTGCTGTTCAGCCCCTGTGACCTGCCTATGTTCTAAATGGAACATTCAATTACTATTACTCTTCCTGTTTTCTAACCTTTGCCCACTGTGAGCCCTTCAATATGAATAAAAACTTCAGTGTTCCAAAGAGGAAATAATGAGTCCTAAATGTATCCATCAAGTACAATGTAGTTGCCTGGCCAGCTCTAGGCATAGAAAAAGAAGAGCTCCCTGCTGTGCCCTCCTGTCTGAGAAAAGAGTTCACTGACATCTTTTAGTCTTTTCTCCATGGGAGCTTCTTTCCTTTTCTCCATCCACGGCATTTCTAAGATCCACATCCTCAGAAAAAGAAAGGGAGAAGAAAAAAGACAAGCATGAAATGCAACCGTAAACTGCATCTTGAAATCTATAGTAGTAATTGGATAATAAGGCAGAGGCTCCATGGCCTCCTATCAAGGTTTAGTTTCAAGGGATGACCTGTATATGCCTGAGACTTTTGCTGCAACCAGGAGGATCCTACCCATCAGTTTTCAGGCATTAAACTGCAGCCGTTTCTTTGATCTCAGTAATAGATGACTGGGAGGCAGTTTAGGTGGAGGCTGAACACTGTACGTAGTTTGCAAAGCTATGTAACCTTGAAGTTTATGAGTGTTTGCCTGTGTTGGGGAGCAGGAAGATATGCGCTACAATTAAATGCCCTGATCAAAACAAGTGGGTATCATAATACCCTTTTCCAAATCTCATTCTTCTAGTATTATCCATCTCAGTGAATGGAGACCCAATAGTAACCTGTAAACAAATTGTAACCTTCCTCTCTCATATTCTCTGAATTCAAACTTCAAATCCTACCATAATTAACTCATCTATTCACATTTCTCCACCCCATTCTCTAATTCAGGTCATCACCAAATCTTGCCTAGATTCCTAAAACTGTCCTGAGAATGATCTTCTTAGCTTTAATTTTGGTTCCCTCTCATGTATAGTCTACACCTCAGACAAAATGATCTTTCTGAAAGGTAGAAATCCTTACAGTACTCAATGGTATTATTTTCCTCAAAATCCCAGATTCCTTAGCATTGGTTTGCAATACTGGGCACTATCTATTTCCTACTAATATCCCCATCTTTATTTCTCACCTTTTATCTGTACTGAACTAAATGATCTCCAGGTTCTTCCACCTCTAATCCTACATTTTGACACATGGTTTCTTTTTCCTGTAACACAATCTTGCCTTATTGGCTTCCTCCCACTTATCTTTTAGTTCTCAGGCTTCCCTGGTCCTTGGACATGGTTAGGCTCCTCTACTACTATCCCTTTAGTTCCTCTCTCATTACCCTCATTTACATTGTTGTAATCACTGCACGTATATCTTCCCTGTTAGGAATGAAAACTCCATGATGGCTCTGAGGACAGGGAAGGCACCTCAACTTTTGTTTACTGTCATATGCCCATGACTCCATAATGTTTGTTAAATGAAAGGATGCATTAACTGTTCTATACCCTCTGAGATCCATCCATCCTTCTTTCCTCCCTTCTTTCCTCCCTTCTTTCCTTCCTTCCTTCCTTCCTTCTTCCTTCCTTCCTTCCTTCCTTCCTTCCTTCTTTCCTTCCTTCCTTCCTTCCTTCTTTGAGTTTATGGTGAAAACCCTGGGAAGCCATTGGAGGGTTTACAGGAGAGAGTTTCATGATCTATAAGAGAAGCTTTCAGGCTGCTGTATAAGAGGTTTGGGGGTAGAAGCAGGGAAAATGGTTAGGAGGCTGATACAATAATGTGGGCATAAATCCTGGAAAGGGTGGTAATAGTGGAGATAGGGAGGCTTGACATACAGGGAGATGTATATTCTTTAATGGAGAAATAGATAGGAGATAAAAGTAAAAGTAAAGGGCGGCTCAAAATTTTTTGTCCTGAGTGATATTGGTGCTACCATGAGATGGAGAAGATTTGAAGGCTTGTAGGGGATATAAGATAAAGAGCTCAGTGCGGGTAAGCTAAATTTGAGAAGCTAAGTAAGTATGTAACTTGGGAAGTTGTATATATTACCATGTAGCTCAAGGGAGATGTCTGAGAGGGAAAGAGTTACTTGAGAGTCATTGGAGTGTAACTAGTACTTAGAGACAGGCCAAATTTCCTCCAGGGTATGAAGGTAAGAAGAAAAGAACACTCATTTTTTAAATTTACCCCTAACTGATAAGTCTCTATTCACTGACTCATCCTAATATATTTTTTAAATTCCTCTGGATTAATAGCTACTCACTTTTTCTTTCAGTAAGTCTTTTTTCAGATGCATCCAGGACTAAGCAAGTGCTGTAAGGCTAGAGCAAAGCAAATGTCTTAGTCTGTTCAGGCTGCTATAACAAAGTACCATAGACTGGGTGGCTTACAAACAATAGAAATTTATATCTCACATTTCTGGAGGCTGGAAGTCTGAGTTCAGAGTGCCAACATGGTTTCATTCTGGTGAGAGCCCTCTTTCCAGATACAGACTGCCAACTTCTCATTGTATCTTTATATGGTGGGGAGTGGAGAGAAGACACAAGCTCTCTTGTGACTCTTGTAAGGGCACTGATCCCATTCATGAGGGCTCTATCCTCATAACTTCTACTAATAACCACCTGAAGATCCCACTTCCTGATACCATCACACTAGGTTGGTAGGGTTTCAACAGAGAATTTGGGGAGAACACAAACATTCAGTCTATAACAGCAAGGGTACTGAATAGGTTTTAAAGAATGCATTTGATATTTCAAGAATTTATGGGAAATACAAGTAATTAGAGAAATTTATCAACCTTATTTTACAATTTAGTATTTTTTAGAATATGTGTAAACATGAGGTAGAAGATACTATAATTTTCAGTCTTAATACTGCCTTGGGCTGACTCTGAACATGGTACTAGCCTCCCTAAGAAACAAATGCCAATTCATCCTGTTCATTTTTCATCTGTGTTTTTTATTTTTTTGAGTTTTTATTTAAATTTCAGTTAGTTACATACAGTATATTAATTCTCAGTGTACAATATAGTGATTCAACACTTCCATACACCACCTGGTGCTCATCACAACTAGTGCCCTCCTTAATCCCCACCACTTATTTAACCCAGGCCCCACCCACCTCCCCTCTGGTGACCACCAGTTTGTTCTCTGTAGTTAAGAGTCTGTTTCTTGGTTTGACTCTCTCTCTCTCTCTGCTGATTTATTTTGTTTCTTAAATTCCACATATGAGTTCGAGTGAACTCATATGTGGAATGATTTCTCTGACTGACCTATTTCACTTAGCATAATATATTTTAGCTCCATCCCTGTTGTCTCAAATGGCAAGATTTCATTCTTTTTGATGGCTGAGGTATATTCCATTCTATGTGGGAATATATATGTGGTATATGCCATATATGGCATATATGTTTCATTGTAATATTCCTTTGTGTGTGTATACACACACACACACACACACACACACCTTCTTTATCCATTCATTAGTCAATGGACACTTGGGCTGTTTCCATAATTTGGCTATTGTAGATAATGCTGCTGTTAACATCAGAATGCATGTATCCCTTTGAATTAGGATTTTTGTATTTTGGGGGTAAATACCTAGTAGTGCTATTGCTAGATCATAGGGTAGTTCTCTTTTTAACTTTGAGGAACCCCCATACTGTTTTTTTAAATATGTTTTTAAATTTCAGCATTAAATAAAGTAAAAGTGACTATGCATAAATGTATAATGATGCTCTGCATTTAGTGGACATTTTGCTTGTTTATTAACCTTACTCAGTGGTGGATGAAACTCAAGGGACTTTAAAAATCAGGTAAATCCAGATGAGCTTCACAAAAGCAACATTTTCATGAGGACTCTAATATTTTGTTCTCAGATATTTTATTTTTGTGAGTTTTTTCCTACATGGGTATTGAGAAGTTGTCAAATACAAGGTCAGACAGGAATATTGAGTGTCCACTACATGCTTGGCCTGGTTCTAAATGCTAGGGTTATAATAGCTGTTTATGAAATGGATAAAAGTATTTGCTCTTAATGCAGCACATATTCAATAAACTAAATGAACAAGTGAAATTTGTATGCTAAATAGTAATGGATGCTACAGATAAACACAAAACTGTGTTGAGGAAATAGGACTGGGTTGTGGGTAGGTTTGCAATTGTAAGTGGAATGATCAGAGGTGGCCTCAATGAAAATATTTGAGTAAAAGTGTGAAAGAAGTAAAGGAGTAATTCATGTAGACATCCCTAAAAAGAGCATTGTAGGTGGAGGGGATGGGGAAAACAGAATGATGAGGCTGAAATATGTCTGGCATGTTTGAGAAACAGCAGAAGAACAAACTGTCTGGAGCCAAGTAAAGGAGAGGGAGAGCAGTAGGAAATGAGTAAAATGAGTAAAAATGAAATTTTTACTTTATTTAATTTAATATTTACTTTATTTAATGCTGAAATTTAAAAACATATTTAAAAAAACAGTATGGGGGTTCCTCAAAGTTAAAAAGAGAACTACCCTATGATCTAGCAATAGCACTACTAGGTATTTACCCCCAAAATACAAAAATCCTAATTCAAAGGGATACATGCATTCTGATGTTAACAGCAGCATTATCTACAATAGCCAAATTATGGAAACAGCCCAAGTGTCCATTGACTAATGAATGGATAAAGAAGGTGTGTGTGTGTGTGTGTGTGTGTGTGTATACACACACAAAGGAATATTACAATGAAACATATATGCCATATATGGCATATACCACATATATATTCTCCAACCTCATTCTCCAAATGAGGTTGGAGAAATGGTGGGGACCAGATCATGAAAAGCCTTTAAACCATTGTGGTGATTTGGCACTGAATTGTTGGAAAACCATTAGAGGTTTTAATCAGAGGAGTAACATAAGCTCACAATTTGAAAGGATCCCTTTGGTTGCCATGTAAAGAATGGATATCAGGAACAGGGGACAGGAGGGAAAGCAAGGAGAACTCTAGAAGGTTATTGCAATAATACAGGTGAGGTAATGATTAGCAATGATAGTGCACCATAGGTGTTAACAGTGGAGGTAATGAGTCTTGGCCAGAAGTATTTTGGAAGCACAGCTACTAGGACTTGCTAAAGCAGTGTACGAGGATTGTAAGAGAAAGGAGTCAAGAAATTTTATTTGGCCAATAAAATTGGAAGAAGAGTACTACCATTTACTGAGATAGTGAAGACTGTAGGAGGGACAGGTTTGAGGATGAAGATCAGGAATTTGTTTTAGAACATTTTAAGTTTGGTGTGCCTATGAGAGATGCCAGTGGAGTTATCAAGAAGGCAGTGAGACCCCAAGTCTGACATTCAGAGTTGAGGTCTAGGGATATCTGTTTGGGATTCATCTATCTCTCTCTGGTATTTAAATGAATGAGTGTAAGTAGACAGTCTGAGAACTGAAGCCAGAGGTGCTCCATCTACATTTGGAAAGATAAAGAGGAACTGGCAATGCAGAGTGAAAGCAGTAATTATAAGGAAGAAATTCAGCAGAGTGGTGTTGTGGAACTCAAGTGAAGGAAGCATTTGAAGGAGTGATCAACTGTGTTCAGTAAAGTTGACAGGTCTAGTGAGATGAGGACTGAGCATGGAGCATTGCGTTTAGCAACATGGAGGCCATTGGTGAAGTTGACTGAGCAACTTTAGAGGGATGGTGGGGCAGAGGCCTCAGTTAAGAGAGAACTGGAGGAGAGGATGTTGGCATTAGTGAATATAGATAACTCCTTTAAAGAATTTTGTTACAAAGGTGAGAAAACCAAAGAGGTCTTGACTGGAAGAACTGAAGTCAGTAGAGTTTTTTGTTTATTACTGTCTTTAGATGAGAAAAATGTATGTCATGGGCTACAAGTGGATTATCAAAGAGAGATGGATATATTGATGTTACAGGAGAGAGAGGGGAGAGGGAAGAATTGCTAGAGTCATGTACTTGAGTACTGGATTATGCATGGGATTTAGTGCTCAAGTGAAGATGCCCTTGGCTAGAACATGAGACCAAGAGTCTCGCTCCTCTCTGCCTCTCTTCCTCTTCCCTCGTTTTTAGAATTAAGATATGAAAAAGGAGGTGAAAACCTACCAGGAGCTTAGCTTTTTCAGCACTAAAATGAGAGTAATGAACTTAATATTTCAGGTCCCTAAAAGTATTAAAATCCTATCAATTTGTAATACACATTAATGATTTTATCTCCTGTGAACTATCTACTGATTCAAATATGACTAATCCTTTTTTTTCAAGATTTTATTTATTTATTTGACAGAGAGAGAGATAGTGAGAGCAGGAACACAAGCTCTGGGGGGAGTGGGAGAGGGAGAAGAAGGCTTCCTGCCTGAGCAGGGAGCCCGATGTGGTGCTCGATCCAGCACCGTGGGATCATGACCTGAGCCAAAGGCAGATGCTTAACAACTGAGCACCCAGGCGCCCCAAATATGACTAATCTTTTTGTAAGTTTGACTCAAATAAATAAAATGTTTAATTGTATTTGTTTTTTTATGTAGAATACATTAATCATTTTCAAAATGTTCAGGATAAATACTTACGATATTCCATCATGGTGTGGCTTACGTATGATTTTAAGAACATTTTATTAGGAATAGCTTTACATAGGATTTCAAACCTTTTTCTTATCAACCCATTGATTTTTCTAAATAAAGTAAATGCTACAAAATGGTGATAACAACAAAACTGAGCTATGAATAAAGAATACACATGGAACTTTAAAAAAAAAACAACTCTTCAATGTTTTTATTACATTCTATTTTTTAACTCTCAACAAAAATGAAGCTAATGTGCATAATATTAGAATCCAAGTTCCTTTGCAAACCAGAGTGAATGTATGAATTGTTCATTATATGCTAAAATCTAAAATAGATGAATTTTTATCATCCTTATCATTCTTTAACTGTTCTAAATGGTCCCTCTGGAGATCTATCTTTCTCTCTTTCTCTCTCCTCCCACCCCCCTCTTTCACCTTTTTCTTTCTTTTTTTTTTTTTTGCCCATAAAGAGCTGTGAATTCTATTGTCTCTTAAAAACAATTTCACTTGCTATCAATTTTCTTACCTGAAGACTTCCTTGATACTATAATCACTAGCAAAAACTTCAATCTCACATTTTATGTGTAACATTCAACACTTTTTTTTTTTTACAGTTTTTCAAGCACAGTTTCTCAAACATACCTGATGTATGTGTGACATTGATGGGTTCTCAGATAAATGGCTGGACAGTCAGCAGGTCTTTGACTCTGCTCAGTACTCACAACACCCAATATGTCGAGGCTTATTGGCTCTTTCAAGCTTAAAGATTGAAGATTTTCAGTGTATTTTTTGGCAACCCAGCATATAAATGCCAAATAACTAGTGAGGTCATTCCCAGACTGGACTAGACATTGGGATTGGTTTTTAAAAATGTGTTCTGTGGCATTTAATTATACCCCCATGATCTTCCATTACAAACCAAACCAAATTAAACCAAACAAAAATTCTCAAAATTTTCTTTCAGCCCAGCTGTCACTCTTTTTCCTCTTTATTTTTTTAATTTTTTTTTAAAGATTTTATTTATTTATTTGAGAGAGAGAATGAAATAGAGAGAGCATGAAGGGGGGAGGGTCAGAGGGAGAAGCAGACTCCCTGCTGAGCAGGGAGCCCAATGTGGGACTTGATCCTGGGACTCCAGGATCATGACCTGAGCCGAAGGCAGTCGCTTAAACAACCGAGCCACCCAGGCGCCCTCTTTTTCCTCTTTAAAGCCAACCTCCCTCCCTACACAATCTGCTGAAACTGTTTTCCTCACAGTTGATCTCTGAATTGCCAAATCCAGAGAGGCCTCTTCTATCCTTTTCTTTTTTTTTTTTTAATTTTTATTTATTTATTTATTTATTTTTATTTTTTATTTTTTTAAAGATTTTATTTATTTATTTGAGAGAGAGAGAGAATGAGAGACAGAGAGCATGAGAGGGGCTAGGGTCAGAGGGAGAAGCAGGCTCCCCGCTGAGCAGGGAGCCCGATGCAGGATGTTGATGTTACAGGAGAGAGAGGGGAGAGGGAAGAATTGCTAGAGTCATGTACTTGAGTAGTGGATTATGCATGGAATTTAGTGCTCAGGATCATGACCTGAGCCGAAGGCAGTCGTTTAACCAACTGAGCCACCCAGGCGCCCTCTTTTTTTTTTTTTTAATATATTTTTTAAATTTTATTTTAAGGAGGCTCCACACCCAATGTGGGGCTTGAACTCATGACTCTGAGACTGAATTGCATGCTCTACTGACTGAACAAGCCGGGCACCCCTATCCTTTCCTTTTCTGTGACCTGAGCATTTAATTCTGTTGGTCCAAACACATCTAACCAAACTCTTCTTCCCTTTGCTCTCATGACATTATGCTCTCTTTGTTTTATTCCTCCATTTAGTTCCTTTATTTTTAGGGTCCCCTAATTCTGCCTTTCCTTAAATAGTGATATTTAATTCTTCTTCCTGACTCAGAATTCTTCTTGACTTTTCAAAAGAGTGACCTTAGAAGTGCTGACTGCAGGTCAAAGACATGAGAGCTAAAACTTTAATCAACTGGCATTTTAATATATGTAGAATTTTGGTTATAATAGGACAAATATGAAAATAATTGAGAAGAGAATAAAGCAATAAATAGATCAGAGGAAGCTAAGCATGTGGTGTGGTCACAGTACAGACTTATAGGCTAACATGATGTGAAATTAATAAAAGGCTTGACAATCAGTGACTTGGAGTACTGAATCCCCATCCTCTTAAATTTTGTAACTCATATATAAGTTATAGGCTGGCCTTAAAATTGCTTTTTAAAATGGATATTGGTGCCTAGGTGGCTCAGTCGGTTAAGCGTCTGCCTTTGGCTCAGGTCATGATCCCACGGTCCCGGGATCAAGCCCCACATTGGCCTCCCTGCTCAGTGGAGAGCCTGCTTCTCACGCTCCCTCTGACCCTAACTGCATCCCCCATCCCATGTTCTCTCCCTCTCCCTCTCTCGCAAATAAAATCTTTAAAATGGATAAGCAATTATTTTGACTTTTGATTTTAAGTTGAAATCCATGACAGAAATTGGGTTTGGGTCATTCACTGCTCATTCTAAATCAAAGCTAGAAAGCTGAAGTCTACATTTTCCAGATTCCCTTGCAGGTATGGTTTTCGCAGACAAATGAGATGCAATCTTGGATAAGATTTGGGTTCATAACTGAATAACCTGAGGTTGAGGGGCTTCCATCATGTGGGTAAAGATATTAGCAGAAGCAGCATGGTTCTGGAGCCAATAGCCCTAACAGTGGCTTCCTGATTCAGCAGATAGCAGCTTCATTGTTTGGCATCTTCCTAATGGTGTGGCTTCCTTCAAGAGTCAATACTGGGCAACACCTTCATGTTTCTACATCAGCCATCTACAGAAGCAAGAGCAGCAGCATCCCATTCTTTTTTTCACTCTCCTATGTCTTTAACAAGCTGTCCTCTGCATCTGAAAGGCCTTTCCTTTATCTGCCTGAATCACATAAACGTGGCTTTCTAGACTCAGTCAATGTATTAGTTTATCATAGAAGGTTTTCCTAGCATCCCCCATCCTTACACCCCATTGTCCTGGCTATTAGGTCACCCTCCCTCATGTTCTCTTTTATATCTTGTTTATCCCCAACTTACTGAACAGCACCCACCATTATATTCACTGGTTTGTAGTTCCTAACCATATAGTAAAAGGCTTGTGAAGAGAAACTCTTGTTTTTGCTTATGTTTTAACTATAAAACCTTAGCCCCAAGTATGATATTTGGTACATAGTAGGCGTTCAATACAGGAATTAATGAAGTAATGAGTAAATGGATATCTGAGTGCCAGTGAAAGGCTTTAAATGGTACTTTGGCCTTTCCATTAAAATAATTATTTCTAAACACATATGTGAAAATATTCCCCAAAGGAGAAACCTAATCACTCTGTAATTCAAATGAAGTAGCAATCTAATCCACTCTTGTACAGAGCTTTCATGAATATCAGATCCATGAAGCATCATTGAATTCCCTAATTCTTTCTTTCCCGATAAGAGCCCATTAACTTAACTGGAAAAAAGGGCTTGCTGCCAGGCTCTGTTTTGGTGTGAGGCAAACATTTTACTACCAAAAATTTTAAGAGGGCATAGCAAAATTAAAATAACAGGGCTGATTGGTTTCTTTAGTAGCTTTTACCCTCGTAATTGTCCTATCTCGTTTGTTCAGGTACTACCAAAGGAGAGACAGAATATGGATTCAGGTAGTTGGAAGAATTTCTTTAAATGTTAGATTCACAATATAGACATTTTAGAATTGCAGCACACTGATAAAAGAACTTTTCATTCATAGTTCTTTTACATGTGATTTTGGCAATGGTTGTAGGTTTTTTTTTTTTATCAACAGTATTGTCACAAGGGAAACATAAAATAGTAATACAGAGGTAAACTTTGTAGTTGTGTCTGCTGATGACAATACCTGGTAAATTAAGTATAACCGTCTTTTAAAATCTGAATTAATTGTGTTTATGTCTTCCAAACATCTAACTGCATAGGTAAAGATAACTGGTAAGCTTTTCTTTTTCTGATAAAGTAGGAAGAATGTTTGTATGTGCCAAATTATAGATCATTAATGAAAAAAGCATGAAACCATTAAGATAGTATTATACTGCTATGCTGTCTATACAATAGGGATGAGGAAATTTTTTTCTTTTTTTAAGTAGACTCCACACACTGGATATGGAGCCCAGTGCAGAGCTTGAACTCAGGATCCTGAGATCAAGACATGAGCTGAGATCAAGAGCCAGGTTTTAACCAACCGAGCCACCCAGGCACCACTTTTAACCTAATATAGTTACTGTGGTACAGTGAAAATCTTATTTTTGATTAAAAGAGTTTTTTTATTTTCTGTGTTTGTCAACTGGCTTTCACTGGATGTATGTTCCCCATCAACAACATACAGGAGCACAGACTGTCATTCAGCATCCCTTACTTAGAGCTGCAAACCCTCCAGCAGTGCTCTTATTCTGACCAGTGCATGTTGCTTCTAACATTGCTCTGAACACCATTCATTCATTTGATAAAGATGTATTTAGCACTGTTGTAGACACTAAGGAGACAGTGGTAATAAAACCACAGACATGGTGCTGGTATTGGCCTTGTTCAAATTTATAGGTGGTGGCTAGAAAAAGGATATACAAGTAACGTTAAACAAAGAAAAGATAGTAATAAGTGCTGTGAGGGAGATTAACAGTAGACATGGCTCTTCATGAGCTCTCAACTCACAGCATCTTTGCACACTGCTGGGCATCTCCAGACTGCCCCCCAAGATTCCCGTGTTGTTGTTGACAGTGTCCCCTACCCAGCTGTTAGCATGCTAAATAACCCTTAGGTCATGCTGGGCAGGCTTTTCTGAGAAGAAGAGCATCTGGCCATCTTGCTCCCGGCTTTCTAGCACTTAATGGTCCTCAAACTCCCTTCTCTCTTACAGAACTTTACATTTATTACAGAATACTTAATACCCTAGTCAGAAGTATTTGCATTTGAATGACTTCAGTGGTCTGGGCTTTGCTGACAACACATGTGAATATTTGTTCAGCTATTTATAAAACAAAGAATTGCTTGTGGTGGTGTCGCTTAGGTAGAGAAAGTAGTTCTGCACCAAAACAGTGAATATGTCACTTATTTTATGTGGACAAAAATTAGGAATTAGGTAAATGGTTTAGATTTGGGATGATTTGTAGAACCTCATTAGCAGCATTGTAGGGCCGTTTAGCTAGGACTCTGAGGCGTGGCAGTGTTCTGGGTTTATCTCAGGAGAATGGGTTCCAGGTGCTGCTGGTCACCAGATTTCCTGTATGACTGCGCAAATTATGTTTCTGACACCTGGGTTCATCCCTGATAATTCCGAGTAGGAACAACTGCCTTGCCTGATTTCCAGTAGACTAGGAGGTTTAAATGGAAGTGTGCCACAGGATTATATATTGATACTGTTTTTCCCTAAATTTAGAATTTAAAAAAAGTGACTAAAGTAATACTTATGAGAATAAAAAAAGAGAATGAAGTAATACTTATGAGGACCAGCTATATGCCAGGAAATAGTCGGTGTAAGCAAAGTTGTCCTTAAGTTACAGATGAGGAAACTAATAGAAGATAAGTGATTTACCCAAAGACACATTGGTAATAGGTATTACTGAAATAAGAAGTCATTTGATACAATGTCCTATTCTCTTTTTCTTAAGTAGAAACATTTACAATGTGACTTGTATTTCATGTCCTTAGAAGATGAGTATTCAAATGTGGTATTCAAACCCCACTCTTTAGAGTGGAGACCTTCAGAATGGTTTGGTTCTTGTTCTTATCCTCCAAAATGGGCCTATTTTCACCGGATTTACAGACCGTCCTCTTTAAAAAACTTGAGTTCTTAGGTTAACATGAATGAGTGAATGATGAATAAATGAATGCCCCTCATATAGGCTATTGTAAATTGGCAAAATTTCTTGAGAACTAGCCAACATTTTGCTCTCATAAGGAAGGCTGCATAGATTCCCAGGATAATTTTCTTAAACAATTGTAAAATAACCAAACAAAGGCTTAAGAATGTTGGTTGGTTTATTCAGTATTGTCTCCAAGGAAACTCTCTTTCTCTCTCTCTTTTTTTTTTTTCTGTAGCCTGAGAATTAGTGTGTAGGAGGGATCCTGTGGAAGGACCTGTTAAATTATGTTAAATATTCATTTGCTCATTTTAGCATCTGGATAAAAACTTTTTTACACTTTGGAAAATGCATATCCAAAGGAAACTTAATTGACTTGGCGAACTATCTTTCTCCCAACAAGAAGGATAAATAAACTGGAACCATATATTTTCTCACATTGTAAAAACATAAAAATACCATAAAGGGAAATCAAAGTAGTAATGGGTTGGTAGAGCTGCTGAAATAGTTGTAATATTTTTTCAAACACTTTAGCATAGTAGTATTGATTTTTTTCTACTTATGTATGCAGAAATATACAGGTGTTCACAATCTTGGTATAGTTTGTAATGAATTTTAAAGGTGTTACAAACAACAGCAGCAACCCATGAATGATTAGCATTTCAAATCCAAGATGGATAGAAGGTATGATGAAACAGCAAATTATACTTTTTAATAAGTGCATTGTTCTACTGAAAGAGATTATTGTATTCACTGACAGCCAATTCTGTAGTGATGAATTATTGTTTAAAAGCCTTTCCCGATGATATTTTTGGTAAGCAGTTAACAAATAACTGCTCAGCTAATTTTTATGTGTGCATTTATAAATCTTTGCTTCAGTTAAATTGCACACCAGGTTAATGGACAAATGTTTTTGATAGTATATATAACTTCCCTACTTTCTCTTTCACTTAAATTTTCCAAAACAGAACAATTTTCCCAACTATGAAAATGGAACATAATATGAAAAAATGGCGTGGTTGATGGTATAATTTTGGGTTTTATACCTGTTGCCCTTTCTAACAAGAGGCACTAATCACCACCTAGAATTCCATTGTTACCTTGTCTTCAAATAATGAAACATTTGTTACAGTCCCTCAAATTGTGATTAACCCAAGGCCAAATTTCTATCTTATTTAGAACTGCTCTCTTCAGGTCTTTAAAAATTAAGGAAATTCTTCAATCCCTACACATTTTTTGGATCCCAAGGTAGATTAAGCATAAGGGAAAACTAGCTTGTTTATTTTTAAATCAGAACAAATTAAAAGTTTACATGGCATTGAAGTTTTATGTTTAAAAATTTTTACTTTTATATACTCTCAGGGTTCTGGAGTATATAATCAATAATCATTATGGTTTTCTGAATGATCAATAGTTTCAGATTAGTCAATCATATAAGCTGTTTATTTCTGCATAAAACATCCAGTGACAAATAGGTGACATCAGAGATGATCTGGTTATTGAAATTTAAGGTGCACAGAAAGGATGCCCTCCAAACAAAATGGTCTCCTTCAAAGACCTGAAAGATAAGCATTGGATATTTTGTTTTTTGCTTTTGAGAGCTTTTTGGTCAATAAGAAGCTCCAAATGAAGTGCAGATATCCAGCTAGTGGGTCAGGCTGTGTCCTTCCCAGTAACAGCAGGAGGAAAGAAGACCAGTAGAAAGGGACGAACGTTAGTTAGAAACTAAACTGATTTACCTTAAAATTTTGCCTCCAGTTGCGCTGGAAATTCATGGCTGAATCATGTCATCTTCTCCTTCACATCAAGTTGTTTAAACTTAATTTTTTGAAATATTTTTCTTGTAATTAATTTTTTTTAAGATTTTATTTATTTGAGAGAGAGAGAGTGAATGAGAGAGGATGAGTGAAGGGAGAGGCAGACGGAGAGGGAAAAGCAAACTCCCCACTGAGCAGAGAGCCCAATGTGGGACTCAATCCCAGGACCCGGGGATCATGACCAGAGCTGAAGGCAGACATTTAACCGACTGAGCCACCCAGGTGCCCCTTCTTGTAACGAATGTCTATTATTTGCCTTTGGGTGATTTTATCTTGAGTTAATAACAGGACAATAGTAATTATGCATTTTATAAGGTTTTTTTTATCATCTAGTTTTAACAATAATGACTAATGTAAGGCATGGATATTTAGAAAAGTTTACAACTTTCTGTCCTCATTTATCTCACCGATAATTATGTTCATATATATTTAAAATTTTCCTCTACCTGCAGAGGTAGTCTGTAGAAAAAGGACTATTCTATAGCATTAGTAAATTAATAGTGTATTGAGGATTAAGAAAAAAATGAAAGGCAGAATAGTCTTTTATTATCGACACTTTGTCCAGTTTTCTCTTAATATTCTTTTATCCATTTTATTATTTAAATGTCAGTAAATTATCATCCACCTAAAAAGGAAGGAGGAACTACAAAAAGAGTTTTGCTTACAAATAAAGTTCTGTATAATTATACTTACCTCTGAAGATTCAGGTCTTTTATGAAGATTATTCCTTTGTTGATAAGGATTTCTTACTTTTGGTCCTACAGAAAGTAGTTTGGACTGATCATTGTGTGGATTGTTGTGCACCTGGAAATAGGTTGGACTAAAGTGTAAAATTATGATCTGTGGTTGACTGAGCTTCTCTTTATTCTGGGCTGTCCATTTAGGAGAGCTGCTTCCCTTTCTCCCCTATAGAACCCTTACTGAAATCCAGAGCTGGCTTAGAGATTGCATATTCCTTGTTTCAATTTAGTCAAGCCTCTCACCTTTCAGAAGGCTGTATGGGGTGATTCTATTTAAATAAACTTTCACTGACGGAAGAGTCCCTGAGGCCAGCTGGTTAACCTAGGTAAGCTACAGCTGATCACTGTAGACAACAGAAACAGCAGTTCAGATAATGATTTTGGCAGGGGGTGGGGGAGTTCTCTTTGGGAGCATATCTTTTATTGCATCAGTGCAAAAACTGCAATGGACAAAGTTAAGCAAGGAAGACTTTTTTCTGGTTATTGCAGTAGGGGAAAGAAACTGAACTCACTTCCCCTGAAACAAAGGATATGAGGATTATATATATATATACCACATCTTTATCCATTCATCTGTCGATGGACATTTGGGCTCCTTCCACAGTTTGGCTGTTGTGGACATTGCTGCTATAAACATTGGGGTGCAGGTACCCCTTTGGATCAATACATTTGTATCTTTGGGGTAAATACCTAGTAGTGCAGTTGCTGGGTCTTAGGGTGATTCTATTTTTAAATTTTTGAGGAACCTCCATACTGTTTCCAGAATGACTATACCAGCTTGCATTCCTACCAGCTGGAGAAGAGGTGGGTGGGAGGATGGGGTAAATTGGATGATGGGCATTAAGGAGGGCATGTAATGTGATGAGCCCTGGGTGTTAGATGCAACTGATGAATTACTGAGCTCTACATCTGTAACTAAGGATGTATTATATGTTGGCTAATTGAATTTAATTTTTTTGAAGTATATGAGTTTTTAAACACTGGAGTAAGTTTGAAGACTGTAAGGGAAGGAGATCAATCTGTGGGATATGTCCAGCACATTGAGTTATTCTTGAATTAGGAAATGTTTTTTCTGGGGCAGCTGGGTGGCTCAGTGGGTTAAGCGTCTGCCTTCGGCTCAGGTCATGATCCCAGGGTCCTGGGATAGAGCCCCACATTGGGCTCCCTGCTCAGTGGGGAGCCTACTTTTCCCTCTCCCTTTGCCTGCTGCTCTGCCTACTTGTGTTCTTTATCTCTCTGTCAAATAAATAAACAAAATCTTAAAAAAAAAAAAAAAGGAAATGTTTTTTCTTTATGATTAGATCATCTGTGTTGGCTAATTGGTGCCCATCTAAGTTAGGCTCCTGCCCTCCCACAGAAACTCAGGGATAGGGTAGCTATCTTCCTTGATTATATTTCAAAGAGTTGGCTCTTAGATCTTGGAGAGAGACATTCCTGGATTATAAAACTAGCAAGAGGATTTTTAAATGATTTGTATCTCAAAGGGGCAGAGAAAGAATTTACAAGTTTTCTAAAGCAAATGCTCTAAGAAAAGGATTGCCAGGGGCATAGGGTTAAGAAGAAGCTGGTTTCAAGTTTTGTTAAGCTGAGGGGGATGTTAAGGCTTCTTGATCAATAGTAAACATGATTCTGTTCATACTAAACGAGCCATAAAGTCTTGATTTTCAAGAATTTGAAATTTTTAAAAAGATTTTATTATTTATTTATTTATTTGAGAGAGAGAGAATGAGAGAGAGCATGAGAGGGGAGAGGGTCAGAGGGAGAAGCAGACTCCCCACTGAGCGGGGAGCCCGATGTGAGACTTGGTCCTGGGACTCCAGGATCACGACCTGAGCTGAAGGCAGTCGCTTAACCAACTGAGCCACCCAGGGACCCCTCAGGAATTTGAAATTTGATTCTGCTCATACTAAACTAGCCATAAAGTCTCCTTGACTTTCAAGAATTTATATTATATTGGACTAATTTATATTATTTTGGACTAAGCTTGAACTGATTTGCATTCCTGTAATTGATCTATAAAATATTTTAAACAAATGAATAGTTGAAGTTAAATGATTGAGAGCATTTTAAAATTTCTTGAAAAACATTTTTAAGTACACTTTAAATTCTTAAATTGCACCCAATATTACATTGCCATTGGTTTAAAAATCATAAATCTTTCCTATCCATTAAAACAAATCACTTAACACCTCTACCAGTCATTTTCACTGAATTTATTTATCAAAGAACTGATGAGTACTATATGTTGGCTAATTGAATTTAAATTAAAAAAAAACTGATGATTTTTTGAGTAATCATATAATCTCTAATTTTAGCTATTCACTAACTCCTCTAAATTAGAAATATATTATGGGCTCTATTTGTGATCACAGTATAGCTATAATATATGTATTTGTAATATAATCCAGGTAGTTTAAACTTGAAATATTAAGTATTTATGATTTAAGGGAGAGAACAAGTGAGCATCTAGTCTATTAGAAAGTTCAGGTTTGGGGGGCGCCTGGGTGGCTCAGTTGGTTAAGCGACTGCCTTTGGCTCAGGTCGTGATCCTGGAGTCCCGGGATCGAGTTCCGCATTGGGCTCCCTGCTCGGCAGGGAGTCTTCTTCTCCCTCTGACCCTCCCCCCTCTCATGCTCTATCTCATTCTCTCTGTCAAATAAATAAATAAAATCTTTAAAAAAAAAAAAAAAGAAAGTTTAGGTTTGGGCGCCTGGGTGGCTCAGTTGGTTAAGCGACTGCCGTCGGCTCAGGTCATGATCCCAGGGTCCTGGGATCGAGTCCCACATCGGGCTCCCGGCTCAGCAGGAAGCCTGCTTCTCCCTCTCCCACTCCCCCTGCTTGTGTTCCTACTCTCGCTGTCTCTGTCTCTGTCAAATAAATAAATAAAATCTTTAAAAAAAAAAAAAAAAGAAAGTTTAGGTTTGTGAATAGAGGCCAGAATGGAGTGTTATTTTAATTATTGTACTAATATTCTACTAGCTAACATGACATTGTTCATGAATATTTAATGATAAATACCACTGCACAGCTGCTGAGTTTGATGTTCCTCCTTGAGTGAAATGAAGATCTTAGCACATTTTACCTTGCTTTCACACTCTTTTAGTCCTTGGAAGCGGCTCTTAGTATGATACTCTGCCTAACATTTAATACAGTGGCATTTTGAGTACATTGCCATAAAGAAAAGTGATTTGCATGTTTCATTTTATTACAGTGAAATTTAGGTCCCTATAGTTCTTTTTTTTCCTAATTATTTAACCATATTATTATCTATGCTCTTGGGGTTACTTATATTTATTTTTTTCCAATTCCTTTTTATTGTGCTAGCATACACATTAACATAAAATTTACCATCTTCGCCACTTTTAAGTGTACGGTTCAGTTATATTAAATACATTAATAATGTTGTGTTTTTGTCACCACCATCCATCTTCAGACCCTTTTTCTTCTGTAAAACTGAAATTATATACCTATTAAATAGTAACTCCCAATTTCCCTTTCTTCCCAGTCCCTGGATACCATCATTCTACTTTCTGTCTCTATGAATTTGACCCTTCTTAAGTACCTCATGTAAATGGAATACAGTATTTGTCTTTTTGTGACTGGCTTATTTCACTTAGCATATAATGTCTTCAAGTCTCACTCATGTTGTAGGTTATGTCAGAATTTCTTTTTCAAGTTGAATAATATTTCATTTGTGTGTGTGTGTGTGTGTGTGTAATTTTTGTTACACACACGTGTGCACGCACACACACACACACCGTATTTTACTTAACCATTCATCCAGAGTTGAATGCTTGGTTTGCTTCCACATTTTAGCTATTGTGAACAATGCTGTTATCAGCACAGGGTGTACAATGTCCATTATTTCTTTGAGACCCTGCTTTGAACTCTTTTACGCATATAGCCAGAAGTGGAATTGATAGATCATAATGATAATTCTAATTTTAATTTTTTGAGGAACAACCATGTTTATTCTCCCCACAGTGGCTATATCCTTTTACGTTCCCAGCAACAATGCACAAGGGTTCTAAGTTCTCCATATTTTTGCCAACATTTGTTATTTTCTGTTTGTTTTATAGTAGCCATCCTAATGAGTGTGAAATGGTATCTCATTGTAGTTTTGACCTTGCGTTTCCCTAATGATTAGTGATGTTGAGCATCTTTTCATGTGCTTATTGACCATTTGTATATCCTCTTTGGAAAAATGTCTATTGAAGTCCTTTGTCCATTTTTGAATTATATTGTTTGTTTTTTGTTGTTGAGTTTTAAGAGTTTTTTATATAATCTGGATATTAATCCCTTACCATATATATAATTTCCAAATATTTTCTCCCATTCTGTGGGTTGCCTTTTCACTCTGTTGAATAGTGTCTTTTGATGTACAAAATATTAAATTATCATTGAGACCAATTTATTTTTTCTTTTGTTGCCTATGTTTTTCGCATCCTATCCAATTAATCACTGCCAAATCCAATGTTGTGAAGATTGTGCCTTAGGTTTTTTTCTAAAAGTTTTATCATTTTAATTCTTGCATTTAAGTCTTTGACCAATTTTGACTTAATTTTTATATACAATGTTAGCTAAGGGTCTACCTTCATTCTTTTTGATGTGGATATCCACTTTTCCCAGCACCATTTGTTGCCAAGACCCTCCTTCCCCACTGAAAGGTCTTAGCAGCTTAAATGATAATGTATATGAGGGTTTATTTATGAGCGCTCTATTTTATGCTATTGGTCTATACATCTGCTCTCTTTATACCAGTACCCCACTGTTCTGATTACTGTAACTTTGTAGTAAGTTTTGAAATCAGCAAGTGTGAGTCCCCCACCCTTGTTCTTCTTTTACAAGACAGCTTTTGGTTATTTGGCGTCCCTTGAGATTACATATGAATTTTAGAATGAGTTTTTGTATTTCTTCCAAAACTTTCATTGGGATTTTGATAGGGATGGCACTGAATCTGTAGATCACTTTGGGTAGATTGACATCTTAACAATATTAAATCTTCCATGAGCATGGGATTTCTTTTCATTTATTTATATCTAATTTTTTCTGCAGTATTTTATAGTTTTCATTATACAAGTCTTTCACCTCTTTGGTTAATTTATAAGTATTTTATTCTTTTTGAGTCCACTGTAAATGGAATTGTTTCCTTAATTTCCTTTTCAGTTGTTCATTGTTAGTATATAGAAATGTAACTGGTTTTTTTGTGTTGTATTTGTAACCTGATACTTTGCTGAAATCATTGATTCATTTTAATTTTTTTGTGGAATCTTTAGAGATTTCTATATTCCTGATAGTATTACCTATGAACAGAGATAATTTTACTTCTTTCTTTCTGATGTGAATGATTTTTATTTCTTTTTCTTACCTCTGGCTAGAACTTCCAGTACTTTGTTAAATGGAAGTGGTGAAAGTGGGCATTCTTGCTTTGTTCTTGATCTTAGAGGAAAAACTTAGTCTTATATCATTAAGTATGATGACCACTGCATATTTTTCATACATGACTTTTATGTTGAGGTAGTTTCTACTCCTAATTTGTTGAGTTTTCTTTTTTTTATCATAAAAGGATGTTAAATTTTGTCAAATTCTTTGTTGGCATCAATTGAGATGATCATACGGTTTATTTTCCCTTCATTCTGGTAATGTGGTGTATTGTTCAGTTTTTGTAAGTTAAATAATATTTGCATAATAGGTATAAACCCCACTTGATCTTGATGTAAAATCTTTTTAATATGCTGCTGAATTCAGTTTGCTAGTATTTTGTTGGGGATTTTTGTATCAGTGCTCAAAAGGGATATTAGTTTATAGTTTTCTTCTAGTGTCTTTGGTTTGGTGTTAGGGTAATGCTGGCCTCAAAGAATGAGGTAGGAACTATTCCTTGCTCTTCAATTTTTTGGAAAAGTTTGAGAAGTGTTGGTGTTTATTCTTCTTTAAATTTTTGGTAGAATTTACCAATGAAGCCATCAGGCCCAGAGCTTTTCCTTATTGGGAGAAGTATAACTTATTCAATCTCCTTACTAGTTGTAGGTTTTGTGTTTCTATGAATTTGTCCATTTCATCTTGGTTATCCAATTCATTGACATAAAATTGGTTATAGTATTCTCTTATAATATTTTTCATTTCTGTAAAAATTGGTCCTCACTTTTATTTCTGATTTTAGTAATTTGAGCCTTCTTCTTTTTTTTTTTAATCTATCAAAATCCTTGAGGAGAACACAGACAGCAACCTCTTCAACCTCAGCCGCAGCAACTTCTTCCTAGAAACATCGCCAAAGGCAAGGGAAACAAGGGCAAAAATGAACTATTGGGTCTTCATCAAGATAAAAAGCTTTTGCACAGCAAAGGAAAAGTCTTCTTTCTTTTTTGGTCTATCTAGCTAAAAGACTGTCAGGTTGTTCATTCAGATCCCTGTAGTTCTTTTAAGCTATTTCCAGCTTGATCACATTCAAATTTTGAGTGCCTAATATATGCCAACCAATATACAAGACATGAGGTTTTATTTGTAAAACCATGAAGACTGTCTATATCACTTTGTTTTATCTTCACAATGACCCAATGGGGAATAGTATTATTATTTCCCTTATATGGATTAGAAAACTGAGATACAGAGAAACTTGTCCAAGGTCACGAAACTTGTAAGTAGCAAAACCAGTATTTAAATCCAGTTTTCCTGCAGAGTGACATACTTAACCACTGTGCCAAACAAGTAAATGTAAAAATAAATCAATAATTATTTCTTCTGTTTTTGATTTTAGCCATTTTTTATTTAGCCATTCTGACAGGTGTGAGGTGACATCTCACTGTGGTTTTTATTTGCATTTCCCTGATGATTAATGAGCATCTTTATGTTGAGCATCTTTTCATGTATCTTTTGGTCATGTGTATGTCTTCTTTGGAGAAATGTCTGTTCATGTTTTCTGCCCATTTTTAAATTGGATTATTCTCTCTTTTTTTTTTTTTTGGTGTTAAGTTGTATAAGTTTTGTGTATGTGTGTATAGTATTAACCCCTTATCATATATATAAGTTGCAAATATCTTCTCCCATTTGGTTGGTTGTCTTTTTATTTTGTTAGTGGTTTTCTTTGCTATGCAGGAGTTTTTATTTGGTATAGTCCTAATAGTTTATTTTTGCTTTTGACTCCCTTGCCATAGGAGACATATCTAGAAAAATGCTTTAAAGCTGATATCAAAGAGATTACTATGTTTTCTTCTAGGAATTTTATGGTTTCAGGTCTCACATTTAGGTCCTTAATCCATTTTGAGTTTGTTTTGTGTATGGTGTAAGGAACTGGTCCAGTTTCATTCTTTTGCATGAAGCTGTCCAGGTTTCCAAACACCATTTGTTGAAGAGACTGTCCTTTTCTCATTGCATATTCTCTCCTCCTTTGTCATAGATTAATTGACCATACACTCATGGGTTTATTTCTGGGCTCTCTATTCTGTTCCCTTGATATGTGGGTCCTTTTTTTTTTTGGTTCCTGTACCATACTGTTTTGATTACTACAGCTTTGTAGTATATCTTGAAACCTGGAATTATGATACCTCCAGTTTTGTTGTTCTTTTTCAATATTGCTCTGGCTATTTAGAATCTTTTGTGGTTCCTTACAAATCAGTATTTGATAAATGCTACAAAGGGGAGAAAAATGCTAGCATGAAAGAAGACACAAATAGGATTCTTTTTTAGAATGGGTGGTCAGACAAGGCCACTCTGAGTGAGGATATCACATTTTAGTTGAGTTTTAAGCTTGACCAAGAGCGATCATCTAAGAGACTGAGACCTCAGTAATCTTTTATAGTAATTAATCAACCCAGCCATACCCCTCCAACCACCCATGTTTGTCCTTCTTCCTGCTTTCATGATTTGCCCTATGCCCTCCTGCTCTTCCCTCTGTTGTCATCTTTTCCACTTAAGGATCATTTTTGGGGGGATCCCTGGATGGCTCAGCCAGTTAAGCATCTGCCTTTGGCTCAGGTCCTGGGGTCCTCAGGTCATAATCCTGGAATCCTGGAGTCCTGCATCAGGCTCCTTGCTTAGCAGAGAGCCTGCTTCTCCCTCTGCCTGCCACTTCCCCTGCTTGTGCTTTCTCTCTCTGACAAATAAATAAAATCTTTTAAAAAAATCTTTTATATATATATAAAATTTACCTTCTTATTGCTCTGATATCTTGTAACATATAGTAATTCATGTGCAAGTTGCCTGATAGTCCCTTGTCTTCTGTTATTGGTTATATGTTTATATTCAAAGAGCCATACAAACACTAGTCAGCTACATGGCCCCTCCATTTACTCTGAGAGGTTCATTTCCTCTGTAGGTCATGACATGTAATACCATGTGAACATTACCATGCTAGTTACAGGTGCTAAAATCAGGGCTCAACCTCTGTGCTGAGAGTGGTCAGTCTTGAGACTGTTATATGACCTGGCAACATGAGGAATCTCTATCATCAATCTCTCATTAAGTCCTGATTATTCACTGTTTGAACCACCCTGACTCTTCCTTTTGCGGAATTTAAGCAGAAAACATAAAGATAGAAGGTCATTAGTTTTTGTTTTGTTTTGTTTGTTTTGCCTATAGACTTTAAGGAAGAGCAAAAGGAACCTTTCTGAAAACATTTCTGTCTATCAGAGTAAAGAGACACAATGTAGGAAAAAAAAACAGACCTGATAGAGGAGAAAGAAGACTTTCCATTTGATATGAGCCATCAGTCAGTAAAGTCTGTAATTTATCCTAAGGAAGGAGCACTATGGAAAGAGGAAGATTGAGGGAAGAGTCCTCCTGCTAAGAATAATCACATCAGTGCTAGGGACCTGAGAAAGGAGAACCTAGGGAAAGACAAATGAAGTCTCTTGCTAAATGTCAGTTGAGGACCTGAAGTTTTGGAACTAGAGAATGGAAGGAAAAATATCTGCATGTTGTATAGATCATTGCTTTGAACAAAATTGAGATCAAATATCTGAGAAAGTATATGAAAAAATTTTAATCTGGCCTACATAAGTGATGGTAAATCTACTGAGATGAAAGAACTATAATCCACTAAGTTTAGGTACCCACCACCCAGCTAGACCAAGCTCTCTCCATCGGATTTGACGTCTTTCTAACTTACATGGCTAGAGACCAGTTTTACTCAAGCTTAAGCTCTATAATTTAAACACTTTTTGGTCTCTCATTTACACTGATTGTATATGAGAGAGATCTGGGTTCTTGGAGTACAGTCCTCACAGAACTTGAATGGTGCTCTTTTTAAAAATCCCACAAAAATTATTAATTTAAGAGAGCCATGAGAGGAGTAATTTTTCTTTCACTGAGTACTTTCAAACAGAAGCTGTTGCTTGAAGGAATGCTGTAGAGGTTATTAATCAAACATTAGCTAGATGTTGGATTACTTGACCTCTTAGAATCTTTCTAGTCTTTAACTCTGTTTCTTTAAAATAAATAGAGTTAAAACAGAAAAGGAGGCAAATTGTTTTATTCTCCCTCCTATACTAAAATTCTGGCATATCAAAAATGAATAAAGACCCAGCTTTTTTCTGATACTTTATTGACAAGGATTAGAGAAAATACAACTGCATATTTGGTTCAATTTTATTTCAAAAATTAGTTAATTTTGCTCTTTTGGAAAAATTTCTAAGTTGATTCCATTAAAGAAATAAATAATTCAGAGGCTTAATGAAAAACATTGGTCTTTTGGAAGTCAAACATTATTTAAAGATCATTTGCTGAATTAAATTTGCTATAAAAATTGAAAAAAATTATAATTTATAAAGCTCATTTTTTGTATTTAATGTTTGCATTTTAATGTTTTATAGGAATATTTGCATAGGATATTTACTTAAAGCATAACACCTGTAATTAAGGTCTACTTTTAGAAAGTCTGTAAGTCTATCTATCTGATCTCTTTCATCTCTGTATTCTTCTAAGTGAAAAAAAATCGTTGGGAAAAAAAATATTCAAAAAGCATACATATAGGAAAAATTAAGCTAAAAATTATTGATGAAATAAAAATACAAAGACTGACATGATGTATTCAAACTTCTGCTGAGTAAAAATGACTAGTGCACTTAAGGGTAATGTTTAAAGATAGTTAATTTTTTGTTTGATGGGGTAAAGAAAGAGATTGATAGTGAAATTAGGTATTCATCTTGGCCATTAAGGTTTTTTTTTTAATATTTTATTTATTTATTTGAGAGAGAGAGAATGAGAGACAGAGAGCATGAGAGGGAGGAGGGTCAGAGGGAGAAGCAGACTCCCCACCGAGCAGGGAGCCCAATTCGGGACTCGATCCCGGGACTCCAGGATCATGACCTGAGCCGAAGGCAGTCGCTTAACCAACTGAGCCACCCAGGCGCCCCGGCCATTAAGGTTTTAAAATCATGCATAACTATAATGCAGTGCTATTGAACATTCTATGGGTTAGAGTTAAATAATATATTGAACCCAGATTTTAGAGGTTGGCTTCTCTTATACTCATTTCTTCTTAGTGTCACTCTCCCTCTCTTTTCTCTCATTATATTACATACATGCCTATAACACATACCAGAAACACACAAAGATAAAACCACATACTTTGAGCACACACACACAGAGGAAGAACACAAGTGTGTGTGGCATTTGTGTGTGTGTGTGAGAGAGAAAGAGAGAGAGAGAGAGAGATGGTTAGCTGTACACTTTCTACGCTCCCCCCAATTTTGGCAGAAGAGGTTGAAGACTAGAAAATCTATGATAAATAGGAAGTATGTATGTAAGGGGCATCAGTAGCCTAGGTAATACAAGTGCTAGATTGCCTATGGGTTGATATGCGAACTCACACTCAAGGAAAAACTGTTGTCTGATGTGAAATAGACATGATATATGGAGTAGAAGCTGATCATTGAATTTGGGCTTCTGGCAGGTATATGCACATCCTGTGTCCTGTCACTCCAGAACAGCTAAAATAATGTGTTATCAGCTATTTCAGCAGAGTAACTAAGTTTACTACCTTGAGGGAAAGCCTCCTGTTTACACATAAGGAAAAATTACCCTACCAGCAATAAATGTTATAAATTTAATACATATCTATGACAAACTCAAAATTAAGGTAGAAATAACTTTATATAGGTTGGCTTTAAAATACCTAAAATGACTACCAAAAGGCCCAAATTGATTTTTGTTATTGTGGAACTGAATGTTTTAAATGGATCAGATTTGTGAGGCAAAATAGCTGGAACAACTTCCCAGTACCTTAGAGGGAGGAATAGAATTAGAAACCAAAAGAGATTATGAAATTTGTCTACCTGGAAATCTTTTAGGAAGTCACATCCACTGCCAATCCCTTTAGGGGAAAGCTACCTGTAAAGCAGGCAAGGGGGTGGGGGGAGATACAAGTCGGGGACTAATGTTCATCTTTATAAAGCCCCTGGCCAGCAGGAATCACTTCCTTTCCATTCCCTACCCCTAGCTTCACTGAGGTATGACTGACAAATAAAAATTAAAATTGTATATTTGAGGTGTACAATGTAATGTTTTGATATACATTGTGAAATAATAACCACAATCAAGCTAATTAGCATACCTAGCACCTAACATAGGTTACCATTTCCTCCCTTCCTTCCTTTTTCAGTGGTAAAAACACTTAAGACCTACCTTTCAGCAAATTTCTGGATACCACACAGTGTTGTTAACTATAGTCATATTGCTATAACGATATCTCCAAAACTGTTTCATCTTACATAACTGAAACTTTGTCGAAAGGCCAGAATGTAGAATACCTAAAGGGAGTAGGATTTCAGGCTGACTCTAGTGAGACATGAGCTAATACAGTCTCACTTGCAGTGTCCTTCAATCCACATGGGCTTTGGCATGAGGTAGTCCAATTTGTAAGGATTAGATCAGAGAATGCATGTGAAGCTCTTAAGTACAGTGAATGTCAGGCACATAGGAAATGCCTTACTAAATGTTTGCTAGGGACTGGTGGTCAGTGGTGATAAAGATAATGGTGATGGTGTCACACATGTAAGGGGAGGTTCTGCCAGCCAAGCAACTAAGGTGATGATGAATTGCATCACTGACATTTTGCCTGACCCAGGGCAGAATTCTCCTGTGGACCAAAACACTGTATAACTTGTGTGTGGCCTAAATGATTATTGCTCACCTTCAGGTGAGTTACTTATTAGCAAATGCCCTGGAAGGGTGAAGTAAAATGTATTTAGGAGAAGTAGGATGAGATTTTCTATTGGGTAATAATCCTCCTTCTAAGTTTGCTGGCTTTCCTCATTTCAAGCATTATACTCCATTACAACATTTAATATCTCTCACTTTAGGATGGTCCTTTAAACACCTAATCAAATCCTCTTTTCTCGCTTTTAAGTCACTTTCTTTATTCTCTCTGAAGGATCCCCGAGAATTGCTGGACAACCTTCTTGATCAAATAGCCTTTCCAATACTTGCAGTCATTCATGAGGTGACCCCTTGACAATCTATTCAGGATAAATAACTTGTTTCCTTCTAATGTTTCTGTATAGATTGTATTTTATAAAAAAAAAAAAAAACTTTGATCAATTTTTGTGGTTCTTCCCTTGATCTCTAAATAGTTTTCTTAAAAATGGTCTTCCCATTGTAAGATACGTTTTATCTATAGCATCCAACACAATGCCATGCACATAGTGGATGCTCCATAAATAATAGTTGAAGGAAGGTAGGCAGAAAAGAATAAAGGAAGAAGGAAGAAAGGTGACAGCAGGGTGTAAGTATTTGCTTGTGTTGTGTAGTTTAAAGGATTTTGAGAGGGACCTCTTTTAAAATACTCCCCTAAAATATCTGAAATTCCATCACTGAAATTTATTTCTGAATATTACTCATTTCTGTTTTCAGATACACCTAGAATGAGTCCTTAACACCTTAGTGAGAATTAGTTCATGAGACACTTTGTTTTTCCTCTTCTAGAAAAGGCTATAATAGTGTCAGAATATGTGTTCCTCTAACAACTATGATCTTGATGTCTTTTATAAATATGGGAATGATGTCAACATAAAGGTGAAGTCACATTGATTTATAAGTGACTAATTCTAGGCAAAGAGAGCTGCTGTAGCAATGATTAGAAACTTCTATAGGAAAAGAAAAATCCATTCACTAGAATGCTACACAAATGGGAGTCCTTTTGGCTATATTTTAAGACAATGGAGAATGAGCTTTTACACTTTGGAATGCATCTCCAGAAAGCTGAACCCCTATTTTACCCAGCTCTCCACTTCTGGCAGTTCATTCATCCTCCTGTGTTCCATCCACAGTGTCTCTGCACCTGTAAGCCAGCATTCCTACTTTATTGTTGTTTGTAAATTTTTCATGTCCTCAGAGCAGCATCTCGTCATGCTGAGTGCCTGTGTAGCTGTCCAAATTATCTCTGGAAGTACCCTTTACGGTTTTGGTTAGAGCCTCTGCTTACCAAGTAGCCTAGACTGTGAGTGGTCCTCCCAATTCTATTTGTCCCCACCAACCCTGACCCTGTTACTTTAGTACAATTTTGAAGAACATGCATTTGGGGGAATACATATATAGGATTATAGTAGAAATTTTCTTAAATGTTACCAAGGTGTTAGTAGGGGAGCCTGGGATGCTGTTTGGAGGAGAGTATACATAAAGCAGGGCTTCTCAAAATTTAAATGTGTTGGAATCAGCCTGGGATTTTGTTAAAATGCAGATTCTGATTCAGTAACTCTGGGTGGGATCCAAGATCTTGTCTTTCTAACAAGCTCAGATGATGCTTGCCGGTGTCCCACGGATGACACTTGAAGAAGCCAGAGGCTGAAGGACAGGTAGCAATTTGAAGAGACATCAGCTAGGACTGGGCCAGTATGGAACATATCTTTTAGGGGACTGTGATATGTCTTTCTGACTCACAAACCAGGATCATTACTAAAAGCCTCAGTTAAAACTAAAAAAATTTTTAAAAAGATTAGCCAGTGTTCATGTTCCTTTTATTTTCCTCACACATGAACTTAGAAAGCCAGGTTTATCAACTGGTTGTTAAAATATTAATACTCAGAAAGAAATCCGTTCTTTTATCTTGTGTTAGAAACAGGTTAAGTTATAACCTCCAAATGTCTCCTGGGCTAATGAAAGAGGCAGGGAAGATAACCGGGTCCAATCACTTTTATTGACTAAACAAAGTGAGTTCCCTGCCTTACTTTCAGTACTTGACATTTCAGTTTTACTTGTCTGGTTTCACAATAACTGTTGTATTTTCAATGACCTTCAGCACTATGGAAGGATGCCATGATATAAGTTTAGGCTAGCATTTTAATAAAAAACAAAATAGGGCCTACAGAAGCTTAAAAATAAATTCCTTCTGTAAACTACAAAGTTTGAAGCCATTTAGCACATAGATAGATGCTGCATGGGTATATATATAATTTCACTAAATGAGATCCACTCGACGACAAGCAAAATATTAAATAATTAAAATATTAATAATAGAAAAATAATTTTAAAATATTAATCTAAAAATATTTAGTTATCATTTGTCATGTTGTTTTACATATGTTATCTTATCCAGCCTTCATGAAAACTGTGAGATATTATTAGCCTCATTTCACAGAGAAAGGAACCCTTGGAGAAGGAAATAACTCAGAATCACACAGCTAGTGAGTGACATGCCAAGATTCAAATCTAGATTTGTTTGAGTCCAAAATCTATGATCTTAATCACTAAGCTCTCAATCCATTTGGAGCCACTAAAATTTAGGTGGAAATTATGTCTGATTTATATGTTATGACAAACAAAAAGAGCATGAAATTCTCTTTGGCATATGGCCCTTCCTCTCTGGCAGTTACCTAAAGTCATTTTTGGAAGTAAGTGGTGTGTAAATTTCAAATAAATAAAATTTTAAAATGCCTTCTGCTCACCCCCAAAGACATCTTAAGTACATTCTTTTTTTTTTTAAAGAATAAGTGCCATTAGCCCACAATCCCCCACTCAAGGATCAATATAGTATGTGTCCTTGAGGGTTTCTGTCCTGTGAATGTAGAAAAGCACCTGAAGAAATAAGATCCCCAGGCTCTGAAATACCTGGTACTATATAGTCTGTTCTACTACAATCTGTTCTTTGAGTTGAACTGCCTTGTGTGCTATTGGTAAATTAGGTTAATGGCATGACTATAATGTGGAATTATATTGGTTCATGCACAATTATGCCTGGCCTGTTAGTCTTTTGAAGCAATCAGGGGCAAGCTTCTCAAAATTAAAAAGACCACCTTTGCAATATATGAATACATTCATTTAGAAGAAGAAGTGGCTGTTTACTTGCTTCAAGAACTGTTAGGCTTTCCACAGTGTTCAACTGTCTGAGGAAGTGCAGATGAAGCAGATGTGGAGACATTTCACCCTTAATTAAAATAATGTAGCAAAGGAGAATTCTGATGAAAAGTCTCTATCATAAGTGAATGCCTTCCAGAATCTGAATCTGGAAGCAGGAAGCACAGATAAAACATTGCGAAGGATTTTTTGGCAATGATGCTAGTAGAGATTTAATCCTACTAGGATCCTTTAAATTAGGATTATTATTGTTTTTGTTAGAGCTCTGGTCACAAAGTTTTACTATAGCCCCAGTTCTGTTTTTCTACAGGTCCTGTTACTTTTAGTGCTCATTTTTTTCAGAATATGAGATTGTTCGTGACAAGCCTGTATTATATGTAGCTAGGTTGAAGCAAAGAATGAACAATTCTCAGAAGTCCATCACTTTTCTTTTCTTTAGAAAGTACCTGAAATTTGTTGTGTACATGACCTAAAACTGCTTTTCTATACAGCAGTCAATGGCTTAACCATTTCTTTGGACATCTTGTGGGCTAAGTCTAGGAAAAAAACTTCGAAGCATGACTTCATAATGTGGGGCATATGGAATTAATAGACGTCTGATCTTTCACAAAGAATGTTCCTGATTCAATTACTTTTGACATAAAATTAAAATATGTGTATTTACATTGGATTACTCTAGAGGGCATTAATAAATATATATATATGTAATGAAAACGACTATCCACATGAGAAGAGACCTGCCCAAGAAAACAAAATTAAAAATTAGGATTGTCCATGAATGGATTGGTCAATAGCTTAGTGAGTTCCTTGTCAATGGAAATGTTCTAATGGAGATTGGTTAAATATCAACCAGAAAGATTATAGCAGCGGCATCTACACTGTGTAAGATGTTGCGTGAGGCAAACAACAAAATGTTACTTTCTAAAATAATAGTAGCTATCATTTCTTGAATGTTAAATAGGTATCAGGCCCTGCACTACATTTTTATACTCATTTTCTAAAGAAGGAGTAGATATTATCCTCAGTATACAGATGATAAAAAGGTTACCTAGCTAGCCCAGGGTGAAAAGTATCAGGATTTGAACTAGTATCAGTAAGACTTGAACTATACTTTGATGCTTCTCAACTTAAAGAATATATGATTCTATGCCTTATGTAATTAAGATGATCCTGGAATGCTACATCTCTTCATAACCAACCACTCCAGATTCTAATGTGAGACATGAAGGTTCATATTTGTTCATCCATTGTAAGATATGTAATGATCACACATAGTATGGTTGATAATTTATTTAAAAAGATATGAAGGATAAGAAACAATGCTGAACAAATGAAATGAGAAAAACCAGGCAATGGCTTTAAAATTCCTCATAGCACAGATGAGAATAAATACTGTTGAGTGAATGAATGAATTTAATATTTTGTGCTAGCTCTTTGAAAATATCCTCAAATCATTCTTATGATTTCATATTCCAAAGTTGTACTGACCTATAATTTTTGCTCAGATCTCCATTCCTTGGTATGTCATTACCTTGTCCTTTACTTCAGTTTCTGACCATGACAAAGATTGCAAAGGATCTTAGATTCCTATAGTCTCATATGTAATAACAGACCTTCTTTCATTTTTAAACTCTGCTCTTGCATTGTGTGTTATTTAGTTTACCTGCTCATCTGTGGTACTGTGTTGTGACCAATGTGTGACACATAAGGGCGCTGCTAACCTCAGGGAAAAATATTGAGCCATAGATTAGCTTTGAATAAAAATGGTCATTGATGTCAAGTTTATTGCCTGAGGACTGTAATTGATTTTACTACAGTTTGTTCAAAGAATGTGAAGTGTATAAACAATCCAGGAACTTTTTGGGATATGTAAATATTGTGTCACATATACATCAATTTTGATCCTGAACATCAATATTTATTATGAGAAAGGAGCTAAGTAGAATTGGAATTTTTCCTAGAACATCTGAATCGAGCACACAGATTAATCAAATTTACTGCATCATTTGGTATGGAGCAGTTACATTACCTATTCATATTTCATATTAACAAAAATGGAAAAGATAAATTTATAATTGATATGTAAAAATGAATAGCCTTCACATTCAGGATTCTCAAAGTTTTTGCTCATAATCATTTACAAAATCAATCTAGGATATTGTGTGGAAGTAGTGATGCTCATCAAATAGCCCATGTGTTCACCTGTATTCTCCAGCCTTCTTGCAGTTAGATGAAGCCAAGTATGTCTGGTTCTAGTCAATGGGTTTGAAAGGGAAGCAATTTTGTCACTTCTGGGCTGTGGCATTGAAATGCCCATGTTAGGTTTTTCATCTCCCTTCCTCTGGCATAGGGACCCAAGCACATCTTCTAGTCCCAGTCTTCTCAAACTTTAATATGCATATAGATCTTGTTAAAATGCAGATTCTGACTTGGGTCTGAGACTGCATTCCTAACAAAGGTCTTAATGATACCAATGATGCTAATCCACAGACAGGCTTTAAGCAGACAGTTTCTAAATGAACCACCATCAAGATAATAGAAACTTTCCCAGCCAGGGTCCCTGAATGACTGTGTGGAATAGAGCCTACACTGAGCATATAGCATGAGTGTGAAATATATGTTGTATTGGGCAAATTTCTCCAGAAACTGACTTTATGAGTAATTGAGAAGCCAATTATAGATAAGTAAATGGAAATTAAATGATTCTAATTCATGGGTTCATAAATTGTAACAAATGTACCACAGTAATGCAAGATGTTCATAATAGGGGAAACTGTAGCATGGGGCAAGATGAGGGGTGTATGGGTAATCTACTTTCCTTGATTTTCCTATAAACTGGAAACTGCTCTAAAAGTCTATTTTTAAAAGTTTAAACAAAGTAAAAACACCTTTTCCATCTTTTTTTTCACTCCAAAGAATAAATAAATTGATTAATTAATTAAATGGAAGTCAAATGCTAATTTGATAACGGAAGTGAAGAAAAAGAGATAAATTGTAATATTGTCGTTTTCTTAGTAAGTTAATAAATTCAATTTAAAGAGTAAAATTTTTTAAAAAGTAAAATTCAAATTTTGCTGTAAATGAGATTTATTATATCTCTTAGTTTAATACCTACTTCATATATGAAATAAGAGATTTATTTGTACAACTGTCCTTTTATTAGGGTATCTTCCCTCAAAACATTACAAAAATTAAGCACAAATTAAAAGATAAAATTGTAGTTGGAATTAAAAGGAGATTAATTTCTTTGTATAAGAAGAAAATATGATTCTAGGAACAATTTGGAAATATTTTCAGAATTCTGAAAACACATATTTTAAAAGTTAAGAGCTACATATCATCGGCAAAAAGTGAGAGTTTCACTTCTTTGCCAATTCAGATGCCTTTTATTTCTTTTTGTTGTCTGATTGCTGAGGCTAGGACTTCCAGTACTATGTTGAACAGCAGTGGTGATAGTGGACATCTCTGCCATGTTCCTGACCTTAGGGGAAAAGCTCTCAGTTTTTCCCCATTGAGTATGATATTCACTGTGGGTTTTTCATAGATTGCTTTTATGGTATTGAGGTATGTACCCTCTATCACTACACTCTG
This sequence comes from Neomonachus schauinslandi, assembly GCF_002201575.2. Classification (NCBI taxonomy): domain Eukaryota; kingdom Metazoa; phylum Chordata; class Mammalia; order Carnivora; family Phocidae; genus Neomonachus; species Neomonachus schauinslandi. Next base: position 67,734,588 of record NC_058414.1, read on the forward strand.
AAGAGTTTTAATCAAGAAAGGATGCTGTACTTTGTCAAATGCTTTTTCTGCATCTAGTGAGAGGATCATATGGTTCTTGTTCTTTCTTTTATGAATGTATTGTATCACATTGATTGATTTACAGATGTTGAACCAAACTTGCAGCCCAGGAATAAATCCCACTTGGTCATGGTGAATAATCCTTCAATGTACTGTTGGATCCTATTGGCTAGTATTTTGGTGAGAATTTTTGCATCCATGTTCATCAGGGATATTGGTCTGTAGTTCTTCTTTTGGTTGGGGTCTTTGTCTGGTTTGGGGATCAAGGTAATGGTGGCCTCATAAAATGAGTTTAGAAGTTTTCCCTTCATTTCTGTTTTTTGGAACAGTTTCAGAAGAATAGGTATTAATTCTTTACATGTTTGGTAGAATTCCCCTGAGAAGCCATCTGGCCCTGAGCTCTTGTTTTTTGGGAGATTTTTGATTACTGCTTCAATTTCCTTACTGGTTATGCATCTGTTCAGGTTTTCTATTTCTTCCTGGTTCAGTTTTGGTAATTTATATGTCTCTAGGAATGCATCCATTTCTTCCAGATTGTCTACTTTGATGGCATGTATTTGCTCATAATATGTTTTCATAATTATTTTTCTTTGGTGTTGGTTGTGATCTCTCCCCTTTCATTCATAATTTTATTTATTTGGGTCCTTTCTCTCTCTTTTTTTTTTTTTTTGATAAGTCTGGCCAGGACTTTATCAATCTTATTAATTCTTTCAAAGAAGCAGCTCCTAGTTTCATTGATCTGTTCTACATTCTTCTGTTTTCTATTTCATTGATTTCTGCTCTGATTTTATTATTTCTCTTCTGCTGGATTTAGGCTTTATTTGCTGTTCTTTCTCCAGCTCCTTTAGGTGTAGGGTTGGGTCATGTATTCGAGACCTTTCTTGTTTCTTGAGAAAGGCTTGTATTGCTATATACTTTCCTTTAGGACTGCCTTTGCTGCATCCCAAAGATTTTGAACAGTTGTGTTGTCATTTTCATTTGTTTCCATGAATTTTTTTAATTCTTATTTAATTTCCTGGTTGACCCATTCGTTCTTTAGTAGGATGCTCTTTAGCATCATGTATTTAAGTTCTTTCCAACTTTCCTCTTGTGATTGAGTTCTAGTTTCAAAGTATTGTGGTCCAAGAATATTCAGGGAATGATCCCAATCTTTTGGTACTGGTTGAGACCTGATTTATGACCCAGGAAGTGATCTATTCTGGAGAATGTTCCATGGGCACTAGAGAAGAATGTGTATTCTGTTGCTTTGGGATGGAATGTTATGAATATGTCTGTAAAGTCCATGTGGTACAGTGTGTATGTAGAAAACCCAAAAGGCTCCACCCCAAAACTGCTAGAACTCATACAGGACTTCAGTAAAGTGCCAGGATATAAAATCAATGCACAGAAATCAGTGGCATTCCTATACGCCAAAATACAAGACAGAAGAAAGAGAAATTAAGGAGTTGATGCCATTTACAATTGCACCCAAAACCATAAGATACCTAGGAATAAACCTAACCAAAGAGGCAAAGGATTGGTACTCAGAAAACTATAGAATACTCATGAAAGAAATTGAGGAAGACACAAAGAAATGGAAAAACGTTCCATGCTCATGGACCAGAAGAACAAATATTGTGAAAATGTCTATGCTGCCTAGAGCAATCTACACATTCAATGCAATCCCTATCAAAATACCATCCACTTTTTTCAAAGAAATGGAACAAATAATCCTAAAATTTGTACGGAACCAGAAAAGACCCCGAATAGCCAGAGGAATTTTGAAAAAGAAAAGCAAAGCTGGTGGCATCACAATTCCAGACTTCAAGCTCTATTACAAAGCTGTCATCATCAAGACGGTATGGTACTGGCACAAAAACAGATACATAGATCAATGGAACAGAATAGAGAGCCCAGAAATGGACCCTCAACTCTATGGTCAACTAATCTTCGACAAAGCAGGAAAGAATGTCCACTGGAAAAAAGACAGTCTCTTCAACAAATGGTGTTGGGAAAATTGGACAGTCACATGCAGAAGAATGAAACTGGACCATTGCCTTACACCACACACAAAAATAGACTCAAAATGGATGAAAGACCTAAATGTGAGACAAGAGTCCATCAAAATCCTAAAGGAGAACACAGGCAGCAACCTCTTCGACCTCAGCCGCAGCAGCTTCTTCCTAGAAACATCGCCAAAGGCAAGGGAAGCAAGGGCAAAAATGAACTATTGGGACTTCATCAAGATAAAAAGCTTTTGCACAGCAAAGGAAACAGTCCACAAAACCAAAAGACAACCGACAGAATGGGAGAAGATATTTGCAAATGACGTATCAGATAAAGGTCTAATATCCAAAATCTTTTTTTTTTAAGATTTTATTTATTTATTTTGACAGAGAGATAGACAGAAGAGCACAAGCAGAGGGAGTGGCAGAGGGAGAGGGAGAAGCAGGCTCTGCACTGAGCAGGGAACCCGATGTGGGACTCGATCCCAGGACCCCGAGATCATGACCTGAGCCGAAGGCAGACACTTAACCATCTGAGCCACCCAGGCGCCCCTAATATCCAAAATCTATAAAGAACTTATTAAACTCAACGCCCAAAGAACAAATAATCCAATCAAGAAATGGATGGAAGACATGAACAGACATTTTTCCAAAGAAGACATCCAAATGGCCAACAGACACATGAAAAAATGCTCAATATCACTCAGCATCAGGGAAATACAAGTCAAAACCTCATTGAGATACCACCTCACACCAGTCAGAATGGCTAAAATTAACAAGTCAGGAAAGGACAGATGTCGACCAGGATGCGGAGAAAGGGGAACCCTCCTACACTGTTGGTGGGAATGCAAGCTGGTGTAGCCACTCTGGAAAACAGTATGGAGGCTCCTCAAAAAGTTGAAAATAGAGCTACCCTATGACCCAGCAATTGCACTACTGGGTATTTACCCCAAAGATACAAATGTAGTGAAAAGACTATATTCAATTTAAAGTTAAAAAAGGTAATGTATACAAATTTATCTGATCACATATTAATGAGTCCTGAACACTCATGGTCAGATTGAACTATAGGAATTCTTGATATTCAATTAGGAATAAAATAGTGATAATATAAATGACAAAATGAAGAGGAAGGGAAAGAGAAGTAATGTAAATGTAATAAATAAATATAGACTAGAAACCATCCACATTATAGTCTAAGCTTTGACGATGTATCTTGGTTTCCTGTATGTGTAGTTAGGAGATTTGTGTCCCTCATATGCTTCAGTTCTGTTTTGTATCCTACACCTCATAATTTTCTTAGCCATGATAATATTTTAACATGGTACAGATGCATGACATTACCAATCTAATTCTATGACTATAACTAAATCTGTGATATAAACTAAATATAGTCTAGAACTTAATAAACTTTTTAAGAAAAATAAATGCTATATTTACTCTACAACATTGTTATCCCTATAAAATACATTAAGTGTCAGCATGTTTTAAGTATCAAGTTGTAGGTATAGTAATTATCTCAACCTAGGAATGTAGAAGCTGAGATTTAGAAATGCTGAGGAACTTCTGGTGTTATGTAGTTCCATAAGTGGTGGAGCAGGATAAGCACCAAAGTCTGTCTACCTCTGAACTGAATGCTCTTAGCTGCTCTAGGCTCTCAACCATTTACTTCAAGAACACATGTTCTAACACTTTGGTTTGCTTCACTTCTCAACCAGTACCATTAGTAAAGTGTTTGTAATCTCTGAATCTTCTTCCAGCTCTGAGTGTGTGGCTCTGATTCATTATTTACCGTGGTTAAGAGATAGTTATTGTTTGGGCACACTTGGGTAGCTCAGTCAGTTAAGCATCTGCCTTTAGTTCAGGTCATGATCCCAGGGTCCTGGGATCAAGTCCCTCATTGGGATCAAATCCCACATTGGGCTACTTGCTCAGAGGGAAGCCTGCTTTTCCCTCTGCCTGCCACTTCCCCTGCTTGTTCTCTCTCTCTCTCTGGCAAATAAATAAATAAAATCTTAAAAAAAGAAATTGGTTTTGTTTAAATACTATTGTAGACTAAGCTTGATGCCCCTTGAAAAACACATCACTACTGTAGGATTTCTTTTTCCTGGGGAAATACACATAGTCAAAGTGTATCATATTTTTATAGGCTACATTTATTGTACTAATATAGCTACAAAGTAATTTTTCTTATTTCTACTTCACTGCCATTTATAAAATTATTTTCTCCCAAAATGATCAGCAACAGATTATATATATTAAGCTGTATAAAGGGGACACATTAAATGAATCATCAAGTTTTGGACATACAGTGTAGTGGAATTTCTGGATATTTTCCAATTAAAAACAATATCTCCCCATGATATTTTTCCATATCATGGTACCTTCGATGTGTATTTCCATTTCAAGATGTAAGATTGAGTGAAATGAGAGTAATAATATATAAAATAAAGTTCTGGCAATAGAAGATGGAGACATGGCATTAGTGAATTGGGGACTTTGTCTGATTCCTATAAGAATGACAGCAAATAAAATCCCACTAAATTGTTTTTCACCTTAAAAGTATTTGTGAATCTTTTTTTTCTCTGGCTGACTTATTTTGCTTAGCATAATACACTCTAGCTCCATCCATGTCATCACCAATGGTAAGATTTCATTCTTTTTGATGGCTGAGTAATATTCCATTTTATATATTTCATATCTTCTTTATCCATTCATTAGTCACTGGGCATATGGGCTCATAATTTGGCTGTTCTTGATAATGCTGCTATAAACATTGGGGTGCATGTGCCTCTTTGAATCAGTATTTTTGTATCCTTTGTGTAAATAGTAGTGCAATTGCTGAGTCATAGGGTAGTTCTATTTTTAACTTTTTGAGGAACCTCCGTACTGTTTTCTTGAGGGGCTGCAATATATCACTCATTGTGGAATTAAAGAAACAAAACATATAAATGGGAAGGGGAAAGAAAGAGAGGGAAGCAAAACATAAGAGACCCTTAACTATAGAGAACAAACTGAGAGTTAATGGAAGGAGGTGGGTGGGGGATGGGCTAGATGGGTGACAGGTATTAAGGAGGGCACTTGTGATGAACACTGGGTATTGTATGTAAGTGATGAATCACTGAATTCTACACCTGAAACCAATTTTACCATATATGTTAACTAACTGGAATTTAAATAAAAACTTGAAACAATATATATATATATATTATATAATCTCCACATATATATATGAATGTGGATTTTGTGTTCTAGTTGGTAATATAGCTATGGTTGTTTTAATATAAATATACTTTTTAAATTATTTACCATCAGTTAAAACTGACACTCCAAAATTTTCTCATCCCAGAACACCATAGGTGTGTTCCAGTTTGAGAAATAGAGAACTAAGATCAAGAACAGTTATTTCACATACAATTAATGTTTAATATCAGTTTGCTAATTAATTCTTTTAAATAGTCCATTTCTTTGCTCCCTTCTTAGGACTACATAGCCGGCTTTCCTTTTCCTTTCACATTCCTCAGGGATTCTTTGGCAATAGGCTACTCTTTCTCCATGTACTTTGTTAGTGCTGCTTTTATAACTTAATTGCCTGCCATCCACTTTCAAGGATCTGTTTCCTTTACTGTATAGGGGGTGGGTGGATTTTGTCCTACATCTGTTCCTTCTTTTGCCTTTGCTCTAGCTAGTTTTTCTGTTCTTGTCCAGTTCCTATCTGTAACTCTGAGCTTCACAGTGGTTGCTAATCAGTCCCTGAAACTCTAGGCTAGCTATCTTTCTTCCAGGAGCATCAGGATGACCTCGGTGAATGTGTTTTCCTTCATTGCAGTATCCCCACACTTCAGCTAACACAGAGGTATAGAGAGTTTAACAGAGGTTGATGATGGTGTGGAAATTCATGAAAGAGATTACAATGTAATAAAAAGAACACTCTTTAAACTGGAAACTAAATACAACTTTTCATCAAGTCCAAAGGGAATAAATGAAATCCATCAAAGGGTTCCCTCACTGAAGCATTTGTGTTTCTCTCTGGTTCTACCTAGAGCTCTACCTACCTAGCTGTCTGTGCCAAAACAAGAAAAAAATGTGAGAAGAGTGGTGTTATTTTACATTTTTTCCCCAAATCTTTTCTTTTGTCTGGCCTAACTGAAGACAGCTAGATTCTCATATTTACTTCTACTTTCAACACATTGCAATATCATATGTCATGTTGCCTCTGGAAAACTCAGCTGTACATTCATGAGACAATAAGGAGTGAAAATGTCAAATAATGTTTTACTATTATTATGGAAATAGATTGGAACTTGGGGATCCATCAGGGTTCCCTTGATCACACTTTGAGATAGAGAGTATTTAAAGCTACCTGACATAGAGTGAATCTAATTAAATTATTATTATTAACTTTATTTCTAAAGCTAATAGGAATATCTTAGCTAAT